>NC_084464.1:138487302-138799594 GCF_027409185.1 Cynocephalus volans
CAGGTATCCAGAGAGTGAACCCCAGAGGTACTACAATGCAGAATGTTTGGAGACTCTAAATCAGGTTCCAATTGGACAGGAGATTGGGACAGTCCTCTAAATCAGTGTTCTTCAAAGCATATTCCATGAATTGGTGCAGGCTCACAAAATATTTGTTACCAGTCTGAGATAAGATAATTAGAGAAATTGAGAGTCAGTGTTTAGGGACATTTACAGCAAATTAACATTTTTACAAAATCCATGCACGTGATCAGTGAACTCATCTCACTGATATTGGTGTAGACCAATAAATTACTGTAGAACGTGTGGGTTAAGTAGCCTGTAGCATGAGCTGCATATAGTTTTGTGCAGTAGAATCACATACTGATTTACGATTAACAGGATTAAAAAAAATAAATAAAGGGTCTTTCATAGCAGACAGCTTGAGAAGCACTGATCTAAAAGATGAGATGTCCCAGGCATTACTGCTAAAACTTTTTCTCCATCTTGGAGTCAATTTTTAATGTACTACTCACCTCCCCCATGCCTGGATCTCATTCTGTACATGCAGACACAAACTCAGGTATAGAACTACCTGGCGAGACCATTGTGCAGGACGCATAAGCAGGCTGAGAATTGCCTGGTTTACAGGTGGGTTCAGGATCCCAGCAGAGGAGCTCCTCTTCTAGGAAGCGGGGCTTTGAACCACTGTAAAACCTCTATTCAGAAAATGTCATTAGGGAGTCAGGTTTAATTCCTACCAATTCTTTAATTCATCCTAATCAAGAAATAATGTTGATATCATAATTCTATTGCAACAGTGAAAACCCCAAATGTAAGAGTTTAAGGGAACATCTTAGCTATCCTAAGTTTTTGGGAAATGGCCTTTAATCAAGTGATCTATTTGGAACATTTTATCTTAGTTGCATCAAGGATTTAGTTTAAGTGCTTTTGAGAATGTAAGCTACCTAATTGTGATATGTTTGATCATCTATTTTTACTTCAAAGCATGAACCTTTTAAAATCAGGATGGATGTTCCCCTCTTGTTTTCATAAACACCTACCAAAGTCTCAGAAGTTCTATCAAGCCTAACTCTGATTAAAACTGATGTTTTAATTTTTAAAGATATTTCCAACTTTAGACTTTAGCTTTTTTATCCTCAACCCCACAGTTCAATAAATGTCTCTTCCTTTTCTGTGGTGCATAAGAAAGGCCGGTCACAGGTGTTCCTGAAAACACTCAATCAGTGTGTATGTGTCTGATATATTCTGTGGCTGGCAGTCACCCAATATTTATCAAACGATTATGTATCAGGCACTAAGCAAAGTGTTCAGTGTAGAAGGGGCTTCATGTGTTGTTTTGCGTATAAATGATGGACGTGTATTACAATTCTCATCAAAACTAAAGAAGTCAGCCAAAAGAAAAGATTACATTTCTTGTTAAAATACCAAGTTGCTACCCATTTTGTAGTTATAACATTTGAGACAGTGGTAACTATAAAAAGAGCAAATATTTAATTATGTTATGTGTGCAAGAATGACCCCAGAGTAAAAGATGACTTGACGTGTGAAGGCCAGGACCAAATTTTATGTATTGCTAAAACCCAGCAATACCCACTACAGCACTATACAGAGTAGATACTCTTTAAGTCATTATTCCTGAAAAATAAATCACCCTAAACAGTATCATAAAAAAAAAAATTATTATCCTCACAGATTATGTGGGTACTACTGGTATAGCTTGTGTCTGCACCGTGACCTCTGGGGCCTCAGCTGGGAAGACTTGAGGATGTGTGGAGGTGACTCAATGGCAGGGGCTGGAATCATCTGAACACTTGCTCACTCACATGTGTAGTGGTTGATGCTAGCTGTCAGCCAGGACCATGGCTATCCATGAGCTGCTTGAGCTTCCCTCCAGCATGGCTGTTGAATTCTAAGATCAAGTGTCCCAAGAAGAACTAAGTGAAAGGCTTTAATAATCTAGCCTTGGAAGTCTCACAGTATTCCTTCTACTGTAGTCACAAGCCTAAGGAAGGAGAACATAGACCTCCACCTCTCAATGGGTGTGTCAAAGTCATGTTATAAGAACAAAATATTGAATGGGAAATAATGTTACATCCTTGGGAAATAAAATCAGCCACACATATGGAGTACATAATCAATGAATGACTGAATGGCATTATAGACATTAGTGTTTCTCTCAAATACTTCATGTTCTCCTTTAAGAACCCATGGTGCACTCTCACGCCCCCTTGAAGTTAGCCAAGATCCAGTGACTTTGCTTTGGTCAATGAAATGTGGATGGAAGCGGCTTATGTGCTATAGGAAGGATTTACAGTTGATCCTCATTATTCAGATGCTGTATTTGCAAATTTGTGCACTTGCTGAAATACATTTCTAACCCCACAGTGAATACTCGCGGCACTTTGCAGTGACTCACAAACATGCACATACATAGAGCAGCAGAAAATTTGAGTTGCCCAGTGCACGCATTCCCATCTGAGGTCGGATAAGGTGAAGCTCTGCCTTCTTGTTTCAGCTCTCATTCTCTGAACAATGTCCTTTTCACATCTACGTAGTGCCATGTTTTTCGCATTTTTGTACTTTTTGTTGCTCATCTCGCTGTTTAAAATGGTCCCCAGTGCTGAAGTGCTGTCTAGTGTTCCTAACTGCGAGAAGGCTGTGATGTGCCTTAGGGAGAAAATGTGTGTGTTAAATAAGCTTCATTCAGGAATGAGTTACAGTGCTGTTTGTCATGAGTTTAATGTTAATGAATCAACAATGTATATATACTAAATAAGGTATCTTTATACAGAAACACACATAAAACAAAGTTATGTATTGATTGGTTCACAAAAATGTTGTGACCAGAGGCTCACAGGAATCTAACTCTGTATTTCCCCTAGGAGCAATGGTTCAGTGCTCCCTAATTCAGTGTTCATGGTGACTTTACAGAACATAACTACCATGAATGATGAGAATTGGCTGAAATTACTGCTTCAAGACTCTCCAGTGCTCTCTTCCCCAGCTGGGGTGACTGTGGAGGCAGCCATGGACAGAAAGGTGCCACACTGCACCATCACATGGAGAGGGGATGTCCTGACGAGTCAGTCAGACCCAGTGAGGACTTTGAGGACAGAGGGCAATGAGGATTTCATCCACAAGCAAGAAATCAACTGTTGCTTACAGCCAGTGAGATGTAAGGTTGTTTCCACAACATAACTTAGTCTCTCCTGACCAATGCAACCATTAAATACCTACTCCTAAAATATTGCTTGTTAATTGCAGACAAAGATTACTTGGAAAACAAACAAAAAAGAAACATTTGGGTATATGGATAACTACCCCCCTCAGCCTCCACTTTATGGACTTTGAAATGTGAAAAATAGAATATATCTCAAAATTTTTTGTACAGCTTAAATAAAATATCTGCTTCACAGTGTCATATAAACATTGGTTAAGTATGAGCTAATAACATAATCTAGCCATAATTAATCAATAAGAAAACTAAATTGATTATTTTGAATATAGGTATAAAACTTGAACCTTATGAATTTTATTAAACTTGTCCTAACTTATATCTTATTATTTTGAAATAAATCCTTTTCTTTCCTTCCTTTTGTTCTTTTATATGAATAATTACCACCTTTAAATATAGATGATTCAACCTAGTCATCTGCTGTTCTCTTCATTAATTGTATATCCCAAACCCTAAAAAATGAATGTCTCCAAATTTAGCCCCAGTTTTTCTACAAATAAAATGCTTTCCCCCCAAAAAAGGCATTGAAAACTGTAAAAGACATTCTAAAGATTAAAAGAACAGATTTCTTAACCAACAATGTAAATTACTTAATTTTCCTGTTTAAAAAAACAAACCTGCAATGAAGTAAAATCATATTCTTAACTTTGCAAAGTCACCTAAGCAATGGGTCACATCTGTTACATAGTTAAAATAAGCAGGCTATTTTTAAAAATATGTCAAAATTCATTATTGAGCTCTCACTAAATAATTCAAACTTAGCTGTGCATAATAATAGATTTGATATAACCACTAGAAAGTCCACAGGCCACTGCACAGTTGTTTGAGGGAGGGAAGGACAAGGAAAAGAAAGAACATCGATTGCTTTAAAAGCACTAGTCCCATACAATGGGATATTTTCCAGCAATAAAAAGGAATGAAGGGGCCGAGCCCGTGGCGCACTCGGGAGAGTGCGGCTCTGGGAGCGCCACGACGCTCCCGCCGCGGGTTCGGATCCTATATGGGAATGGCTGGTGCACTCACTGGGTGAGTGCCGGTCACGAAAAAGACAAAAAAAAAAAAAAAAAAAAAAAGGAATGAAGTACTGGTACACGCTACAACATGGATGAATCTTGAAAACATTATAGTAAGTGAAAGAAGTCAGTCACAAAATATCACATATTATATGATTCTATCTGTATGAAATATCCAAGAGGCAAATCCATAGAGACAGAAAGCAGATTAAGGACTGCCAGAGGTTGGTGAGGAGGAAAGATGGGAGTGTATGGGGTTTCATTTTGAACTGATGGAATGTTTTGGAATTAGATGGTGGTGGTGGTTGAGCAACATGGTGAATATACTAAAAACTGCTGAACTGTGCATCTTAAAATAGTGAATTTTATGTAATGTGAATATCTCAAAAAAAATTTTTTTAAAGCACTAGACACACCCACTAGATGATTATAATCAAAAAACCAGATAATAACAAGTGTTGGTGAAGATGTGGAAAAATAGAATTCTCATACCCTGCTGGTAAGAATGTAAAATGGTTAAAAAAAAAAAAAAAAAAAGCCTGGCAGTTCCAAGAAAGCTAAATATAGAGTTACCATTTGACCCAACAATTCCACTCCTGGATATTTACCTAAGAGAAATGAAAACATACATCCACACACAAACATGTACAAGAATGTTTATAGCAGCATTATTTATAATAACCAAAAGTCTGAAACAACCCAGAAGTCTGAAAAAACCCAAACGTCCGTCAATGAATGAATAAAATGTTTATCCAAGGGAATATTGTTCAGCCATAAAAAGGAATGAAGTACTGATACATGCTACGACCTAGAAGAAGCTTGAAAATATTTTGCTAAGTGAAAGAAACTAGTGACAAAGTTCCTCATACTAGTATGATTCCATTCATAGGAAATGTCCAGAACAGACAAGCCTATATTAGTAGTATACTAGAAGTTGTCCAGGTCTGGTGGATTGTGCATTGGAAAGTGGTAACTAAAGGGGATTTCTTTAAAGGGGTGGGGAAGGTTATGAAAATGTTAGAAAATTGTGGTTATGGTTGCGCGACTGTAAATATACTAGAAACCATTGAACAGTACATTTTAAATGGGTGAACTGTATGATACGTGAATTATGTCTCATCTCTTGGAAAAAATAAAGAGTACATCTAACTAAAAATTTTAAAAAGCCCTAGGGTCTGGCTGGCGCCCTCACCACGCCCCCATCCTGTTAGGTCTGGTGGAATGACTCACAGGGGTCATTTTGGGGAAAAAAACCAAGAAACCAGAACAGTTCAAGATTCCCCATCATCTCCGCCCGCCGGTGGCCTTGAAGGCCGCCTGGGACCTAGGTCGCCGTCTAGGTGTGAGTAGGGCCGCTTGCCCTGGCCAGGCCGCCCGACCCGACCCACGCGTGGGGCGCACGGCCGCAGGGGTGCGGGCAGATGCTCCCTCCCGCCCTTCTCTGGGCTCAGCCGCGCCGAGACCCCCGCGCGGGGCAGGCGGCCGCTCACGCCGCTGCTCAGGAGGAGACCAGCAGCCGAAGCGGCTCGCAGCGCGGGCGTGGCCCGCGGGAGGAGCGCCCAAACCGGTTCCACAGAAACCGCGCCAGCCGGCTGCTCCGGCCTGCTCCACCCCGGCTCCCCACGGTGGGCACCTCTGCGTGCGCGTTCCTTTCAAAACAGGGCGAGGGCGGGAGGAAAGCCGGGCAGCCACGGGCCCCGCCACCCTGTCTCCGGGCTCGGCTCCCCCTGCCTGGCGGAGGCTGACCGTGCAGGGAGCACGGCCTCGGCCCGAGCCTCCCGCGATCCGGACCGTGCCTCCTCTCGCTCGCGACGCCCCCTCGTGGCCGAGGCCCAGGCGGGTCAAGCGGCCTCGGGTCTCCCGCAGGGCTCGGGGGAGGGACGCGCGCCCGCGGGGCGGGGACTCGGGGACCTCGGCGGGCCGGCGCGGCGCGCCCAAGAGACGGGGCGGCCCACGGAGCGGACCCTTCGCGGCGCAGCTGGCCGGGCTCTCTCCCCCGAGCGTCGGCGCCGCCCATGGCCGAGCTCGAGCCAGACCCCGGGGCCGTGGAGACGCCGGGCTGGAAGGCCCCGGAGGCCGCGGGCCCCCAGGTAGGCACCTCCCGCGGCGCGGAGGGGCCGCCCTCGGGCTGATTTGCAGGGAGGTCGGAGGGTCCCGTGGAGTTATGTAAAAAGTACAGGGTTTAAAATGGCTCGAGGCCCTGCCCCCCGTCCCGCGCGAGTGGGTAAGTTCGTCATTTAGCCGTACCCCCAGATGGGAGCCACACCTCGATTACCAGTCTTTACGGAAAAACGAACAAAGAAGGAATGGTCCCGCCGTGCGACCTTCCGGTTGAGGGGGTGTCATGGACGCTGGCCGTGGTGAATCCGCCGCCGTCCCTCATGCCGAGGAGGGAAACCTCGGGAAGAGGCCTCGCCCACCCCCAGGAGCCGGGCCTCGCGGACGGGCCCGTCCCAGGTAGACCTGAGATCGGGCGCCGGTGCTGCTGTATCTCACGTTTTGCCCTCTTAGAACTGTTTCTCACGTTTTCTCTGTTCCATTTTAGCCCGGAAGTTATGAGATCCGACACTATGGACCAGCCAAGTGGGTCAGCACTTCCGTTGAGTCTATGGACTGGGATTCAGCCGTCCAGATTGGCTTTACAAAACTAAACAGCTACCTTCAAGGCAAAAACGAGAAAGGTACAGGCATTGTTCCTTGTGATGATGTATGTTGTGATTGCGTCCCCGGACTTCTTACTGAGTTTTGGCTTGTTAAAGTAATATCCTTTATTTTAAAATAACCAGATCATCAAACACTTAGTCTTTCCAAACAAGGTCCTCAAGACCCCTTAGCATCAGCTGGAGGTGGGTAGCACTGCATAGTACTTTTCAGCCCCCGTTCTCTGTGTTTCTGCTGGATGAACGGAGGCTCTATGTAACTAGTGATACATCTTTTTCCATGGCTAATTCTTCAAGATAATTTGGAGATTGGTAGGGAAAGAGATACATCAGGAGACAGGAAGGTATGCAAGATGAGGAATCTCAAATATCAAGTCATAATTTTTGGTTCTGTCTCTGCTGCTGAATATATTTTACCAGGTCTCTTAGCCTATGGGACCTCACTTTCTGAATTGTAAAAAAAAAGAATTTACTAAACCATGTAATCTCTAATTTCCCCTTTTATCTCTAAAAATATTGAATTTATTAACCCACAATATCAATAGTACAGGAAGTGTTGAATGTGAGCAGTGAATAATTGAGTAATTTTTGCCTCATTTTTTAAGATGAAAATTATGTTAAAAGTAAATATTTATGTCAATAGTGTAAAGTCAGTCAAGCAACTCAGATTAAAAAAGAATAGGTTAGGGCCGAGCCCGTGGCGCACTCGGTAGAGTGCTGCGCTGGGAGCGCGGCGACGCTCCCGCCGCGGGTTCGGATCCTATATAAGAATGACCAGTGCACTCACTGGCTGAGTGCCGGTCATGAAAAAACGACAAATAATAAATAAAAAATAAAAAATAAACAAAATGTTAAAAAAAAAAAAAAAAAGAATAGGTTAAACTTTTAAAAGTAGTCATAAATACACCAAATCTGCTCTCATTTTTATGGCAGAGATGAAAATAAAGATGACAGCTCCAGTGACAAGCTATGTGGAGCCCGGTTCAAGTCCTTTTAGTGAGTCTACCATTACCATTTCCCTGTATATCCCCTCTGAACAGCAATCTGATCCGCCCAGGCCTTCAGAGTCAGATGTCTTCATTGAAGATAGAGCTGAAATGACTGTGTTTGTACGGTAAGTGATAGATAATTTATAGCCTTGCTGACTGCTACGTCTGCTGACTGCTAGTTTTGTGTGCACTCACAGTTTAGCTCCTATGCAATTTCAATAGACTTTTCACCCTTCCAAGGAAACAGGTCTAACTCATCTTGTGTTTTCCCACTGGCTTAGTTATATATGTTACTAATGTCTGTCACAAGATATAATCAGTTCATTTATGAAAAGTCTATTGCACACCTTCCACACATAAGACACAGCACAGATTATATTTCCCCCAAAACATAAGCTTATGCACATTTATGTGAACAAAAATACCTTAAAACACAGTACCTGATATTTGTCTTAGTTTTTTCAGGCTGCTATAACAGAATACCATAGACTAGGTAGCTGTTAAAAAACAAATTTATTTCTCACCATTCTGGAGGCTGAGAAGTTCATGTTCAAGGCACTGGCTGTTTCAGTGACTGGTAAGGGCCCATTTCCTGGTTCATAGATGGCACCTTCTCGCTGTGTCCTCACATGATGGTGGAATAGGCAAGGTAGCTCTCTGGGGCATCTTATATAAGGTCACTAATCCCATTCATGAGAGCTCCACCATCATGATCTAATCAGTAACCAAAGACCCTACCTCCTGATACCATCACATTAGTGATTAGGTTTTCAACATATGAATTTTGGGGGGACACAAACATTCGGTTGACAGCATTCTGCCCCTGGCTCCACAAAATTCTTGCCCTCTCACATGCAAAATGCATTCATTCCATCCTAATATCCCCAAAAGTCTTAACTCATTCCAACATCAACTCAAAAATCTAAAGTCCAAAGTCTCATCTAAATATCTCATCTAAATCAAATCTGCGTAGAACTTAAGGTATGATTCATCCTGAGGCAAATTCCCTCCAGCTGTGAACCGATGAAATCAAACATGTTATGGACTTCTAAAATATAATGATGTGACAAGCATAGGATAGACATTCCCATTCCCAAAGGGATAAATAAATAGGAAAGAGGAAATGTGTAACAGGTCCCAAGTAAGTCCCAAACCTTAAGACCTGAGATTAATCTTTGACTCAAGACTCTGCCCTCCAAGCCTACTGGGCTGGAGGCTTAAAGCTTTGCTATACAGGGGTTGGACTTCCAAGGCTCCAAGTGGCCCTGCCACATGACTTTAGGTGGCCTTGCTCCCAGTGCTGCACTCATGAGTTGCCTACTTGTAGCTCTGCCAGGCTGGAATTGTATACTAGTGGCTCTACCAGTCAGGTGTGCCCTGTTCCCATGGCTCCAATGGACATTTCCCTAGTGGGGACTCTCTGTGGTGGCCCTGTGCTCACTGTGGCCCTCTTTCTGAGTCACACATCCAAGGCTCTGGGCAGCTCTGACCTTCAAAATCTAGGTCAAGGTAGCCACATCCCTATGGCTCATGCACTCCAGGAGCTGGCAGAAATGGCACCGCATGGATGCTGCCAAGGTTTACTGTCTGTATTAGTCTGTTTATGTTGCTTATAACAAAATACCTGAAACTGGGTGATTTATAAAGAAAACAACATTTATTGCTTGTAGTTTCAGAGGCTGGGAAGTCCAAAGTCCATCTGGTGGTGGTGACAGTGACTCAGGGGTCTCACATTGCAAGATGGGGGAAGCAGAGCAGAAAGAGAAAGACAGACTCTCCTCTTCTTTTAAAGCCCGAGAACCATGCCCCTGACCACTATTTTTAATCCATTCACTACTGCACAGTCCTACAATCCAGTCACCTCTTCAAGGCTCCACCTTTTGATTACCATAATAGGATTTCCCACCCTCTTAACAGTCACAGTGGGGGGCTAAGTTTCTAATATGTAAAACGTGGGGGACACAATTCAAGCTTCAGTGAGTTTTGGGGGACATAATTCAATCCACTACACTGTGCCCTCCAGAGGGATGCATTGGGACCCACACCACATCTTGGCTGACTGGCGCTGAAACTGGGGCAGCCAAGAAGTGCTGCAGTGGAATATAGGGAGCAAAGCCTTGAGGTGGTACTAGGCAATACCCATGTGCTTTCCTTGGAATTGTTCTGCCCCTTAGGCACTGGCGCTGGTCTGTGATGGGAGGGGCAGCCAGATAGTCTCTGAAATGTCTTCAGGATCATTCTTCCATTGTCTTGAAGAATAGTTCCTGGTTTCTCTTTAGATGGCAGTACCAAACTAATCTCCTTATTGAAAGGTTGCTTGGCCACACCTTATTCTCTCCAGAACAAGCCTGCTCATTTCTTTCAATATAGATAGGCTTAGAATTTTCCAAATTTTAAAATTCTGCTTCCATTTCAATTAGAAATTCCATCTTTAAAGTATCACTCTCTTCTCATATTTTACTATAAGCATTCAAGAGAAGCCAAGCCACGCCTCCAACACTTTTCTTAGAAATTTCTGCAGCTAAATATCCTTTTTTATCACTCACAAGCTCTATATAACACAAGGTCACAAACACAAATCAGCCCACTTCTTTGCCGCATCATAACAAGGATCACCTTTCTTCCAGTTTCCAGTAATGTGTTTCTCATTTCTGTCTAAGAGTTCATCAGAATGACCTTTACCTCAGACCACCACAGTCTTGTACATCTCCCACCATCTCCTTCGAACTGCTTTTGCCATCCTTAGTAGTGCCCTTGTACTTGTTACATGATTACAGTTCTCTCCCATGTGCCCCCTGCATCATCCATATGTTAACCAATCTGTGCCCTCGACACATGTTTATCCTTTAACTTTCAGAGTGTCACTCTCTTGTCATTCCTCCTTCTGTTTCTTTACTGCCATTGGCTCCTGCTTGGCTTCTCACCCCAGGAATCACTGCTGATAACAATTGTTGATCCTCATTTCATAGCAAATGTGCTCTGGGTGATCCATTCACTTTACTTCAACTCCCTGTGTCTAATGACTCTCAAATCTAGTAAGTGTCCCGGATCTGACTTACCTACTTCTTGGACATCTCCATTTTGGGGTGTGGGCTGGGGAATCAAACTCAACTGCTCTAAAAATGATCCTTCCTCCAAGATCAACCTTGTCTGATCTTATAGTGCCTGTCTCAGTAAAGAGCCTCATCAGATAGCCAGCCTCCCAGCAAGGAACTTTTTAGTCATCATCAGCACAGTCTTTCCAGCAACTGGTCCCCAGATCTGGCCCATTCACCTCCAAAATAATTTGTGATTCTGTTCTTTTCTCTCCATCCCCATTGTTACTTCGTCAGGCCCTCATCTTATAGGGACCACACCTAAGTCACCTATGAATATTCCTGCTCTCAGCACAATGCCTGACACTCCCAGTACATACTGGGATGTTTATTGATCTCAATTGAATTCTTTCTTAACTGTTTCACTTCGGTAGCCTGCTACCTGTTCTCACTGCCACCAGTCTTTTCCTCTCCTCTTCCACACTGGAACTATGATCTTTCTTACAACAACAAAACCCCCAACCTGTTACTTGATTTGAAAGTTTTTGTCAGTTTCCTCTTGCTTCCAGGGTGAAGCTCAGGTCATTCACACAGTACACAATGCCCTTCATAACATGACCAGCCCTGTCTGAGCAGCTCTTCCTTCCCACCACCTGTGCTCTGCTGCCCTACCCACGCTTCATTCCATGCCATGCTTTTCCACATCTCTCTACCTTTGACCTCAGGCAAACTACTCAACTTTTCCTTGCTAAAGTCTCCTCCTCTGTAAGATGTGTATAATCATAGTACTTACCAAGCTCATAGGGTTGCCATGAAGATCACATGAGTTAACTTATGTAAAACACTTAGAACATGCACATCTGTACACTACTAGCTCTAGAGCTTTCTTTTCTCTCTTTCCGGAGAGCTCACTTTCATCGTACAGGACAAATGACACCTCCCCTGTGATGCCTTCCTCAATTTCTCCAGTTAGCCAGCCACTTTATCCTCGGTGCCTTCCCTCTATTATTATTATTATTCTAAGTTATAATGACCTATTTATAGACTGTAGCTTTCTCAAGAATATGACATCATATTACTATGTCCATGTCTGCCAGCTCCTAGCAAGGCAGGCATGTGGGTGGGGGTGGGGGACACGGTATATGTTTGTGTACTGAATGAAGCAGTGGATAGATCAGTGTAGAACAACATGTATTCACAGAACAAAGATGATTTCTAATTAGGAGGTTCAAGATTGGATTTTAAGGAAAAAAATGGATCTGAAAACAAATTCCCTTTGCACAGAACATCCTAAGCACTGGCTGTTCATTAAGGAAATAAATAATAAACTTAGGAGCCAAAATGTTTCTTTACACATGGTTCTGAATTATATTCAATTGACAAGATGAAAATGATAGAACAGAATTGTATCAACTCACCTGCAGTGCTTTATTTTATGTGCACATGCATGCAGAGATCCTTCTTCCATAAGGATTTAAAAGGAACTACATGTCAGGAATGCTGGGTAGACATTGTTGAATAAAACAGACATGGTTTGTACCCTTGAGAGTGTGCATCTTATCTGAAGCAGGATAGGACTGATCTTTTGCATTGGCACATTAAGAGTAACACTTATACCAAAGAAGGCATATTAGGAATATTTTTGTTTCTCAGTGTATTCTGAACCTTCAAAATCAAATTCGTTGTGCTTGCGTATCAGTAACTCGGGTAGGTCAGTGTGCTGTCATGAAGGGAACGTGCATTCAGCTGCTGAGAGGGGGTAGTTTTGAAGCTGCAATTCATCCAGCATTCATGGTAACAGATCCTGCTTTTCCTTTCAGACTGACGTTTGCATCAGTATTAAAATCATTTATGGTTATTTACTTTCTTCTTTGTAGGTCTTTCGATGGATTCTCTAGTGCCCAAAAGAATCAAGAACAACTTTTGACATTAGCAAGCATTTTGAGGGAAGAAGGAAAAGTTTTCGATGAAAAGGTTTTCTACACTGCAGGCTACAGCAGTCCTTTTAAATTGCTTGATAGAAATAACGAAGTGTGGTTGATTCAGAAAAATGAACCCTCCAAAAAAAATGAATGAGAAAATGAAAGAAGTTCCATTGCCAAGGGCAAAATTTCTGTTTAATATAGACATCAACAGTACCTATAGACATCAGCATTACCTATAGGTAACATGTATGTCTAGGGCCCTCTAGAGAGTACTGCTATGGGTTGAGCTTGTTTCCAGTGTGCCTTTTTAATGCTTGAAGCTTTATCTGGATACACAGACAATAGGGGACAGCAGTCTATAAACATGTAAATTAGTCATAACCATGGTAGTCTTTATTTCTGTGAGGATCAAGGGAAGTCATGTGACTTCTGTCTTCTTCAGTGCATTGCAATCATGTTTCCTTATTCTGCCTGGATTTGTGTCAGTTGGATATTATCACCTCCAGATTTTATCAATAAAAATGTTAAAAGATTTATCCTGTGTGTAACAACTAGGCTGTCAGGCCTGGAAAGGTGAAATTCAAGTGAACGCAGAAACCAAATAGTCTTTTGCAGTTGCTTCTGTTAGGTTCTCTGTGGAGTCTCTTCCTCATCTGCCCCCTGCCCCCAGTGCACAAAGAAAACTCTCACCCCAACGTGTTGCTAATTATCTTGTGACAGGATGTTCATGAAGTTAGGGACTTCCTATCCTGTTGGACACTCAATAAAGGCATGTTTTTTGAAGAAATGTCCACAAACATGTAATTTTAAAATTCACTTGAATTTTTAAAGTGAGTATTTCTAGAAGTTATATAAAAATGGTTATTCAAAGAGTGGGTTGTTGCAAAATCAAGGAAGTTAGAAATCCTTGCCTAATTGTGTTAGAAAGTGCTTGTCCTGGAGGAGATAAGGTCCCATTCAGACACCTGGAAGCCTATCGTGGGAAGAGCGGTAGCTGTGCTCTGGGCTCCTGGAGGATGGTAGTTTTAGGATGAGGGAGAAAAGTAGGGTGGAACTAAAGTCATTTCTCAACAAAGCTGCCCATGAATGTCACCACTCCCAGTTTTCATCATTGCCTGTTTAAACAGAGACCACACATTAACTCATCAAGAGACAGTCACTTTTATAGGAGATTCAAGTATTCAGTGGATGAGAGGATGAGGCCAGATGATGTTAAGGTCCCTTCAACCCTACATTATATGATCTCTCTTAAAATTAATATCTCCCTAACCTGGTATAATAGGCCAACGGTTTCCACATGGATTGCCTTCTAGGTGCGCTGGTCTAAGTGCTTCACCTGAATTATCACATTAAACTTCCAGAACAACCATGTGTGCCACATTTTATTGTCACCATTTTACAAAGAGAAAATCGAGGCACAGAGATGTTAGGCAGCTTGCCCCGAGCAAAACTGTAAGGGCAGAGGTTGACTGGCCCAGGCTGTCTGCTCCAGGTCTGTGCTGTTGACTGCACTCTGCAGGTGGCCGGCTATTCTGGAGTGCAACTCTCTCAGGCAACTGACCGGTGGGCGAGGACTGTAGGGTAGTGGTATTCCTGCATAGAAGTCATTCACGATTATGACCTCAGAGATACCTTTGAGACTATAATTTTTTATATAAAACAAAGCTAGATTTATGGTTTTGAAATTATTATGGTTATACATTTTAAATTCTAGGCAATTATTTCCCAAAGGTATTTGCTTGAGTTACTTCATTGATTGTTTGCATTTTTATGTTTGAAAAAATAAAAATCACATTTCTTTTTTAACACATTTATCATCATTAACTGGAGGATGCCTTCTCGCCCTTCTACTAATGTATGTCCACAGCACTAACCTCCGCTGTTAGGAGGTCAGTGTTTCTAATATTTACTCTATAGTCCTGTGTGAAACATGCATCTCTTCTGCAGTAAGTTCCATCTTAAATGAGAGAAACCTATTTCTGGTGACCAAGATTCAGTTGTAATCTGAAACATGTTCAAGAAAAAAATCAATTTTGTACAGTTTAAGTTCAGAGTATCCCATTTTTCCCAACTCTTTCTTAAATCGTAAAATATTTTTCAAGCCTAAATTGGTTAATCCAGGAGTATTTCTTGCAGCAGTGAATCAGTTACTTTAATTATGTGGCTTGCCATGATTATGAAATATCTTCTCTTATGCTAACATTTCTTTTGGGTTTTTTCTTCTCATCTATGGGGACTGTGAGTGTAGACTCTTTTCTAAGGCTGAGCCTTCCCCTGTGCTGTGTCTCCTTGCTCCATCATGTAGCTCCTGTCTTCTCACCAGTCCATCCCTCTCCACATCCCCCATCACTCTGCTACCCGTCAGGCTCGGATTCCACCCACCGTCCCTCCCCACCCCCACTCCCGCCCCCCAGTTCCTCTTAGACCCTTATACAGGACAACAATTCCCATCTCTTCCTTGCCTTGGTTATCCATTTTCTCTAGAGATTTGTCCAAAGGCTTCTTTGGAGCTCAAGGTTGGAGGAGGTATCTCAGGGACCATGGCAGGGAATTCAGGGGGCAGCCCCCACCCCGCACTGTGTTTCCCACAGAGCCATCACGTGTTCATGTGCATGTCAGTTTTTCATGAGATAGTATGTTTTTTAAAGTCTGAAAAAAATCAATTTAAACTTTGTGCATTTATTTATTCCTTGTAGTCATTGATTAACCCCCCCAAATCTTGCTTTTTTCCCCTGAACATTTCACTGGAATTTCATGTATTTTCATTCATTCTTTAAGACATGATAGAGTACCTGCTGTGTTCCAGACACTTCGCTAGGTGCTGGGATATGGTGATCAGCAAAAATTCTCCTCAGGCCCCTCCGCAGGAACTTCGTACTCACAACTCCAGCGACATCTTTTATTCTTCAGTCCACCTTCTGGCTGAGACTACAGCAGTGAACACGACAGACAAGGCTTGTCCTCATGGAGTTTACATTCTAGCAAGTGAGGGAGTTCAAAGCAGATATGATTATTTGAAATTGGCGAGTGCTATCAAGAAATGAATGAGGGCAGTGGGATAGTATGGTTAGGTAGGGTGCAGTGGACGTCCCATTGGATGGTCAGGAAAGGCCTCTCCAAAGAACACTTGAGACTTGGATGATGAGAAGGAGCCAGTCAGATGAGAGCTGGGGTGGAGGTGGGGGGAGCATCTCGGGCAGAGGGGACAGCGTCAAAGGAAGAGGCCACGTTCAGTACCCAGAACAAAAAGCTACACATACTGCTTGCTGAGCAGGAGAGCCATGCTTGTAGGGCACAGTCTGTAGACAAAGAAAACTGCTGACCTTATACAGAGTTTTAGGAAGCATAGAGTTCCAGGATTAATGGGCTTTAAAGCATTCAGGGATTGATCGAGCTTTAGTTGTGGAGGTGCAGTTACCAGAGCAACGCTGCTGCTGATTAGCGTGATTTAGAAGCCTGGTTTAGAAGTGAGGTTACAGATGGGAAGTTGTCATCCATTGTTTCTGATACTTATTTGTTACTGTGGCCCCGCTGTGAGGGGTACGGTTAGCTGAGAGTGTCCAACCGTCACCTGCTTTAGGGTCCACCTCTGACTTCAAGATAAGGAAGGATACACTATCCTCAGCCTGTGACTGAGCAAGGCAGTGGCAGCTGACAGCATGCTTTTTTCCTGGCAACTTCTAGCAAAAACTAGCCATTTCTGTCCTTCTTGGAACCCCTCTAACAGTCTTTGCTCTGGACCCCCTGGTGTGCTGGCAGAGACTTTGTCAGATCTGTACTGCAATTTGACAGTCCCCCTGCTCAATCCTGCTTTACCCTTTTCCTTTCAGAGATGTAACTTCATCATACAGCTTTTGTACACCTAACTCCATCTCAGCCTCGAACTGGCTGGGTATCAAACAGTGGGTATCTGTGGCCCAAGAACGTAGGTGGTAAGACAGCATTTTGAGATTGAGTCACTCGCTGTCTGGCTGGTTATGAGGCCCCATCCCTGGTGGACAGATGGCGCATAGACAGCCCCAGGCACAAGAAAGCTGTCCAATTATTAAACTTTAGATGAAATGGCACACTGGTACAAGGGAAAGCAATGACTGCTGGATGACTCAGGTGTCATAAATATGGCAGGAAGGGTGGGTGATAAACACAAGGACAATAGACTTGAATGGCTGTTATTGACTTGGATTGATGCCCTACAGGTGAATAATGAAAAGCTGAGGTCAATTAGTACACAATTTAAAAGTAAGTGAGAGAGCCAGAGTCTCTTTGGTAGCTTGCCAACAAGTCCTCATCTCATGCAGTAGCCAAGCAGAAAAAACTGAAGGTCAAGCACAGGATTGGATGGTAAAAGTAGCTGACTGCCAACAATGTCCAGCCAAGCTAGGTCTATGTCAAGGTCAGAATCAAACCTGGGAACCTGAAATGTGATGGGGACCTCTGGTGGATATCCCCAACAATCTTGACTCCCTATAACATTCCGAGCCTACAGAAGAGCCCACTCTTCCCCATTAAGAGCTAGAACTACGCCCTCTCCCTTCCTTCACCCTAACACAAGGGAAGACAATGTAAAGGTCCTTCCCCCATAAGGTGACAGGTGCCCCTCTGGCTCTGTCCCCACCTCTTCTCCTGGCTACCAGGCCTACAGAGAGTTAAGTCACAACTTAACCTGGTTGGGACCGTGCTGGGCCTGATGAGGAAAGAAATGGACTATATGCAAAGGAGCTGCATACCCTAGTCAGCATGTACTGGCAGGGGACAGAGGAGCACCCCTGAGACTAGATTTTGAGGTGCTTGTTTGAAGGTGCCAAGTTCATGAAACTAGTTAAGGGAGAGTTTAGTGACTTGGGGATACCTCTCAGGATACAAGATTTAACCCATGAGAGAAACACCAGGAGATAGTGCAAACTCACTGCTCTAGGGTGACTCGTACAAGCCTAGAAAAGGGGATAGAAATGTTGAATTGCTGGGACAGACAATAGAAGAAGGAAGGAAAAGTCTTAGGGAAGGAGACATGCTGGAATGGACTCCTGAGGCAAGATGAGCCATCAGAGGATTATCATCCCTGATATCTTCCCAGAGGACCTTCCCCAAGGCCATGGGAATGCGCTAGGGAGAGGGATGGCAGCGTCAGCGAGTTGCTCAGTGGTTCAGTGGTGGTTCTCCTGTGCAGTCCACAGCTGGCAGGAAAGGCTGTGATGGAACTTGGCTTGCTGAGGGCAATGCGCATGATGGTGAAACCCTGGCAGTGCTAACCACAGAAGCCAGGTGCCAGTCGTTATCATATTAACCACTAAGGTCAAATGGGTTGCTGGCTGGTAAAGTCTTATGCAGATGGTTAATAATAGAATATGGCATCCCCGGGGACAAAATAGGTGGGAAAAGCTTTATATATAAACAAAAGAGAGCAAGGATGGATGCGCAAGGGGCTGAGAAAGATCACCCCAATACAAAAACCGAGATTCCTTGCCCAGTTTCTAGAACTGAGCCAGTTTTCTTTCTTTCTTTTTTTTTTTTTTTAAAGATGACCAGTAAGGGGATCTTAACCCTTGACTTGGTGTTGTCAGCACCACGCTCAGCCAGTGAGCGAACCGGCCATCCGTATATGGGATCCGAACCCGGGGCCTTGGTGTTATCAGCACCGCACTCTCCCCGGTGAGCCACGGGCCGGCCCTGAGCCAGTTTTCTGACCTGAAGCTCATTGACTGAAAAGGTGACAGGATTCCAGGGTAAAGGTCTCAGCAACATTTCACCAAGTATACACTGTACTGATTCCCCCAGTCTTTTTCTGAAGGGACGTGGATGAAACAGATAGGTCCTTGTACCACTGCCTTGCCTGGACTTTGGCAAGAGGCTACCCTGAGAAAAATGTGCTCTCGGTTCCCATAGCTTAGTTCAACCATTGGCCACAAACCCCTCCTGCCTTGAAAATAGTGGGACCTCAGCCAGAAAGCTAAGGTGGACCCTGATGAAGCTGACAGATGGCAGCTGTCAGCTACCGACACTCCTTGCCATGGGACAGCAAGTCTTTTCTTGAAGGGGGATCTAAGGGGCACATCTCCATGCCTGCCAGAGTCCACTGCTTGTCCCATGTGAATCCACTTCCCCACACTCATGTGGAGAGCAACCCTCCAGGGCTCTGATGGGCCTCTCTTCCTGAGGAGAAGGTTTAAAGGAGGAGTTTGGTGGGACACACTCTAGCAATTTCCTGCAATTGGTCTTGCGGCCACAACTGGTACTCATCATTCCCTCCTGCACCCTAAATTCCCCTCACCCTCAGCTGTCACCCCTGCTGGTCTCAGTAGCTTTCCTGATGGTGTGAACCAACCCCTGACAAGATGGTGACTCTTCTCACTTGCCTGTCCCTGGACACAAGGAGTCCAAAGTGCCTGGGAGGCAGCAGTAGATTGTAGATCAATGGGATCCTTGTTGTGTTGCCTAAGAGAGGTATACACCTTTTGAGAGCAGGCCATTTGCCAATGTCAAGATTCCGTATTCCACCTCTCTTCCCTCACAAAGTTAATAACCAGGTGCACCACCAAAAATTCTGCCCTTTTCTTGCAGAAAGCCTGCAGAACATTTTTTTCTTGCAATTGTCTTTCAGAGTCACCCTAGAGTGAGGTTCCATTTTCAGCTTGCAACCACATAGTAAGCTAACTCATCAGCAGACCAAGCCCAAGCTTGTTCCTCTTCCTTCAGTGGGTCATACAAGTCCTCCCAAGAACAACTATAGGGAGGAGGGATAAGGGTGCAACCATGGGATATGGTGGTTGGGCTACCTGCTCATGTAGCTCACTTGTGTCCTCTGGTCCTGCTCATCACTGCTCCTGTACTGCTGCTGGTCCTGTCAACTTTATGGCTTGGTGGTTCTAACAGGACCTAGCTAAGATGGGCAGTTCTGGCTACGTCATCACTTGGTTTCTCACGGTTCCCTCTCTACCAGGCCCAGTAGCACATCAGAAGCTGATTTTCCAAAAGCATGTAATTTTCTCTGGCATTTAGCACAGCCTTGCTTCAGGACCCCAGGGACCCGCATTTTGATTCTCCCATTGGGTCCTGTCATATTCTGCACAGTTTACCTTTGTGTTTTTAGTTGTTTTTGTTGTTGTTGTTTTAACACTGACACCTCCAATACCATAGGGTCTGACAGATCACATGATCCAAGCTGCTAATTCTGTCATATCTGTCACTTCTGGGTCTATGTCTAATGATTGATCTTTTTTCCCCCTAATTATTGGTCATATTTTCCTGTATCTTTTTGTTTCTAGTAATTTTTTACTGGATGTCAGGAATTGTGAGTATTATGTTGTTTGCTGATGGATTTTGTTGTATTCCTTTAAATGGTATCGGGCTTTCTTCTGATGCACAGCCAGGTTTCTTGGAATTAGTTTGATCCTTTCAAGACTTCCTTTTAAGCTTTGTTAGGGTTAGTTCAGAGAAGCCTTTGGTCTAGGGACAATTTAACCTCACTACTAAGGCAATATCCTTTTGAGAACTCTACCTGATTTCCCAAGCATTATGAGTTATTTCTGTTCTGGCCAGTGGGAACAGAGACTATTCCCAGCCCCATATGTGATCTGTTAATTATTTGTTTTATTACTTCCCAGTTACTCATTTCTTGGGTTGGGTAGTTTCTTCTCACATCTTCACTCAAGGGGACACACTGCAGATCTGCAGAGCTCTCTCTGTGTATGCTGCTGCTTCCGCTCATTCACTCTGCCCAGCACATTCTACCCACTGTGCCCTCCTGATCTCTGTCTCCGCAACTCAGAGAGACCACTCATCCCTACACTGCTACTTTGAAACTGCCTCCAGCCATTAGCTTGCACAATCATTGGACTCACCTCATCCCGCACTATGGACTTGTCTGAAAACCATTGTTTTATATATTTTCTCTGTTTTTTTAGTTAAGAAGGAAGAGTAATTTGGGTTCCTGTTTCATTATCGTGGCCAGAAGCAGATTTTCACTGAAGAAGTTTAAAAAGCATTGTTCAAGGCAATACTGATTTTGATTTACGACTCTGGTTAGGGGAGGGGGGTTAGAGGCTTACACTCTTTCCCAAAGGTCAAGGAACTGATGTGGTTAATCTACCTGCCAAATATGTCAATCTCAATTATACGTGTAGGGATTAGGGAAATAACCAATGGTGGGTCTGCAGACTCAGGGGACCTGCTATAAGCCAAATTTTGATTAGAACTACATTTACTTTCTAACCTCCATATGCTCCCATTTAATGGGGGAGAAGGAAATATAATGACACTTTGGGATTCTGGGTATCAAATGTTAATTTGGACACTGACATACCCAGGTATTCCTCTTTCCCCAGTGGGCAGGCACCTGAGTAGATGATCTGGGGATAAAGGCTGGTCAGTGTTGAAGGTAGTTTAGAGCACCTCATTGAAAGCACAGCTCATCAAGTACAGCAACCCTGGTCTGAGAAGGGTTTGGCTCCTAGGAGCTGAAGACCCACAGGAAGGAGAGCTTGGTTCACACCATCAGGAGAGCTACTGAGACCAGCAGGGGTGACAGCTGAGGGTGAGGGGAATTTAGGGTGCAGGAGGGAATGATGAGTACCAGTTGTGACCCCAAAACCAATTGCAGGAAATTGCTAGAGTGGGTCCCACCAACCTCCTCCTTTAAGCCTTCTCCTCAGGAAGAGAGGCCCATCAGAACCCTAGAGGGTTGCTCTCCACATGAGTGTCGGGAAGTGGATTCACATGGGACAAACAGTGGACTCTGGCAGGCATGGAGATGTGCCCCTTAGATCCCCCTTCAAGAAAAGACTTGCTGTCCCATGGCAAGGAGTGTCGGTAGCTGACAGCTGCCATCTGTCAGCTTCATCAGGGTCTACGTTAGCTTTCTGGCTGAGGTCCCACTATTCTCAAGGCAGGAGGAGTTTGTGGCCAATGATTGAACTAAGCTATGGGAACCGAGGGCACATTTTTCTCAGGGTAGCCTCTTGCCAAAGTCCAGGCAAGGCAGTGGTACAAGGACCTAGCTGTTTCATCCAACAAAGGACTGCTCCAATGAGTGATCTTCTCCCGAGTTACCCACTGGACTGGCAGACTTGTAAGATCATACTGGAGTCTGACAGCAGAGTCTGATCCTCCCCTGCCAGAGCCCTGTTTCCTTTTTTTCCTTTCAAAGGTGTTATACTCCAGTAAAACCTTTGGTGTTCCTAACTCTCAGTGTCTACTTCCTGAAGAATCTAAACCGGCAGAGGAATATGGGAACTTTTATATTCAATACAGATGCTCCTCAACTTATGATGGGACTATATCCTGAGAAACCTGTGGTAAGTTGAAAATATCCTAAGTCAAAGATGCATTTAATGCACCTAACCTACTGAACTTCATAGCTTAGCCTAGCCTACCTTAAATGTGCTCAGAACACTTATATTAGTCTACAGTTGGGCAAAATCATCGAACGCAAAGGCTGTTTTATAATAAAGTGTGGAATATCTCACATAACTTATTGACTACTGTACTGAAAAACAGAACAGTTGTGTGGGTACTTGGGTACAGTTTCTACTGAATGCGTATTGCTTTTGCACCATCGTAAAGTCAAAGAATGGTTAGGTTGAACCATAAGTCAAGGACCTACTGTAGATAAAATAAAGACTCTGAAGGGCTGAGCCCATGGCGCACTCGGGAGAGTGCAGCGCTGGGAGCGCGGCGGCGCTGGCGCTCCCGCCGCGGATTCGGATCCTGTATAGGAATGGCCGGTGCACTCACTGGCTGAGTGCCGGTCACGAAAAAGACAAAAAAAACCCAAAAAAAAACAAAAAAATAAAGACTCTGAAGCAACAAGTAGGACAGAAAGAAGGGAAATGAAGCCAAATCTTCATGAATGAGGGGACCAGTGGCAGATCTTAAAGGTGGTGCAGGCTGCTGCAAGGAGTTAGAATTCTATTCTAGCTGTAATGTCCAGTCCTTGGAGGGTTTTGAGCAGGGAGTGCTAGGAATTAGTTTTAAAAGCTTATTTTGTATGCAGAGTTGAGAGTGGTTGAAGATGTGTAAGGTGGCCAGTTGAGAGGCTTTCACAGTTGTCTGGTCAGGAGATAACGGTTTGGACCTGAGAGGTGGAAGTAGAGCTGGTGAGAAATGATTGCATTTGTAATGTATCTTGGCAGTATGGTGACACAACTTGCTTATGGTGTAGAGGAGAAAAGGACAGAGGCCACAAGGATAGCCCTGGATTTGCGGCCTGAGCTCTTGTGTGATTGGTAATGCCATTGGTAATGCCACGGGAAAGTTGTAGGTTAAAATAGAGTATGGAAATCCTAAGTTTGAAGCGCCTCCAGATGCAGGTTTCAAATTCCCAGTTGGCACACTGATCTGGAGCTCATGAAGCAAGTCAAGACGAGAGATATTTGGGAGTCACCAGTATATATTTATCCAGCACTATGGGATTAGATGAGATCGCCAAGCGGCAGTATAGCTCCAGAAAAGGGCTAAGAGCCCAGTCCCGTCACATCATTCCCCTTCTGATAGTTTGGATGTGCTGTCTCCCAAAAGCCCATGCTGAAATCCGATCCCCAAGGTGGCAGTGTTGGGAGCTGTTTGCGTCATGGGAGAGCAGATCCCTCATTAATAGATTAGTGCTCTGGGAGAGGGGGATAGTGAGTTCTCACTCTATTAGTTCCCACAAGAGCTGGTTGTTTAAAGGACTCTGGCACCTTCCCTCCCTCTCTGGCTTCCTCTTGCCATGTGATCTAGCACCTGCCAGCTGCCTGCTGCTTTCCACCATGAGTAGAAGCAGCCTGCGGCTCATACCAGATGCAGCTGTCCCAGAATCGTGAGCCACAATTCTCTTTTCTTTATAAATTACCCAGTTTCAGATATTTTGTTACAGCAACAAAAAAACGGACTAACACACCTTCTCAAAAACCTTCGTTTCCCCATATTATGAAGCGAAGCCCAAATTCCTTAGGTCCTCCCAGACCCTCTACATTCTCGCCCCCCACAACATTTCCTGCCTTGTGTCCCACTGTTTTTCTAGAGACTTCCTATTTTAGTTACGTGGCTTTCTCTAAACACTTTGCCTCTGTGCCTCTGCTCCTGCCATCCCCTCCATCTGGAATTTTTCTTCTGAAAGTGAAATCCTCATCTGCAAAGGCTCAGCTCAGGCTTACCACAGCCAAACCCTCCCCATCCACCTGCTCAGGAGCAGTGGTTTCTTCCTCTGAGAACCATGTCACTCAACTGCTTAGCTAGTGAAAAATGCCTTACCCAATGGGTCTGGAGGAAGACAGCCCAGGGCCGGTGCAGTGACTATAGATACTCAACAGATCAGGCTCCTTTCTCCTCTGCCACCCATAATCCATGGCTTCCATCCTCACTGGTGCTTTAAAAATTGCAAAATTATATAGTTCCTCCTGCAGCCTCCCGTTCATTGTAGGGAGAAACTGGAGGAAGCCACAAGAGGGGATGGCACCTATGTAAGGACAGCAAGGTTTCTGCAAATTCCCAGATGATTGCCCAAGTCTCATTGGCAAAAATCATGCTACACGGCCCTTCTGGCCATGTCATGGGGAGGCCATAAGGTATAGTGTTTTGGTTGGGTACATCGCTAGCCTGAACAATTTCAGGTGTCCCATTGGTGATGGATATCAGGTGGGGTGACAGCAGGGTTTGCCGGAGCCCAGACTGCTCCTCCTCTACGTCTACTCTTGGTGGTGACATATGTTTAGCAGGAGAGTTAACTGTGTGGCTTTCCCTTCATTATAGCTCATCCACATTTTTCTCTCTTAGGAACCCCTCACTCCTACCTAGCACACGAGAGGCATTTAATAAAGGACTTTTCCTCACTGCTGAACAGATGACTACAGATTGTTCTAGTCCTTGTTCTGGGAATAAAGTCTGGCCTGTGTGAAATGTAGTTTAGAGTTGCTCACTGCAAGAAACTATATTATAGTAACTGAGCAGTTGATTACGGGACAACGGACCTCAAGAATCAGGTCAATGTTTTATTCAAAAGACCCTTGTTTTCCCCCAGATATCCTAATATCTGCCGAAGTAAGTTATCCCATTGTGCTCATTTCATGATGGAATCTCGGAATATAAAGTTATTCGCACGTAGGCTGAAGTCGCAGTGAGGCAGACACACTGAAGCCTGTTCTCCTGAGACGCCCCACGTGGCAGGTGGACCACCTGTGGCTGGGGAGGAGGATCAAGACCTGGATATGCCTCCTTTTCTTTCCTTGTCATTGTGGCTCCCCAAATGAAAATACTCTCATCCGCATACGAGAAGCGACAGATTTCAGTCAAGATTCTTCAGAAACAGTAGGAGGGTGAAATCAGACTGAAGTTGAGGCTGTTTCCAACTGACAGATCAAATGATCATTTGTTTCTCTCCCAACTCTTAGAAAAAATAAACTGGAAATAACTTAGCCCTGGGGCTTCTGTCTATGATTATCTGGCATGCAAAGTTTCAGGGTATGAGGAAGGTCAAGTGTACCCTCATGGAGCTTTTCAACACCGTCCACTCTCAGAAGTGAGCCCCCACAGGGGGATCGTGGCACAGTGAAGACACCGTATGGTTCAGGGAGAAGCCTACATTCTAGTTTCCCTGGGTTTCATCCGTGCCTGAGTCCTCACGTCCCTCCATGTCACATCCTCTGAACTACCAGTCAATATATTATTTGTGTTTTATTCAAGGGCCCATATGACATTATTTGGAGTTGTTTTTCCATATGCCCTTTTAGATGGCACCACCCAGTGCCTGTGATGTTCTGTCCCCTCCCTGCTGGGCCCCACCTCCCACAGGCACCTTCTGGTCTTCACTGCTGTTGTCTGTGCCCAGCAAAGCACTCAGCACTTCTGACAAAGACCTATGTCGTTATTCAAAAGATGCATGTACACACAAAAAGAAATGTTTCAAATATTTACACTTTACAATTGTTTTATTCAAAGCAAATTTAAAACCTAATATATATTTTTCTTTAAAACTGGGAATTTTTTATAGTTTTATAATTAGTTTTGATGTTGCTCATCTTACCTTCAAATAAATGATTTATATATTAAGTTCAAGACTTCTGATATCCACGTACATTCTAATCTTTTTTAGGTAGCTATGAGAAGATTCCATATTCAAAAGTCAATATCACTTTTCTAAAACTTAGAAGAAATGATCCATATGTCCAATGTAGTAGACAACTGTTCCAAATGATAAAAAGCCCTTTTGCCTCTGGCCCAATGTCAGGTCTTGGTTTCTGGTTGTGTGAAAAGAAATGTTGTGTTTTCTTCAGAGAAGGGAAGAAGTCTTAGTTCATTAGGTTTATTTCTGCCTTGAAGACATGTCTAAAATGGGTACCTAAACTTTTATTTTATAAGCCTTATGATGTTTTCACCTGAGTAGTTCAACTTTTAGATGATATTTTCATACCAAAAAAGATGGCAGCTGCACTGGATTTAGACCAAGAATCTCAGTACTGTCATCCTAGGACCTGCTACTGAAGAAGACAAGACTGGTTTACTTAACTAACTAATCAAGGAGTCTAAGTACACAAAAGTTGGGAAGGAGCAAGGGTGGGGGTCACAAGAATATTACATTAAAATAAATACTTTACACACTTTTCTCCTATGTCTAAAAGTGTTGAAATTCTGATTGGAGGAGATTAGAAGGTAATTAGCAACTCGTTTATAAACAAATATAAAAACGCACAAACAAAATGATGCAAAAAAAGTCTTTTTAATCTAAAAACTCATTTCCCTGGGCTAATTAATACCCCAGCCCTACCAATTTTTATCAGTTTATTTGACTAACAAGAGCTCTTCTGCATTTTCTTCAAAGTAAGATAATATAAAATAAATTTTGATAAACCTGTCTAAATTAGGACATGATACCATAGGCAGTTCAAGGAAAACAACAGCCATCACTTTTTCTTTGGTGTAACCAAAAAGATATCCAGAAGTCAGCAAATGTTGACATTTCAAGTGATAAGAAATTGCCAAATGGAAGTTTAAACTCTGGTAAAAATTGTTGTAAAAGGAAAAGCTCTACCCACAGTTCTGTAGTGCAAGTTTTCAAATTTAATTCTGAAAAATAATTTTATTTAATAGGCAGAAAACAAAGTCCAGCAGTGTATCACTCACTCCTCTCCCCTTCGCTCATCTCTCTCCCCCGTGTGTCTACACCATCACTTCGGTTCTAAAAGGTCCTGGCTGCTACTCAAGGAGGAAATTTGTTTAAAAATCACCTACACTTCTAAAACTCAGGCTAAAAGTTGTGTGTATGCAGCTGCACAGCAGCACGCACCAAGTTACAGCATCGCCACTTTCCCATGTTTGACATTTTTACAGAAAGAAAGAAAGCCTATTTCCCCCAGAAAAAAAGTACCTGAACCAATTAGTCACTGAGCCCTTCCCCAGCTTGTGTGTGCACCCTGACACGCTTCACTCAGCTCAGCAGCACACATGTGCATACATCCATGTGTTCTGTGCATGAAGCAGCAGCAAATCTACCACCCCTTTCTTAGAAGTCATGATCCTCTTTCTTCTTATAGAACTAATTTCCATAAACATAATGCTTTGAAAGCATTACCACCTAGTCCAGAAGACTCCATTACTCTACCTCGCTAACCTCTTTCTTTCTCCTATTTCTGTACATGCTGTTTGTGTGCATTTTTAAAAAATAAATTGTTCAAAATGCACACACACACCTCCCCTCTACACACACACCCTCAGCATTTAGCAAAAAAAGGAAATCTTCCCCAGGAAGCACTTTCAGAAGTTTAAGCTTCTACTTGCTTTTAAGCCATAGGGCAAGTGGCAAGTGAGTCCTAAGCAACCCTCACCTTAGCTGCAGGTTGGCCATGTGGGGCCCATGGCACAAACGCTGAGTGGGATCCCTGGGCAAGCAGGAGGGGCACCCACCAGGCTTCCTAGCGCGATGGATGCACTGCTTATTTGCCACTGGGTCACCTGGGAGAGTCACATTCCTGTCCCTAACTCTCCTCCCTCAGAGAACCTCCACACTGCTCTGATGGGCCCCTGCCCTTTGCAGAGTCAGGAGCCTCTGGCTGCAGGGAGGCGATGGGCTCCTCGCCACAAAACAGGCTGCCCTCGTCCATTTCATCCCCCACCAGGCCGTCCAGTGAGCACCCCTTTGCAATACCCAGATCCCAGTGGGCTCTGCTATCCACAGGCTCCACGGCTTCCCCTTCTCCCTCTGAGATAACAGTCATGGGGCTGCTCTGGATCCGGTTCCGCATGCTGTACCTGCTGCTGGAAGCCGAAGGAGGCGTGCGACTGCGGCCGTACCTGGGGCCTGAAAAGGACAGACTCCGAGGCATCAAGCCTTCATTCTTGGCCCACTCCTCCTGGGCTCTTCTGTTCTTGCTGGGTGAGCAGCTTGATGGGCTTTCGGGGGTGTCTGGTGAAGGCTCTGATCTTGATCTCTGGAATCGAGGGTCTGTGTTCTTGAGCATCTCTGCCGCAGACATGCGGGCACTGGTATCTGAACGACTCCCCTTTTTTAACAGAAGAGCTTTGAAGTTGTCACTGCTGGTGCTGCTCTTTCGGACACTTCTCTGAATCGATCCCACTTGCTTTGGAGAGGCTAGGCTGGGGGCAGTGCCGGTGGGTGTCACGGGGGGGGAGGGAGAATGGTTTCGGGCGTGATCATCATCTGAATCCTTACGACCAAGGACTTTCCTTTTGGATCTGAGATTTAATGACATTAAGATAAAGGTTAATTCCCACTGGGCCACAGGATGTCAGTCACAACCACCTGCTTCTCTTATCACATCTTCAGGTCACCATCTACGTAAGAGTTATTTTTTAAAAATTTAACTGTGGAAACCTCAAACACCCACATACAAAAGCACAATCTATGGTGTTACCATGTGAGCCCTGATACCTACAATAATTATGAATACACCACCTGTCTTTCATCTCCACCCTCACCGGGTTATCTAGAAACAAGTCTTGGACATGGTGTTAACTTACTTTGGATAGGACCACATCCAAAGTTTTGAATAATTGTCACTTATTGAACTCTCCTAGATTAGGCTGATCCTGAGTGAATTTCACGGACTGGCCACCCTTTCTTTCTACGCTTTTTTTTCTTATTTGATGTTAGTACTTGAACAGGCCTAATAGATAAGACAACACCCGGAATATCCCCTATCCTAAGACATGCCCCACCCCGGTCCTAGAACAACCCTACAACTTTACATTCTCAGTCATGCTAGAGTTTCGCATAAAACCAGTTTTCCTCAGCTCTTACAGGCCCATATGTCAACATCCAGAAGTCCAGTTTTCCAGAAAACAAGAGTGATCCTGTTTCATGACCGACCCGGAGAACTTTGCACTGATCAAGAAAATGTGAGGGAATGTGAGGGATGGGGCGCAGTGTGGAAAAGGAGGAGCCGTCAGGGCAAGTAAAATATTTCCTGTTGGTATTTCTTGTCCCTGGTCTCTAAGAACCTCACTGTTTGATGTGTTTTCTACTGAGAGCAAAAGCAGAGGAGACAAGTGGCCCCTTGCTGGTCTCTTCATAACAACTCAGCATGTGTGTCTCTCTCAGCTAAGCGCAGGTGGACTTGCTTTAAGGAACCTCCATACAGTTAATAAAATAAACATGTGGGTGTATCTCTTTTCCTAATATAAAATTCTAGAATATGCAGCAGGAAAAGGTTGCAAGTATGCTATCTGTACCTACAGAATAAAAGTTGAATCCGAGCACTACCTACTTCTAGCTGGGACAAGTACCCATCCATGCTGAGCCTCAGTTTCCATACTTGTAAATGGGCATGATAATACCAACCTCAAAGGTTTGTGAGGATCAAATGAGATAAAGAGCCTCTGGAGTCACACAAACCTGGGCTAAATCCCACTGCTAAAGCTTCCTTGTTCTGTGCCCCTGGGAGAGTTAAAATTTCTGATGGTGTTTCCTATCTGCAAAAGGGGAATAAGAGTGTATACTTATAGTTGGTCAATAAAGATGAATGCATAAAATAAAGCCTTAAGTAATAAACAATAAAGCCTTAAAGTGTCAGGCGCAGAGTAGGTACCTAACAAACCCTGAATGTCATAGTGAGAAACAGAATTCTTCCTTCCCTCCACCGGGTCAGGCTTTAGTTTTTATGTGGCTTATACAGCAAAGCAGAGGAGAGAATGGGCCCATGTTGGCTGCCCTGGGCATGGTTCCCCCAAGGACATCTCCATGCTTCTTGTGAAAGAGAAGCCACCAAAGTGGAGGACAAGAAATGGTAGGGACCCAGTACAGGGTCTGAAGGGTGGCCAGAGCTGATGGGACACCAGCCACTTTGCAACTGTAGAACTTGGCCTATGACACTGGTTCAACGGTCCTGCTCAGTGGTCAGCAGGAGCAGTGCCCTGAAAGAAGTGAGTGACCAACTGATAGAACCACAGAAATAGTACATCTCTGAGGTGCAGAAATTGTCTAGTCCAACCACTTCAGGTTTTAGAGAAGGTAACTGAGGTCTGGAGAGCAAAGTCACACAGCTTGTTAGCACAACTAGGGCTGGAAGGAGTATCCTCCCACTTACTGTACACCTCAGGCCAGCTGCTCCCCCAAAGCAGCTGTGCTCATCAGTTCTTACAGGTGTTGGCTGGTGGTATAACTTTTTGTTTGGTTTTTAAATGGTGAGGGTGTGCTGAGATCCATTAAAAAAAAAAACTACACTAAACTTGATTAAAGCTATGGCCTTTAACTGTTAAAGAAGATGGCTACAAAAGGCACTTAAACAGTTAACACTGGCTTAAAAACTAATTATTTCAATAAATACAGAAATTTCACACCTCAACTGGTGTTCTACATTTTCCATCTGGCTTTAAATTTGAAGTGAATTAATTTGCATTATAAAATTGGAAAGCTGTGTTTCAATTTAGATATTCTTTATTTTAAATTATGAGCTTAGATGCTGAAGGATATGAAAATAAAGGCCTAAAAACCAAAGAATTTAGATGGATGTTTATTGTCTGTTAATATACATCAATGATACAACAGGAATTAGCATGAGTCCTTGTTTCTCTTTGAACTACACTCCTAAGGCCCATCTGGCCTTTACTTCTCTTGTCCATATACAGAATGATACAGACTGACCAGTTTCTACATCTGCAATAAATATAACTCTCTGGTAGGAGAAACCACGAATTTTTCAGTGCCTTAAGAAGGTTGCCAAAATAAAATATAGAAAAGACCTTTGGTGTATTTTTAGGAAAAGTATGCAGTAATTTGGCCCCACAACAGTTGGGTTTCCTGCCTGAGACCAAGTATCCAGTACACAGAGCAATCAGGCAACACAAATCTTCTTTGTGGATTGCTATTATAAATATACATGTCTGTATATTTAGCAACCCAATGCATTCCACACTAAATGAAAGACTCTGAAACTTGGAAGAATTTTCTAACAGTTAAATTCCAATTGGTTTCATTTAATTCAGAAAATATTTATTGAGTGCTTATTATGTGTCTAGCATGGTTAAAGTTAGAAACATCTGTGTAAACTTTTAGAAATGACACTGAAGTTGGTTTCAAAGGACACAATTTATTTCCCTGTTTTGAGAAATAATTGGATAACTAGCTACTCTTTTATTTCTAATGAGATCAAAGAAACTAGTTGGACAGTGTGAAAGGGAGCAGTCCAGAGCTGAAAAATAAAGAACGTAATTCTTGACAAACATCATAATTTACCAATGGTTTCCCCTCACAGCCACCCCAACTTAGATATTTATGTTCTACATGAGACATTCCAGGTAGGGACAACACTACACTTTTCATCTCATGTAACAGTCTTTTCAGTTAGATTCCAAGAGTAGGGGAAACAGTGCTGACACATGGTCATGCACACAAAGAATCAAATAACTTTAGGATGTTTTATTTCAAGAGGGGAGAAAAAAGGCCTTAATTCAGGTCATATAAGGCCTTGGTAGCATGAGGACATTAAGAGTTATCTGAAAATACTGGACTAAAGAAGTTTCGAGGAAGGCAAAGGGTTTTATATAGCATTATGGTTTAAAGTACTGGCATAGATATAATTTTACAATCAGAAAAATGATGTAATAAATAAAACTTTAGTCCCAAATCATATTCATTCTTAAAGTTGATCACATATAAACAGTATAACAGTTCAGGCAGTTATTCTGAAAAATTTGCCCTACATTTTTTTTTTTAAAACCTAACAATTTCTGATGCCAGTAGATGGCACTACTTGTATACAGTTACACGCAAATTTAATTCCTTTTGCTCCTACTTAAAAAGCAATGCGTTGTTTTATTGAAACATTTAAGCAGCTAAAGAAAATTCTGTTTTTTCTGTAATATATATAAAAAAAAAAAACAAAAAAAAAAACTATAACACCCTTAGGAAGAAAATCCTGTAGGGCTAGTCCGTGCATTTTAACCCCATAGAACACAGCATTCTGGACTGCTGGCTGCTTTGATCTAACTCTTGTTAATACTCTGTCATATGAATGACACACTGCATTTCCTGCTAGCAAGAGCAATGCCTACCAGAAGGTATTACACTGAGCCTCTGTCCCCTACGTCACCAAAAAATCAGCAGAACAGAGTTAAATAGAAACTGGAGTCAGAGGAAATAAAAGTATAGAAACACACACACACACACACAAAAATCAATAATAAAGTTAATGAGTCATGATTAGGTGACAGAAGAAACCTCAAGAAAAGATAAATAAATCAAGGAACTGTTTGGAAAGAAGGAATTATAAAATAAAGTAAGAGGAAGGAGTTTTGGATACCTGTGAATAGCTGCAAAAAGGTCTTCTGTGGTCCTGGGTCTAGAGGGGGCCATCACCTCATCACTCCCTTCTTCCTTAAGGAAGTCGCAGGCCTCTGAGGAAGAACTGGCCGTGTTGGTCTCCAGCGCCCCAGCTATAACGGAGCAAGCAAGCAGGCAACATAAGACGCACAAATGACTAGAACTTCAGTCCTCAGCCAAGCTGCTAAGTACACTGCTTCCCTGCCATTCCTGACAATGTGAGAACCACAGCAGAGGCAGGGGGCTCTGTAGTTTGATAGTTTACAAGGATGGGGGAAAATGACACTGGCAGGACAGCCAGAGCTCACTCCTTTCTGTAAAAGGATAGAACTAGCACTGAGTCGCTCTGAAATTTTGTTGGAACATTTCTTTGCCACTCCTCAGAGGGAGGTCACTCACTGCTATTTAATACCCAGCCCGCTGCAGATCATCCCCATCCTCCGATTTTCTGCCATTCCTTTAGGTCTACACTTTAAAAAAACATTCATAAAATGCAAAGTTGGTAACAAATGTGAGCAGCAGCACTGGAAGCCCATCTGCTTCTGGCTTCCACGTGATTCTGACCCCATCTACCCGAGCTCCACGTGTGAGCACCCAACAAGCCCTACTCGGCTCTGCTGCAGATGGCCAGAGGGGCACAGGAGAAAAGCCACTTACCTCCTCCATCCTGTTGACACAAGCAGCTCTCCACGTTGTCCCCACCAGCCGTACTGTGCTCTGCTGGCTCTTCCTGCGTGGGGGCTGGAGAAGCACTGGGCTGTACCATGGGGACATTGGCTTCCACTCTGCTGGGAGACAAGGATCCTGCAGCTCCTCCCTCAAAACCCGAGCTGCCGGGGTGCGCCGCGTGGAAACCAGCTCGGGCTGCAGGACTCTCTCGCGCCTCTTTGCTGTGCACAGAGCCCTCCTCTCCTCTCGTCGGGCTGGGCGCCCCTGGGAAGGCTTCGCTCACGTTCTCTGTGGAGTAATCTCTCTGCGGAGGTGGCACCACCAGGAACAGTTTGGGCTTCCTGGAAACGGGGGGCGGTTTCCTGCTGGGTGAAGGGTCCGGGAGTGGGGCGATTCCAGCACTGGGCCCCGGAGCTGCACGGCTGCAGCTCGGAGGGCTGCCATGCTCGGCTGCACTGCCATGGTCACCCTGACTCTGGCTCTTGGCAGGCATCGGAAGCGAGCTTGTCACGGCGGCGGGCTGGCTTCCACTCTCCATTTCATTGATGCTATTTGGGGATTTGAGGAGAGCAGATGGCTTCAAGTGGTATCGTGGAGCACCCGGAGCTGGTGTTTCCTGAGCTGCTGGTTCAGACGACAGAGCTACCTCGGTGGCCGAGTTCTTGCGCACGGGCCTCAGCTGCACCGTCTGCAGCGCCTCCGTGGTTATCAGGGGCATGGGGGGCCTGCTGCCCTCCTCCTTGTTAGCAGGAGGCTTGCAGGCCTCCCGGGAGGGCGCTGGCTGGCCAGAGGTTTTGAAAGAAGGCCTGGTGTCCTTCACGAGACTGGGGTCAAGCGGCGGGGCAGGCGGGGGCAGCGAGGTGGGTAAGAAAGGTGGGGGCGGCGGCAAGGCAGCAGAAGAATCTGGAAGAACGGGGCTGAGGGCTGCGGGGGCACGAGGAAGGCACCCGGCGGTGGCAGTGGCGGTGGTGGAGCAGAAGGGAGCGAGGGCTTCTGGTGGTGTAGGCGGGAAACCGGGAGAGCGCGGCAGGGGCGAGCCACCTGCTAGAGGAGGGGGCGGAGGGAGGGCAGGGGACCTGTCGGCAGCAGGTGGCGAGGGAAGAGAGGGGACAGGAGCAGCAGCCGCCGGCGGAGAGGCCGTGGCCGAGGCGGGCTTCTTCACAGTGCCACTTCCTTCAGTGGAAGCACTGGAGGAAAGAGAAGTGGACGACGAGGAAACGGACACTGAAGACATCAGAGAGGACTTCCTTTCTGGCACCTTGGGCTTGGGCTTTCCCTTCCCATTTGCTGGTGACATGGATTTTAAAAACACAGGCACAGGGGTGAGCGCTGTGGGTGTATTGGACTGGCTGGAGTACCCACTGGATGGAGAAGTGACTCTGTGTGACTTCTCCGGCGATGTCATCTTTGGTTTGACTGAACCACTGGGCACGTGGGGCATCGCGGCCCTCGAGCCCTCTGGGGCACGGTGGCCCGGCCCGTTTCTGGTCGGCGCCCCACTGCTGGCCGGGCAGACCCCTCCCGGGTTGCCCGGGTCCTCCTGCATGCCCGTGTAGTCGATGTAGTAGCCCCAAGGGTCCGTGTACTCCGACTTGACGCTGCTCGTGTCGCTCTGCGAGGGCGTGACCCCGCACAGGGGGTAGACGTTGGGGGTGGTGGCGGATGTCATACTGCTGCCGGCACTGACCGTGCTCTGGCTCCGGGAACGCGGCAGCCAGGGCTCCTCACAGTCACTGCAGGGGCTCTGGGAGGGCGAGCTGCCGCCCTTGCCCGGGAGGCTCAGCTGCAGCGAGTGCTGGAGCGTGGCGATCAGGCTCTCATTGAGCACCTGCCCGTTCGACTGGCTGCTCTGCTTGGGAATCCTGCGGAGAGAGTCTGTCCGCGAGGGTGGCAGGGGAGGCTTCTTTGCTTTCTTCAAAGAGATGTTTCTGGAAAGGGATTTATCATGGTAACTTGATCGGTCCCCTTGGTTTTTCTGAGCTCTTCCATCAAAAACATTGACCACGCTGTGCCTGGGGTTTCCAAAGCCATCGCGGCTATTGCACAGATTCCCAGATCCATGTCCAGAGTCGGTGTGCATAGATGTGTAGTAGCCATTGTGGTCCTCTGAATACAGGGACCCAGCATCCTCTTTGTTGGATGTTTGGTCCAGACTGCAGCTGCTCATGTTACTTGCAGGAGTGGAGTAACCCTGAGTTGCCAAGTGTGACTTCAGTGGGGATTCCCGCCCATTACCTGAGGCCTTGTATTCCCAGGGCTCCAAGCTGCCGTGCCCTCTGCCCCCTGAATAACTAGACTCGCTCTTGCCATCCACATCCTGGGGATGGGATGGGAAGCTCAGGTTGTTTCTGCAATTATAGGGCATGGCTTGGGGCCCATTTTCCCAATTTGCTGGGGCACTGGGGGAATGGGTGCCTAGGGCCTGTGAAGGTATGGTGGGATGGCCCTCATTCCAGTGACCACTGGGAGGCTGATGATCACCTTTCACAGCATGCCTGGAGATGAGGCGGTCTCTGGATTTTACCTTTGTGTATGAGGATGAGCTGGTAATTTTACCGTCCAGCTGCCCTGAACTCTGAGCAGGGTGAATAACAATAACCTCTGAAGAGGATGAGAGGGTGGCATTTGGGATGATGCTGGTGGAGTATGTTGCATGAGGAGAAACCACACACGCTGGGCTTGTTACATTTTCACTCTCAAAGTGCTGCAGCTCCTGAGATTTGGGCCTCAAAAGTGCTGCAGTCCTGGAGGCACCTCCTAAACATCCTAGGTTTTCATCTACTTGTGAGTTACTCCTCTGGTAGTGGAAAGTGCCATCCATGTCTTCTGCAGGGCCCAGGGCACCCAGCCTTGGCTCAAGGGACTGAATGTTCGCCCTCACTCCAGAACGTGGAAGACTATGGAAACCAGCATCATTGTTGAGGCGAGAGGGGAACACAACCCCTGCGGAATCGCTCAGCACAGACATGTTACCAGAGGAGCCTGAGAAGTGGCCCATCTGGGCAGCAATGCCTTGCCCCTTCTGTGCCCTGATTCTTCTCATTGAAGGTGGTACAACCTTCATGTCCTCAGTCTGACAGCTGGAGTCCCTGGTTTCTGAGCGCTGCCCTGCAGCCCGACAGCTACCAAGCTGTCCCAGTGTAGGGTAGTGGTCTGGGCTGTACACTGTGTGGCCACCACCATCATCCTGGCCAGTGCCTGATGCTGGAGATAAAGCAGAAAGAGGCTGTTACCTGAAAATAAAAATCCAGTGTTCATCACCTGTACCCTCACCTCCTTCTGACTCTGTAATTTAAAAGACAGGAAAAGAAAACTTATCTATTTCATTTAGTTTCTTTTCTCCTGTAAGGTACCTAAGTGAATTTAAAGTTACTGATAACTCCCAAGATAAAAATCCTTATTATGCATTTCCTGTACATTTCTAATTTGTACTTCAAATCCTCCTATAGCTTGAGTGCCACATATGGAATTCTCAGGTACTCCCTTTGAAATCAAGGCTCTGAGTGCATTGTGAGGATTTACTTTTCAAATAACCACCTTTCACTAAAGACTTAAAGGAGGCCTTTCCGGGCCAGCCTGTGGCTCACTCGGGAGAGTGCGGTGCTGACACCACCAAGGCCCCGGGTTCAGATCCCATATAGGGATGGCCGGTTAGCTCACTGGGTGAGCATGGTACTGACAACACCAAGTCAAGGGTTAAGATCCCCTTACCGGACATCTTTTATAAATAAATAAATAAATAAATAAATAAATAAATAAATAAAGGTGGCCTTTCCTCCACCAAGGGGACTGCAGAGAACATCTATCAAGTAGTGACCATCTTTCCCTAAGACAGATTAATGTAGTAGTTGAACAACAAGGCCACAGAGATTCCACCTATGAGGATACTGGTATAAAATAGTGTTAATTACATGAATTGTTTATGTTAGAAGGAAATCCTAAGAAAGAGAAAATTGATTTACAGGCCCATCTGTGTTTCAAACATTTCATTATCCATCTGAAGCCATTATCATCTGTCTGTTGGTGACATTCAAAATGTAACAGCAATCTGTTGTGTTCTAGTGGAGAAAAGCAGGAACTGATCCAATGAACATTTCCTCAGATTAGGTTTATTCATTTCTTAAAGTTTTACAACCAAATAAAGAATAGTATGTAAAAAAAAAATGAAAGAAAGAAACATGAGGAAGGGCAGACAGAGAGGGAAGTGAACAAGAAAAACACTTCAGCATAGATAAACAGATTGCAAGCTACCCAGGAAAGCTCTGTTCTTACAGAGCTTTAAAAAGAAAAGAAAAAAGAAAATCATGAAGCCAAGAACTTATCAAAGTGTACTGAGGAATAAACAGTCAATCATTAGGATAAATCTTTAAAAATAGCAAAACCATAGTTCTTGCTATGTTGTTTTTATCCAACAAGGACCTGAAAGTATCTCAAGCCTGGGCTTTGCTCAGTGATGCTAGTACAGCACCCATCTGCATCCCTGGACACCCGCACAAGGACACCAATAGTGATGGGATTCCTAAAAGTTCCCTCTATCCCCACATAACTAACCATGTAGGGCACATGTCCCTGAGTGGATATACAAAGCCTTTTGCATATCTGCACAGCAAAGGATCTTACTAAAATGGCAGCAATGTGCTTGCATCAACCCCAAAGGAAATGCCACCTTGCTAGGAAGGCTTCCCAGCATAAAGCCCTTTCCTTCACTGTGACAATGGAGAATCATTTTTCATACTTGTATCTTTAGCAATGACAGTCTATTTCCTCTCTCCACCCTCTGCCACATACCCAATCACTGAAGACACACGTGCATGTGGGCACACACACACACACACACACACCCCACACACGAGGCTGTCCCTTAGAATGAGGGGAAGTGGGCAAAAGGGCAGGAGCAGAAGAAAAATCCACATTGAGGAAAGAAAAACAAAAAGTGTAAGTTCGTGCCGTTTGGTAGTTTAGAAGATGGGAGGCTGCCTTACATTGGTGTATCAGATTGTACTGGTTCAGTTCCAGACATTCAAGATACCTCATGCCATTCAACAATGGCTATTGATATCTTTCTCTTTCAAAATTGCAGTAGTTTTTGCATGGGGTTAGTGGTCGACTTTTAATTACCTTTAAGTGCTATAAATAAAATCCCAATACTTTTGGGTAACAATTTTGCATGTAAAACCATTGTGGCCTTCTGAAAATAGATATATAACCATTTCTTCACCATCTACAGCTGAGTGAAACTTTCTTATTAAGATGTTTTCTTAAGAACCTTAACAAAGATTTAAGAAATTAATATATAATTTATTAAAGGGACCACCAAAATTCTATTCCCAACACAGATCCTCCAACATTTTCACAGTATAAAAATTTCACAATATTACAGGACACAGGTGAACGCTATATTGATTAAAGAACAAAAGAAACTATAAAAAGAGAACTACGAACAAATGTAGACTACTCAGGTGCTGCACAAAATCCTAATGGGATTTATCTGATTTTAAAACATAATGTAAAAAAGAATTACAATTTTTCTTTTACTTAATACAAGGGATTTCTTAATTTCTAAAAAATACATATAATTAAGGATGGGAAAAATCTACAAGTTAAGGTTCAGTATATGACTTTTTTTAAAAGAGTCTTGTCAGATTTTTAGTAATGCTCTTAGTACAAACTATCAAAAATTGTCCATAAAGGGATTCCTTTAAATGAGGATTCTTCTGCTTAGACAGAATATATGGGGATAAATTCAATGGCTAAATATAATTATATACCAACAAAATAATCCTACTTGATCCTAAAAAATGAAACTTTATAACATGATGTACAGATGTACACTTATGTGTAGTTTTAAGATAAGTTTAAAGAAAAAACTTGAAATGTTGTCCAATTCATTTAAATGGAAGGCAACAAATTATAATAAGTTCTTAGATATGCTCTAGTTATAAACATTAAATATCACACCTCAATTTTAAAGTGTTCTATGTTGGCTAGTCTCCACAGTCCATTAGTTACAGATTTTTAAGTAAAAACTGCACATGATAAAGCATAACGTAAGTTTCTAATTCATGAAAGCACTTCTGTATGGTAAACTTTTTTAAATCCACAGTTCTTGGCAACTTGGGCAGCACCTAGTGGACAGGGTGCACCTTTGCTAGTGAATGCCTTTCCTTCAGAGAATCACCTCCTTTTTTGTCTATTTGCTTGACAAAGCCATACTTCCCTGTGTTTTATAACTAGAATAAGACTAATTTTAAAGAAAATATGAAGGGCCTATTTTTGATAATCATTCATTAGGTAGTACAAGACTTCCACACCAGAGTCCTTAGAAGTACAAAATACTGAGGAAAAAGCAAGGTCAACCAAAAGTCTTGAAAGAATGAAGCAAATACATGATCCAATTTTTTTGCTAAGTAAAACTGTATTCAAATATTACTTCCCCTCATCTGCCCCCCAATCCTCCAACTAACTACCTTATCTATAAAACTAGAGTGTTGTCTAATTGTCTTTTTTTTTTTTTAAAACTAGCTCTAACTTAGATACAGTTGTCTCAGTTGACTTCCAGCTGTGATCCAGGTCATGTCATCGATTGTGCAATGACATCAACTGTCTCATGTCTGGCAACAGTCACAGCACAGATGATGTGGGGAAGGCTATTTTCTTTCCTCTAGTGTCAGTGGTAGTTCCATGTCACATGCAAAAGAGAAACGAATGTGAGTTCCAGGGACTCAGTTATTAATTTAAAAAATATTAAAATTGCAAAAGACTCTGAACGATAAATGCTGGCGAGGTTGCGGAGAAAAAGGAACTCTCATACATTGTTGGTGGGACTGCAAAATGGTGCAGACTCTATGGAAAATGGTATGGAGGTTCCTCAAACAACTGCAGATAGATCTACCATACGACCCAGCTATCCCACTGTTGGGAATATACCCAGAGGAATGGAAATCATCAAGTCGAAGGTATACCTGTTCCCCAATGTTCATCGCAGCACTCTTTACAATAGCCAAGAGTTGGAACCAGCCCAAATGTCCATCATCAGATGAGTGGATACGGAAAATGTGGTACATCTACACAATGGAATACTACTCAGCTATAAAAACGAATGAAATATTGCCATTTGCAACAACATGGATGGACCTTGAGAGAATTATATTAAGTGAAACAAGTCAGGCACAGAAAGAGAAATACCACATGTTCTCACTTATTGGTGGGAGCTAAAAATTAATATATAAATTCACACACACTCACACTCACACACACACACACACACACACACACACACACACAAAACGGGGGGGGGGGGAAGAAGATATAACAACCACAATTACTTGAAGTTGATACGACAAGCAAACAGAAAGGACATTGTTGGGGGGGAGGGGGGAGGGAGAAGGGAGGGAGGTTTTGGTGATGGGGAGCAATAATCAGCCACAATGTATATCGAGAAAATTAAAAAAAATATATATATATATTAAAATTATAGAAGACATGATTTACCTATCTGGCCAGATCATTCCAGTAAAATCAAAGAAGCAACTGAGTTATTGGCTTCGTACTGGTTGGTTCAGTAATAAAAGTGATAAAAATTCATAATTCTTAGGTTCTAGATTTCATATTACATATTCATATATATAATTAACATTGAATACTTATGTGTACATGTATCTTTATATGGGCCAAACTACCCTTATACTTTTTGCACAAAGTCCTCCAAAACCTACCTATTTTTGTTGGAAAGCCACTTAAAATGTAGCACACCTCTAAACATCAACCTTACAAGAGGCCTGTCTTTAAGGCATATCTCCTGAAAAGACCAGATAAATCTTACCCGAGTGCTATAAGAAATTAGCCCATTGAACATCTACTGAATGTATGAGTAGAGATGAGTTTGTCAAATTAATTAGCTGTCACCTCAAGAAGGAAAAAAAAAAACAGTCTGAAAGAATAAGACACGGCTATGTTTTGAGGAGAAGGAGAAAGCCCATGTGTCAGGAAGGTGTGGATTTAGGGAAGGTGCCTGGAGGCCTCAGGCAGCCACAGGAAGGCTGGCTGCCTAAAAGCAGCGGCACGCGGCCATGAGCCAAAGACAGACTTCACAAATCCCATGGAAGCAGTTGCACTCTTGCTTTTTTTCTAATAAACGCCTCCATTATGGAATAACGTGACCATCTGGATCACTGAAGCCACCCAGCGAATTGCTATACCTGTTGCTACAGTCCAGAAGGCAGAGCATTTATACTGTAGAATTGGGTGGCAGTAAAAGAGAAAATGCCAGGTAAAGGAGAGTGAGCCTGCCCTCCGGAAAACAAGGGATGTAAGCAGGAGGGTGGGGGAAAAAATACAGAGCACAATATCTGTAGCACCCAGAAGCTGAAATGCTACCTCAAGGTGCTATAACAGATACATCACTATTGCTAGAACAAACTCATTATGCCTAAAATACTAATAGGCAATTTCAGAAATGACTCAAGTTTCTAGAGTGTAACCTTGGATAGTAAATACAAACTTCAGGTGAAAGTACCTAATAGGAAATAAGTCCAAAGACTGGCTGAAGGAGAAGCAAATTTCACGATTGTTAGTATTAAGTTCCCTATAATAACGACAACAGCAGCTATTATGTTCATGGTAGTACCAGGTACTAACAGTGTCACGTGTATAAATTCATTTAGTCCTCAAACGACTCTGAGAGGCAGTGTCTATGAACATCACCACGAGGAAGCAGACTCAGAGAGGTGAAGCACCCTGCCCAAGGTCACCCACGGTGTGAGTGGCAGGATGAAGATTCCAACCCAAGCAGCCTGGCACTGCGTCCTGCTCCTAACCCAGGGACTCTGCCATGCGCCTCAGCAGACATTCCTGCTGGGCCCCACCATAAAACAGGGAAAGGAAGTTCATAGAGAAAGAGGAGAATGAAAGGATTATCCAGAGCAGAAAGAAAGATAAGCAGAAAGAAAATGGATAAGTGAGTTATGAACTAGACAACCCTTTGCACCTGTCAAAAAATTTTGTTTTCTGTTTTTATCACAGGTGGAAAAAAACTGAATAAAAAAGCTATGAAATTGCTTCATTGAAAGTAATGAAGGCATTAGCCAACATAAATGATTATTTTCTATTGTAGTGACCTTTACCAATAATCCCAGACTGATGTCTCTGATGACAAAATGCCACCAGTATTGTCAGTATAACTAGTGAAGTACGTATTTATAATCTGAAGTCCTAGAATGAGTTTTTAGTTTCAGGAAAACTTAAGCTCTAAATGAAAAGTAGATTTAATTGTGGAAATAATCAGTGTTTGAGGTACCTAGAAATGATGACATAACTGTCCATTTCTATCATCTCAGTTAATAGTTTTCATATAAGATCTTCCCCCACCGCCACCCCCCATCTTCTCCCCAAAATCCAGTAAACTGTCTGCATGGGATATTAAGATTTGCACCTAATGCCTTATTCAGGAAAGAAGCTAGCCCTTTGGGGCACTAAACGGCTATCAGAATGTATTGATTTTATAAGCACCACTAATGAGGTTAGCGTAGTAATGGCGGGCAGCAAGGAGGGGCAACGAATACAGTTCTGATGAGCCATACCTAGCTCCTTGTGTATGTTGTCAGGGACTCCTGTAATAGTCTTTCTCCTTTTGACTTTCTTCGGTCGTCTTACCAGAGTGTCTGTGTAAATTAGAGACCGCCGAAGGCTGGCCTGGCGATCAAAATTCTCCCCTAATGTAGAGTAGTAGAACAAGCAAAGCAATGTTATTTCCAAGCAAGCTGACACCATGCACTTTCTTCCAGAAGCTTGTTGTAAAATGATAAGAAGGTATTAACAATGATGTTAGCCAGTCAAATGATGATGAATGCTGAAGGGCAAAAAGGGAAGGAAGGCACATTATCATCATAAGGCTGTTTTCCAATTTCTGCATGTGTCCTTCCAAAGGAAGCACCTTGATCTCATTTTCAAATGAGCTGGAGTAGTAGCAAATGCGAATTTGTTAATAACACACTGGAAGAATGATTTTGTGTTACTTAAAAAATGAATAACTTTGGAAAGCTTTCACATAGGTCCTCCATCACCAAAATCACTCTTTACATCAGCATGTATATGGTAGTAGCAATACGTATACTTTATTCATCTGGTCATCCCATAGAGACCAATGTAATGTCTTCTTTTGTGTGATGAAGCAAATAACTTAGTCAAGAGTTCTTGGAAGAAGAGCTCTTTCTTCAGTCTAGGCGGCTGACAATTTGGATAGACTGTGGTCATTGTTATGGTGTAAAATATAACTGTTGAGAAAAAAGAAAAGCCTTGTAATGATAAAGTACTTTCATCACAATGAGACCCAGTAGCACGGCTGTTGTTAAAGCTGAACTGCTTCTCTCTGTTCCATACCACTTTTTAAAGATGATCTTAATTCTGACATTTCAGGTGAGGTTACAATCAAACCCGGAATGCCACATCCACAGGACTTTTTTCTTTCTACAGCATAAGCTTGTGTGATTAACACACCATGGGAAACCATAAAATAATAAAGCTTATAACAGTATCAGTTATTGATTGGTCTGTTATGAATTACTTGACAGTTTAATTAGAGCACTGACTTTTTGAATGGTTACTCTACTCAAAAATAGATTTCAAAAATACATATATGCACACAAATTACATACTTCTGTCATTTTATGCATAAGAAAAGTATTAAAATATTCATTCTTTTTAGCAATACTGACACACATTCAAAGTGGGTATGTTGAGGACAACGTAACTTCTATTTTGATCGGAATAAATTGCAAAACTTATTTAATCAAAACAGAGGATAAAAGAGCTGAATGATCAAAACACATTTCATCTACTGACGAACAAACTAAAAAAATGCTTGCAAACCTGCAAATGCTTGCAATTTTGTTGCTAATGGAGATTAGTGAGAAAAGACCCTGAAATACCAGAAGGTATCATTACTGAGAAAATCAGTTCACTATGTGCAACCACGTAAATGGTGCTTACAAAAAGCAAGTCATGATTTTGGTGGCTCATTCGTCCCCTGCAGCAGACAGAAAAACTTCCTTGTACGAAGACATTAAGAATGGACAAAACATTAATAGAAAGTTGCATTTAGTCTCTAGTTTTGCTTTCTAGACAAAAATAAAAGATAAAGCCACCCAAGCTCCAAGGATATTAAGAAACAAACCCCATGAGGATGAACATCTAAAACATACACCATTAAAGGCACCAAACTCCATCTTGCATGATGACCAAAAAAGACTGTCTCCTCTGCCGGACTATACATATTTTGAGGGTAGGGATCATGATTCATTCATCTTAGCTTCCCCTGTGCCACTCAGGTAATGCCTGGTACAAAACAGTTATTCAATAAACACTTGCTGAATTTAACCACTCCTTTTCATTGAAAAATGGCATTAGTTAGTCATGGTTACTTTTTAGAAATAAACTTAGGTAGCTTGAATATCAGTAAAAGGCAGTTTGCAAAAATTAAGTATGTTTACTCACTAAACTTATCTTCCAGGTGGAAGAGTTGTTATCCCACATGGCAGATTACAGAACATATTTATTTGCACATTTTATTTTAAACATTTCTTTTTCTTCTCTACTCTTAGAACATGCCAAGTCCCTACAGGATTATGAGGATTAAATCAATTTCCAAGGTAGCAGCTCATTGTCCTAATGCTCTACCTCTATGTCTGGTGGGCTTTGCTCTGGATTTGAAAGAATATATTTATTGGCATTTTTTTCCTGTTGAGCCTTACTGAAAATCAAACTAGAGGGTCAATGCTCACCTTAATCGACAAGCACATGACAATTCCATACAGGAAGCTAACTTTTTATCTCAAAAGTCTTCTAGGACTTTAGAAATACATAATTTAAAGAGTAGGAAGCTGTATAAACTATGCCAACCACCAAAAGTGAAAAATTTTAATTTATTGTTTCTTTACACCAGATTAGAAAAACAAATCCTTTAAGAAATATGTGTGTGTATTTGAAAAACACAGACCCATAAAATGGATCAATAAATATATAACTAGGTATTATAATTAATTTTGACATTTCTGCAAAATGCTAATCACTCAATTAAAAGTAAACTGCATTTTGACATAGCTCATATTGCTCATTTCTTTGCTGTCATTCACCTTTCATGTGTGGCATTTTAAAGACTTTCTTTTAAACTCCGTGTAATTTATATCTACTTGGTCATCAAACAGGAGTGAATTAAACTTCAAAGATATGACACTGTCTTCTGCTGTGACAATGTAATTCATTGCAAATAATTCCTTATTCCTGAAACTCTAGTTACTCTACTTTAAATCTCCTAATCTCAAAATAATGCACTCATCCTAATTCCATTATGATTGTCATATTTCATAGCATAATTTTCTAATCTTATAATATTATTTCTTAGGCATTTAATCATATATAATTACATTTCTGCTGCATTTAATCAATCAAATAACATCATTCATTTTCTTATAGAAAATATGCATCCATGTATTTCATTGAGCAATAAACACTTTGTTCTGAAACACAGCTACTTGTAACAATAAGCTTTAAAAAATATGATCTAAGTAAATGGGAAGCAAAGTCAGAAAGACCAACAATGTTATCTGCAAAGAAAATAAATTAAAATGCCATGCTATTCCTTTAACATTTAAGTAAAACAAATGTGGGAAAGTGGACCTTGAATTGAAAATAACTGGGCTGGCTGGTTAGCTCAGCTGGTTAGAGCACAGTGTTATAACACCAAGGTCAAGGGTTCAGATCCCTGTACCACCGGCCAGCCACCACCACAAAAAAAATTGATGTACTTTATTAAATTTCCATGAAATTCAAAATAAGAGTTTTATATGTAATTTCTAAGCATCCTATAAGGTTTTTGAAAACTATCAAAGTGCTATTAGCCCCTTACACGCTCACCAATGCCACAGCAAAAAGCTTTCCAACAGCAAGAGCCTCAGAAGCATGGCAAGCGTCTATGGGTTTTCATCCTAATGGTTTATGACAACTAACCCTTTTTGGTTAACTGATTTTTTTAGGTTCTGGTCCTATGGGCCATGCGTTATATGGACTGTCAACAATCACTATAGTCATCTATTTCTATTGAATACATGGTCGAATCTATTAATTCTTAAAATGTCTATTTTGCACTTTGTGCCCTCCCCAAACTACTGACCTATCCTCTTTGCAGGCTACAGAAATAATAAAGCAAGGAAATTTTGATATCTTTTCAACAGCTCTTCTAAGTTTGTGAAAGATCATCTCTGAGCTTTATGTACCTAATTATGTGTCACCTTGATTATCACAAATGATTAAAGGCTGAGTATAACATTCCATAAGAACTTGAATTCCAGGTTTGACAATATTCATATTCCAGCTTAATGTAACATATTTCAAAAGTTGCATATTCAGAAGAAATGGATTTTTATTTAAAGTGTGTGGAATTCAAATTATGAAAATCAAAATACAATTTTATCACCCTATTAAAGTTAATAAAAATAGTTTTTTAAAAAATATTTTTATAGTTACTATTAATTCACTTTATTTTTATTTCAAGTAATTTTTCCCCTTTTCTACTTGAGAAAACAGGAAGGTAAGAAAATATCATTCAGAAACATCACAAAATTATTCTTTCTTCACTTCTATAAATATTACTTAAAATAACCCTTTAGGAGGGAAATGTATAATTTTGTTCTTACCCAGGACCACATTTAAAAGATGTTCCAATATGACCAAAACCTAACTAAAAAGCAATTCAATTAAAAAAAGGCACTCTTTAAATGAATGGTTGGACCACTGAATTTTTTGACACCAACATTTGGTGACATAGTCTTCTGATCTAACAAACAACAGATATTTTACAGGCACACACATATGTAGTTTTAGTATTCCTTCCATTAAGCAACGAGCAGGAAGCCCAACCACAGCTATTCACCTTTGATGTACAAATGAAATGCTAAGAGCATATAACAAACAAAAGCCACAGCCATTCTCCCAAGTACATTCTGAACCTGTCTGCCCAGGGAGCGTACCAGTTATATTAATAGGAACCACATCGGCCTGGACTGTTTGGGCTTGCTGTCGCATCTTCTCTTCTGGTGTTGGCAGTGGAAGTGACTTGGTCCAGTTCGTCTGAGTATTAAGGTCAGAGAAGTCACTTGAGGTTGGCGTTTTAGGTCTCCTGCTGGAAATAAATCTTTCCTCTTCTGACGAAGAAAGAGAACACTGCAGAGAAAAAAGCAGCAGCCACAGTGTGTAAATAGCTGGCAGAAACATTTAAAAACACATTCCTTATTAAAAGAAAATTAGACTGATTTAAAGGAAGACAAAAACAATGGGTCCCCTTTTAGAAACAGAAGCAAGCGTTTGTAAGAAAACTGCTCATCTTGAGCAGGACCCATAATATATGTGATTCACACTGGCCTTAGTCTGTAAACTGTGAAGACTGCAAAAGGTTTTGCTGATCCACAAAATCTTTTAAGTTCTTCCTGTTTTTCCTACATTTACTGTGGTCAGAAAGCTTATGGATTTAGTTTAACATTAGAAGCCTGGAGAAACATCGTGGCTGTGGCCGTCAGTTTCCATTTTTATTAAAATTTAGTTTTGCTCAAAATAACTTCTAGCCTCAATCTCATTTCCTTTAGGCTCTGACCTCAAGGAACATTTCAAAAATGATAGAGCTATTGTTCAACTATTTGTGCTCTTCTGAAACCATTTAAAAGGCAAAAATCGGTGTGAAATAGTTAAATTATAAGGAGCTGACTAAAGCTCTGCTCTGAGCCTTATCAGAATTCCATGAAGACATTTCCAGCAGTTTCTGTTTTGATACAGATTATCATCCTATCTGAAGAGCCCGTCCTCAATCAATACCTTTCTTCCCAAAACATCTTAAAAAGTGTAAGCATGAAAGTTTATGATGGACTTCACCACAGCTCCATTGCAGCGGGCGCTGGGAAAGGGAAGCTCCAAGAATTCAAAATGATGGCAACCTGCTTAGGAGCAACAACCAAAAAGGTAATTGACTTCTGGGAAAATGGCAGTTTATAATACACAATAAATCTATAAGAACTGCTCATCGAGTCTAAAGCATTTAAACTGAACTACCACTTATGAAAATAAGGCTTGCAAAAATAATTTTAGTGAAGAAAAAAAAGTCAATAAACCTTTCCCAAAAGGAACACCTGTGTAACCAGCACCCAGACCAATTCAAACTCTCCCCCTACATCATACACCCCAAACAAGAGTAATAACTGAATATCTGAACTGCTAACACCACAGCTTCATTTTGCTTGTATTTGAACTTTCTATAAAGGGAATCATACTATCTGTTCTCTTTTGTGACCTCTTTCATCCAACATTATGTTTGTGAGGATTTACCTACTTTCAAAAAAAGCATGTTGATGCCTTTGTGGATTTAATGCAAGTTTCTAACAGGACATGGGTAGGAAATATATGGAAATGCTTGGTTAGAAATCTTGAACACAAGGAACACTGTCACTTTTTTTTGCTACTGAATTTATCTTGCTGCAAAATATCTGTATTTATTCTACAACTACTAAAGCTCCACAAATCTGAAAAAGACTACATCAGAGCTAATGAAAATAATCAGGTGTTGGGGATATAGAGTCCTAGACTAAGAATCCAAAAACCCAAGTCTGCTCCTAAACCTTGATGTTTCCTTTGCTGTAAAATGGGGCTATCCTGGCTACCTTCTGCATTCACAGAGGTACTCCTAGGATGTAATGAGATGATAAGTGTGGAGGTGTCTATAACTGTTTAAGTATCATGGATATGAAGGTGGTAGTCATACAGACATGATTTTAGAAAAGCTATGAATTGATAAGTGCCTTTTTTTTTATTGCAAGGAGATAACGATAAAGGCATTGTGGAATAAAAATATAAAATAAATCATATAATTAGATATCTTAATATATTTTTTACTCTATGTTCTTAATATATAAAATGACCATCTAGTTTCTTTCCCACTTAAGGAAAATGTGAAATAACGTTTGTAATTAATTGACAAATATACTCAATCTATAAAGTGAGCATATGTCACTTGTGTCTTATCATACTAAATTGCACTATATCTATTTGTATTTGATCTGACTCTGGTGAAAATGGTTACAACTCACACAGATCCTTGAAAAACAACCAAACGGATTTTTTGAGCCAGCGGCAGCAGATGCAGCAGCTAATCCATCTAATGTAAATCAATTATTTCCAGGCTTTTTGTAGTTGTGACAAACGCTCTCGTTAAGTTTGACTTATAATACACATTCTTTACCCTTAAGGTGCAGACACACACACACAATAATTAAAATTAATTTCATTTGAGAATTTCACAGCAGTTTTGGTAAAGGCCACATGTCTGAGGTTGAATCTCAATTTAGTAAGTTAAAAGGTTACTTCAATTTTCAGATATATACACAAAGAAATAGCTTTTCAGGCAACCTGGAAATACAGCATAAATTTTAAAGGCAATAAGAAGCAAATCTTAACCAAAAAGGTTTAAAAGAAAGAAAAGTAAAGCTGCAGGGTGACAGAGAACTATGCAGCCCCGCTGCCCTCCAGCAAGGGCTCCCTTTTCCGTGTGTGATGTCTGTCACTTGTAAGCATCTCAATGCTGCTCAGCAGCCCCACTAACCTACTTTTATTTGAGTTGACTGATAGTGTCAGAATCAATAACTCTCAAAATGAAAGAGCACTTCCCTGTGGCCTTGGTTGCCCTGGGACGACCAGGGACTGCTCCAGTAAGACAACTGACAAAGAAAATCCATTTTATAAAGGGTTCCCTTCTCTTACAAGAAAATTTCCCAGACAAGCAGAGCACAGATAAAGTTATAAGCAAATGTGATTGTTACACGCTACCACAATCTACTAAACACAAATAAAACACCAGGGTGGCACTACTTTCTGAACGATGTGACTCCCATTCCTCCCAGTGTTTACAAATACAGCAGGGGCTCAGGAATAAACTTCCTGCATCTCAGTGGCAGAACACAGCATCATTACTCCCTTAAGATGGATACTGTAAAGCCCTAGATTATTACATTAGCCTCTTAACTGTTCTCCAGGCTTCTGCCCTTGTTGATCACCCTCCCCTACTCTTCCCCTTCCAACAGTCCATTCTCAACACAGCAGCCAAAGAGATCCCTTCAAAATGTAAGATCATGTTGCCGCTCTGCTCAAAACCTCCACAAAGTCTTAACTATGACCTACAAGACCCTCCAGGACCTCCCAGCTGGCCCACTGTTCTTTGTCTGACCGCATTTCCTACTGCTCTACTCCCCTTTATTCTACTCCCGCCACACCATCCTCCATGCTGCTCCTTGTACATACCATGCACACTCAGGCCTCAGGGCCTTTGCATTTGCTGTGCCTACCACCCCAGAAGTTCTTCACTTAGACATCCACACAGGTAGCACCTTCTTTTTCTTCATGTGTTTACTTAAGAGTCCCCTTCTTGTTGAAGTCTTTTACCTGTTTACCCTATTCAATTTCAACTTTTCTCCAATATTTTATATCCCCATTCCCTGCTTTCTTTTTTCTCTTTAGTACATATCACTAGTACACATATATTTTATTTATCTTATTTGTCTCTCCCACGAAAATATATATAAGTTCTATGAGGCTTTATATCAGAGTTGCACAGAAAGCTATTTCAGGATTTTGGTTTCAAATGGGTTACCATTTAGTAACTAATTGCTATATGCCTTGCTGTGGGCTGCAGGCTTTATAGGAACTATCTCATTTAATCTTCACAGTGTTAGCCTTGGTTAACGAATGAGGAAATGGAGATTCAGAAGGGTAACTATACTTTTGGAAAGTTCACAAGTGGGTAGCTGGGATTAGAACCCAGATCTGATCCCAACATCTCTGCTGTGAAACAGTGTAAAATAATAACGTGGCAATATTTACAATAAGTTATTAGGTATTCTGGCATAAAAACAAAATCTCCTTTTATATCTCTCCATTAGAACAAAATATTTTGAAAATCTATAAAAGCCAACAATGTGGTGTAGGAGATTGAATAAAAAAACAGAATGTGTCATCATCCTGGCTCTTTCATTTACTAGCTGTATGTTTTGAGATGCTCACTCTCCTGTACAGAGAACAGAATGACCCAAGTAGCACTGACATGCTTCATGCTAATGGAATCCCTCAATATAAGGTGACTGACTTTTTTTTTTAAGTTTAAAATTGCCTTGCTTTTGAACTTATATGTGGTTTTTAGATTTGTAAAATTGGTCAATAATGTTCAATACCCCATACCCTGGGTCTGGGAAGGAATGGCAAGTCAGAAATGAAACTTAAAAAACCATAATTCCGGGCCAGCCTGTGGCTCACTTGGGAGAGTGTGGTGTTGGTAACACCAAGGCCACGGGTTCGGATCCCTATATAGGGATGGCTGGTTAGCTCACTTGGGAGAACGTGGCTGACAACACCAAGTCAAGGGTTAAGATCCCCTTACTGGTCATCTTTAAAAAAAACAACAATCCATAATTCCTTGTGTCAAATTACTTCACTTAGAAAGGGAGATCACCAGTGACACCTGTAGATGCTTTGTGACATTTGGATGCTGCAAGACCTGCACTTCAGAGACTACGAGGTCCTGCCTGGAAATGAGACAAGCTCCCACCAGATGAACAGTGGGGCCTAAACTATGTATGGTCTCTTTGGCAGAACAGCCAAAAGTGGGCTTAACTGTGAAACAGATTAGCCCAGTCTTTTCTAAAAATTTGCTTTGCTTTCAGAAATTAAAAAACTGAACTAAAACCAGAGCTAAATTTAGCATTAATTTAGCAATTATTACATGAAAATAGATAGAGAATATATAAAACTATAGAGCACTACTTAAAAAGATACCAACATACATTATAGTCCTTTTTGGAGGACACTTAGTCCTTGGGTTTTTCCTTCCAGAATCAAATCTCTCGGGTTGACTCTTGCTTTTCAAGATCCTAGATAGTTTTATGAGGTGCCAAAACTTCTACGTTCTTTTTTGGCAATACGCTACTTCTGTCTTCAGTATACTTAGACATGAAAGACCCTGATTTAATTCTGTTGTCTCCATTATTCCCCCCCATCCCACCCCCCGGAGCCAACAATAACAGAAAAAGTGGGAGTGGAAGAACTGAATCCATACAGAAACACAGTCACGGCCCACTCTGCAACTCCATGATGGTGAAGAGGTGATATCCACATCCACATTAATAAGTAACTTTAATTGTTCATTCTCTCCTGTACTAGTCCATTGTGTTACTTATAACAAAATACCTGAAACTGGGTGATTTATAAAGAAAACAAAATTTATTGCTTACAGTTTCAGAGGCTGGGAAGTCCAAAGTCCAGAAAACATATTTGGTGGTTGACGATAGTGACCCAGGGGTCTCACATGGCAGAAAATGGTGGAGCAGAGAGACAGCTCCTGGTGTACTTTCCTTTTTAAAGCCCTCAGAACCACACCCATGACCACCATTTTTAATCTATTCACAAGGTATGGTCCTCAAAATCTAATCACCTCTTCAAGGCCCTACCCTTCCTATTCAATATATTAGTCCCTTTATCAAGAACTTTAAACTTACTTTTTATTTATTTATTTATTAAAAAGATGACCTGTGGGGGATCTTAACCCTTGACTTGGTGTTGTCAGCACCACGCTCTTCCAAGTGAGCCAACCGGCCATCCCTATATAGGGATCTGAACCCACTGCCTTGGTGTTATCAGCACCACAATCTCCCAAGTGAGCCACGGGCCAGCCCTTAGCAGGTATTGAATTAAAACATTTTGGATTTTAACTATTCCATGTTAAGTGACCTTTTCCTCAAAATAATAAAAATAATTAGAACACAAATGTTTAACTGATATAATTTCTTTTTAATTATTATTTCAGTATAATAAATAATATATTCAAAATACATAACATAATGAATACTCAAGAACTCACCACCCAACCCATGACCTAAAATATTACTAATAACCCACATCTACCTCCATGTCCCTCCCTGGTCCCATCTCCTTGCTTCCCTAGCCTGAATTTTATGTTCTTCATTCCTTAACTTGTTATATCTGTGTGTTTGTGTGTATAAGTATGTCTAAATTACATGTTTAGACTTGCTTTGACTCTATGAAAATAGTATCATTCTCTTCGTAGGGTTTCTGACTTACTATTATGTAAGACACATCCATGTAGTTGTGTGACTCTACAATTCATTCATTTCACTGGGGTTCACATTTCACTCTAGTACCACAGTTATTTATCCATTCTTTTATTGAGGGACAGTTGGGTTGTAAAAGATGTTTTTTCTTTATCTCAACAATTCAAAACTCCCCATAAGAGAGTGACTAGGAGAAAAGGCCTACAGCAAGGGTTCTACTCTCCATACACTCATTACTCGAAGGAAAATATGGGCTTTGGAGTTGTAGATCTGGATTTAAATCCTGGTTTCACTTCGGAGGGTGATGGACCTATCTTGATTGTGGTAATGGTCTCATGTGTATACACATGTCAAAACTTATTAAGTTGTACACTTTAAATATATACAGTTTATTTTATGTAAATTACACCTCAATAAAGGTGTTTTAAGAGAGAGATCTTGTTTCAGTATTTAAAAGCTATGTGATCTTAAGCAAGTGACCTAATCTGTTCAAGATTGTTTCCTCATCCATGATACAGGCATAATCAAAGCTACCTTGCACGGTTGCAATCAATATTGAATATATTTGCATATAGCACTGAGTACAGTCTCTGGTGCCTGTCCCTTTCCATGTGACAGGTGCTTGGCTCCATTTTGGAGATCAACAAGAAAAGGATGCTGTCCTCCCATCTAGAAGAAAAGGCAGAAATGAATGGAGAGTGATTACAGTGGAATGGGATGTATACAACACCTTCACTGGTTTGCAATGCATAGAGGCCTGGGAATGAGAGACCCCAACTTTCTCATCCTCTCCTGCAATGGTACAGAGTAACACGGTGCCGTAAATTGCTGAGCAGTGATCACATAGAGCCAGCAGCCAGAACAGACTCCTACATTTTTCCACTGTGTCCTGAAATTACTCCCACAGAGAAACCCAGTTGCAAATGATTGCATTTAGAGTTATCACTTCTAGACTGTAAGCTACTCTAGGTCAGGCACTGTTGTCCATATACTGAGACTAAGCAGCACTACAATGCTTTTTTGGGGGGGAGGGGGGAGTAAATGAATGAATGAATGCCAAACAAGTCAAAGATGGAATGAAAGATGAAAAAAACAGGCATAATGAGAAGGAATTTGGGTAATTTAGTAATCTCATCCTTTTCTTTAACCAACATGGTACAATAAAAAGAAATGACCTCTAAGACGTCCTGCATTCATATCCTCCCTGATGCTTTCTGACTATGGGATCTTGTGAAAGTAATTTTATATTTCTGAGCCCCAGTTTCCAGATCATTGAAACGATAGTAATGACTATTAAAATACCTATTTCATGAAGCTCTTATGGAAAATGAGATATAATTTGTGAAAAAATTCTGAAAATGTTCTAAAGTATTCTACTATTATAAAGTTAGCAAAGTAGTTCCACACACAGATAACCTGTAAAGCCACAGCAATCAGAAATCTTTTAATCGCTGCAGAAACCACTCAAACTCATTGCTTTAGGCAGGAAATTCTATGTGGGTGAAATAAAAGACAGGGTGATTGGGAGAGTGGCCAAATTTTCATAAAAACAGACCGTCTATTGAGTCATTTTCTTTGAAGTCTGGTTTGGAAAACCAAGCCGTTTAGTAACACTACTCATCATCATTTGAGCACATACTATGTGCCAGGCACTGTGCTAAGGGTTTTACAAACATTAATTTACTTAAATCTCATAACAACCCTTCAAGGTAAGTAGGGTAACTGTGTAATTTATTATCAAAACCAGAAAACCTTTGAGAGCGAAAGAGGGTGCAATTAATAATTACACAGGATAACAGCTGTAAACCAGGGCTATCCTGAGCAAACCAGACATGTGGTTTGTGTCTCTTTACAACTGGAGAAACCGAAGCTCACAAAGGAAAGCCACCTACTCAAAGCCACCCAGCTTCGACAGGTGGGAAAGCTGCCCCAAACCTGTGCTCTCAAACAGCATGTTAAATAAGCCTTCTATGTTTACAGTTACAGCAGCAAGGCCATTGCCCTCTTCTTCAAAGTCTTCCTTTGATTTTAATATTTCCTATCAACGAAGCCTAAAACAGAAATGGAGGTGCAGTTAAAAGAATAACAGGAAACAGCACAGAAAATTTTGGTTTCTGTCACTATCATTAAAGCCAACCACTTATTGAAAAAATTCCAGTCTAATTCATCCCTTTGGGGGTGAATTTCACCCCCAAGAGATTGAGTAACTTGTGATTGACATCCTTTCTCCTGAGACAATGAGACCTCTGTAAATGTTTCCCACATTCTGTGAAACTACCATCAAACGTAATCCCCAACGACAGCAATTGGAGAATTTCCCTATCAACTCATAGGAAGTATTTTGGCAGCTATAACTTAACTCCCTTCAAATACCTGAATAACTTCTTTGGTAGTACCTGGTTTACACTGAAAACTGAAGGAAAAAAAAGTCAGAACTAGAACAAAAAGCAATGGCTTACTCTTTGATATCACAGTTGAATAAAAAAGTATTTTCTGGGATTTCAAAATCCCTTTGCTGACAGCATTTTTTCATGCAGCATATTTAGATGATCTATACAGCGTATACAATTGGAAATTCTTTAAAACAATTTTTTTCTTGCTACACTACATCTCCACTTTTAATATCAAAGGTGTGTGTGCATATCATTAGCAAAATACCTTTCCTCACACTATAAATACATTGTAGAGTCTTACTTGGTAAGTGTTTTGCATTAGGTTAACTAGGACAATTATTCTAGAACAATTAGCCAGAATAAGTAACCAGAATAGATGTTCTCCAGGTTCTCTTTTCTAATTTATATGCCCTTAACCTTTGCCTTATTAGCAACTCTCCTTTTAGGAAAGTGCTTCTATCCTAAGCACATAATGGATGCTTAATAGTAGTTGAATGCAAATTAGTTGCTTTCACTATAAATACCTTTTTTGATGTCAGATAATTTGTAGCCTAGGCATTTGTTAACTCACGTGTCCCTTCTATACAGTCCACTGCTCCCACCAAATCACTACCCACCAACACCTACCTAGGAAATGTAAAAGAAAGGGTTTTCACAGTAGAATTTTCTCTCCAAATTGACTTCTATATGCTTTGTATTTAAAATGATCTCAACTGTTAGAGCAACTTTAGGAACATAAATTGCAGTTAGGGGTCTTGGTCTTAACACAGAAGACCATGAACTGCTGGCCTGGAGCCCCTTTTACAGATACTGGATTCCCATCTGTTTTCAAATACCTAGTTGACGATATACTAAATACCATGAAGATTTAAGCCTATTTCTAGACTTTATATTCTGTTTTTAATATTCTGTTCTAATGGTTTGTACTGGAGGAACTCCTGACTCCACTTCCTTACCTGGTAAAGGCAGGTCTCCTTCAGCACTGCTCCTGTCTTCCAGCTTTCCTAGCTATGAAGTTTAGATTCAGCTTCTGTAGTCCTCCCCTGCCCCACAAATAACCCCCAACCAAACCAAACCAGAATAAATCTACTCACGTTTTTACTGGTATGTGTTAATTTTATGAGTTAACTTGGATAGAATGGACAGCTTTCTGATATTGACTCCTCTAATCTGAGAACAGGTTATGTGTTTTCATTTATTCAAATCTTATTTGTGTTCTTCCATAGTATTTTAAAGTTTTTTTATATAGATCTTGTACTTTCATTATTAAATTTATCCCTACTTTGTCTGCTATAGCTATTTTAAATAAATTTTTCTATTATATCTTCTAACTTGACCTTGTAGATATGAAGTTATTGACTTCTGTATAATAATTTTATAGCTTACTACATCATTGAATTCTATTATTTATAGTGGTTTTAAAAATTTATTTTCCTGGATTCACCAAGTGTACAAATTTACCATGTACAAAGAGCGATAGTATAACCTCAGTCTTTTCCATTTTTGTACTTCTTATTGTACAACTTTTCTAAATACTGGCTCATAAAAATTATGTTGGGGCTGGCTGACTAGCTCAGTTGGTTAGAATGCAGCCTTATAACACCAAGGTCGCAGGTTCGGATCCCTGTACCAGCCAGCCACCAAAAAAAAAAAACCCTCACAAAAATTATGTTAGATTTGGGGGCAAGGCAGATAAACTTTGTTAAGTTATAGGAGTCTCCACTTGTTCCTCTATTACTGAGTTTTGTTTTGTTTTGTTTTGTTTTAAACCATGGCTGTTAAATTGTACCAAATAACTTGTCAGTAGGGCCGAGCCCGTGGCGCACTCGGGAGAGTGCAGCGCTGGGAGCGCAGCAACGCTCCCGCCCCCGCCGTGGGTTCGGATCCTATATAGGAATGGCCGGTGTGCTCACTGGCTGAGTGCCGGTCACGAAATAGACAAAAAAAAAAACAAAAAAAAACTTGTCAGTATTTATGGTTTTGAAATGATTTTTCTCCTGGGTCTATTAATATGATTAATATATGATTAGATTACCTAATATTGAACATCCTTGCATTACTGTTGGAGTAAATCCAGGTTGACTTTGAAGTATTTGTCTTTTAATGAGCTGCTAGATTATGTTTCTTAATGTTTTTATTTATGATTTCTAATGCCAATATTCATGAGTGAGACTGGCCAATTAATTTGCTTTGTACAGTCTTTGTCCAGGTTTGCTGACAGTGTTAAATTAGTTCATTAAAAAGAATTATACCTTTTCCTTCTTTTTTCTTTGCTCTGAAACAGTTTCAAGCATTGGATTTACCTACTTTAAAATCTTCAGTCGAACACCACCCCCCAAACACACACATACACACCCAATGAAACTACCTGGACTTGGTGTTTTTTTCAATTTGGTGCAAATTTTTTATGAAAACTTTCTTTTCATGGTACTCAGACTGGTAAAATATTCCCTCTGTTCTAGGGTCAGATTTGATACATTACATATAATAGAAAATCAGTTTCAAAATTACCTATATATTTTTCATCTAACAAAAAAAGAAATATACAATTTTTATTCGTAATTCTAAAATTCTCTGTTTAAAAAAATGTGGCAGTGGTTTTCTACTAGCTATGCAATAAACAAACTCTTTTACTTGGCATTGCGCCTCTGTGATCCTACCCCAGCCTCCCTCCCCTGCTGCCCTGGTATCACTCCTGGTGAGCTCAACATACACACTGTTGGTCTGTCTAACACCTGCTCCCACTCTTCACACCCTCGCTGCCAACCTGCCTCAGCCACCTACTGTCATGGACATGCACCCTGACCCAACTGTCACAGGATGCCTGAATTGAGGTTTTGGAGTTGGTTCAAAAACTGATTAACTCTACAGAATTTGCTGAAGGTATGAGAAAAAGAAAAGAATCAAGAACGTACCCAACGGTTTTTTTTTTTTGTTTGTTTGTTTGTTTTTTGACTTAAGCAACTGGTAGAATGGAGTCGTGGTTTACTGTTGGGAAAACAGAATAGTTTGGTCAGGGCCCTTGCCTCGGGTCCAGTTGGGTGTAGTTCAGCATCCTCTGTAAGCAAATTGTGTGTGTGGAGTTAGTGCGCATGTGCACCAATGTGTCTTTTTTGTTTTGTTGCTATTCTTGTGTTCTACAGGTAGAGAGAGAGAGGTACAGAAAGAGAGAGAGAGAGAGAGTTTGGTGAAGCAGGTGGGCGTTAGCCTCGGGCATCCGCCCCGGCACAGCCATGCTTTCCAACCTATGGCTCCAAGGACCTTTAGGCCAGTTACCTAGCTCATAGACCTGCGTGTGAAGGGGTCTGGTGACCCAGCTTGGAGTGTGTGGGGTCTGGTGACTCTGCCTAGCATATGAAGGGTTTGTGACCGAGTCTGTGAATGGCCTTAAGGGGTCTGGGAGCTCCAGATCCAGCCCTAGCTCAACCATTGGCCCAGTCGGTGCAGGAATAATGGCAGGTAAAAGAGCTCCACAACTAGCACAGTCGTGTAGCTAGATAATTGGTGTCACAAACATTAAGCACCACACAATTGGTGCTGTGACAGGATTCCAGGCCTTAGCCTAGCCAGACAAATTGGTGTCGTCGGCAGGATGATGCTACATTTACCAAGGTGGAGAAAACTGTGAAAGGGGCAGGGGTTTTTTGTTTTTGAAAAAGGGATGTAAGAAACACATATGTAGATTTGGACAAGTTTGAGGTACCTGTAAGACATTAAGTGAAGACAGACAGTAAGCAGATAAATGCATGAGTCCAGAGTACAGATGTAAATTGAAGAAACTTCAATGCATGTAATTTAAAACCATGGGACTCAATGAAATCACCCAAAGAGTGGGCAGAGGTACAAAGTTTAAGCCCTGGGGTTACACCAACATTTAGAAATTTGGAAGAAAAGAGCATCCAACAAATGATTGACAGGCAATGGTTAGTGAGGGAAGAGGCACACCAGGAGTGTGTCATAAAAACCAAGTGAAGAGAGTCTTCTTAGAAGAAAAGAATAATAAAAGATGGCAAATGCCACTGAGAGGCTGAGCAAAATGAGGCCTGATAAGTAACGAAATGATTCGGCAATGCGGAGGGACTAGTGGACTTAACATTTGAGCAGTGTCAGTAGTGCGTGGGGGATACAAGTCTGCTTAGAGGGGCTTCAAAAGAGAGCATGAGGAAAGGCAGTGGAGACAGCAAGTCTAGACAGCTCTTTGGAGAAGTTTTATTACAAAGAGGAACTGAAAAATGTGGTAAAACTGGAGGGGGATGAAAGGTCAAAGGAGGGTTTTTTCCAAGATGAAAGAAAATCCAGAATGTTTGTATAATGACGGTTATGATGCAATCACAGAGAAACTGATTAGGCCAAAGAGAGAGGGATAAATTGCAAGTATGAAGTCCTAAAGAGGTTGGCCTTATTCATTCCAGTGGAAAAATACTAAGTCCCTACTGCATGCCAGGCCCTGATCTAGGCACTTGGGATGCAACAGGCCAGAAAAGGTGTAACGACCCTTCACCCACTGCAATGATAGGAGAGGGTGAACACATATAGGAACAGATGCAAGAAGTTTGACAGGTTTGGTTGTGAAAGATACGACTTCTGGTTGCTTTTTATTTCGAGAGTGAAGCAGAGAAAGCTGTGGTTGGAGGTTTGAGAGGAAGGCGTCAAACATAACTTGAAAGAGTGGAAGAATGAATGATGAGCTAATATAGTATGATTGCTGGGCAGCACTCTAAGCTTGAGGTCATACATTTATAGTGGGACTAGCAAACAAAACCTCGTGTTATTCTCTAGCCTTGTTTAGCTAATCAGGCTTTAGTGCAGGGCAGGGAGAAAGCTGGATCAAACTGGAGTTGGGATTTTGCCAGGGAAGTTTAATATGTGTGCAAAGAAATTAATATAATGGTGAGCCACGTAATATAAGCTGGGGAAGGATGAGTCAGGACATGAAAGGTTAGGGCCAATGGACGAGAATTTCTCAAAGGGGAGGGGAGGGTCAAATAATTTTTGTAATGGGATTCTAGAGGGATCAAGCTGGAAAAACAGTAGATGGAGTCACCTTCAACCATTTTGTTTTTCTCACAACTTCAGCAAATCCCGTAAGATCCACTTTCAGAATAAATCCAGAATCTCCACCATGGCCATCCTGGTCCCAGCCACAATCAGCTGCCTCTTGCCAGGATTACTGTCATAGCCTGTTGTCTCATCTCTCTGCTTTTATCTCCAGTCTTCAACTCTCCATGGTCTAATCTTCATAGAGTTGCCAGACAAATCACATTAAACAGTAAATCAGATCATGTTACTTCCCTGCTCAACTCCTCTAGTCACTCCCCATCTCATCCAGGAACAAAAAATCTAAAGTCCTTACTATGGCCAATTAGGCCCTATGTGATCTGGCCCTTGGTCATCTCCCCCGAAGTCATTATTACCTCTCTTCCCCTTGCTCACTATCCACCTGCTCTGCTCTCTGGCTGTTCCTCTCACAGGGTGCTATTGGTTAAATGTGTCCCCCAAAAGTTCATGTATTGGAAACTCGATCCCCACTGTAAGAGGGTGAGAAATCCAGTTATGGTATTTGAAAGGCGGGCCTATAAGAGGCGATTAGATTGTGAGGACTGTGCCCTCATGAATGGATCGATCTATTCATGGAGTAATGGGCATGTTCTGATGGCTTCATAAGGAGAGTGAGAAGTTTAGCTCTCTCTTGCTTGGCTCATTCTCTCACTCTGTGATATCCTGCATTGAAGGCCTTCTCCACATGTATTCCCTGGACCTTGCACTTCCCAGCCTCCAAAACTGTAAGAAATAAATTTCATTTCTTTATAAGTTACCCAGTTTCAGGTATTCTGTTATAAGCAACAGAAACAGACTAATATACAAGGTAACCAAATTACAGTCTCCAGGCCTTTGCACTTACTGTCTCTTCTTCCCAAAGACATTCATGTGTGATGTCCTTACACTTCACCCTGAGGTCTGTTCTGACACCCTCAGACAGTTCTGGAACATTCAATCTAAAATGGCAGCCCTACCCCTCTAGAACTCTCCTTACTCTCGGTTTACTTACCTTCAAAACACTTATCATCACCTGGTACTATACTGTATTTGTTTGTTCACCATCATCTTCCCTTCCATTGCAGGGACTTTGTGTTGTTCACTTGCTGGGTCCTCAGGACCTAAAACAATGCTTGGCGCACTGGAGGTGCTGAATAAATTACCGAGTAAATGAATGAATAAAGGGCCTGTCAAAAGATCTGAGAGAGCAATCTTATTCCACCCCTACCTTGTAGACAAGAAGATTAATGCCTTGAAGGGCCTGTGATACATCCCAAGAAACACAGCAAGTGGCAGAGCTAAACTTGAACTCGGTCTGCTAACTCCTAGAATGCCACCATCTCTTAACTTCCCTCCTTCCTTACCAACTACACAGCTGCTCCTCTGAAGCCCTCAGTTACCTCTTGCCTGTTGCAATAGCCCTATAACTATGTTTTTTACATATATTACCCTCTGCTTACCCCTACCTATATGCCAAATACTTATTGCAGCAGGTTTTATACACACACACACACACACACACACACACACACACACACACACACACACACACACACACACCCTCCTTTTTATTCTTAGTTCTCCCTACCCCTGAGAACTATAAGCAAGAACAGATATCACTTTAATCTTTACATTTTGCAGCATCTCATATATAGCATATATCCTTAAGAAACACTTATTGCATAGGCTGCTTTCTCTTCCTGGAATACTCTTCTCCAAGATTTCTGGCTGGCTTACTCTTTTAATCACAATCACCTCTTTGCTCAGTAAGGGCTATCGTTTTAACTTAGAATTGCAACTACCCCTCCCTGATTTATTTTACTCCAGAGCACATGCCACTTTCTAATACAGCAAAATTACTTATTTACTCTTAGTGCCTCCTCTTGAAATCAAAGCTCCATTGAGGGCAGGGATTTCTTCTGTTGGTTCACTGTTCATCTCTACATCTCTGGCACACAGGAGGTGCTCATTAAATACTTGTTTTACAAATGAAGTATATATAATTCTGTGCTTAAAGAGCCCTTTTTCAGAACACATTGAGGAGGGATGAGGAATTGTCCAGGTCCCAAATGACCACCACTGAAAGTTCTCCTTAAGTATCACTAACAATAAATTCCAAAGATATCAACATAATTTCTACCAAGAACAAGTATTAACCTGAATTTTTTAAATCACGAAAGTAACACAAAATTTATAGCAGTGAAAGAAGACCTGAAAGCAGCTGTATTCTTCTGTGAGAGCTCAAATATAGGAAGGCCCTGAGTGCAGATCCTGTGCTCGAGCATGTAACAGGGAGCTCAGAAAATAGCTCTCCTCCCCCACACACCAAGGGATGCCAGCACTGCTCCAACACCTCTATTTTACAAAAAAAAAAAGGAACATGCAGGCCCTAGGAGACCTGTCTAAGGTCTCACAGTCACTTTCTGGCATCTGGTTTAGAGATACCAGCACTACCAAATTGCACAAAGGTGCTTATGATGGAAACATTTGTGTTTACTGGCACACGTCATGTCATATCATATCATATAAAGCATGACGTTGATATATGTGTGTGTGTGTACACACATATATATATTACACATATGCCTTTACAAATACACACACACACACACACACACACACACACACACACATATTTTACACATGATCATTACCTACATGCCAGTAGCCTCGTTTTCTCTGGGGTGATATCTTTTCACACACTCTCACACATGTTTGAGAGGTAGAGCTGCAGCACAGGTATGCAGGAGTAGAAACTAGTCCATGGAGGCTCACCTTCCCTCAGAGTTGAGGGTCATGGTAAGAAAAGAGCTGTGTGAGGATTTAGAAACTATGTTTCTTTCCATTTTTCAGAAGATCCTAGGATGTTGTCACGATAATGCCGATTTGCCATCAGGGGATTCTGCTATTCTTGGGTACTCACAACTTGTGCAATCAGCTGCACCAGAAACTGTCTCTGCCTCACCAGGCCCCACTAGAAACTTTTCCTCCTTCTCTGAGCATCATTGTAAGGCTGAGGTATAACTAAATAGACAAAAACCACACTATACAGTTCTCCTTCTGGTCTTCATTTTCGTTACTCATGCCAATAAGTGAAAAATAAAAGTTTTTGAAATTAAAGATCAGATCAATTTTGAAATGGCTGCTTTTCCCATTATAGTAAAAGACAGTCTCTGCATATTTTAGAGTCCCAAAGCACTAACCTAATATGTGAAAATACCTTTAAAGAAATGGCAAAAACATCCTGTGATAAAAATCTGGGTGGGGAGGGAGGAGATGGATAGTTGTTGATCCAAGAGTACAAAGTTTCAGATAGTAGGATTAAGTTTTGAGATCTATTGCACAAGCAGGGTGACTCAGTCAATCATAATGCATATTTCAAAATAATTAAGACAGTAAATTTCATGTCTTACCATAAAAAACGATAGTGAGGTGATGGATATGTTAATTAGCTTGATTTTATCATTCCACATCATATACATACACCACTGTACACACTGTACCCCATAAATGTATGCAACTATGTATTAGATACATTGTGCCTCATAAATGTACACAATTATGATTTGTCCATTAAAAATAATATTAACTTTAAAAATGTGAATCTAAGAAAAAAATCTGGGTTCAATATTAATTTGAAGACCAAAAATTTAAGGTAGTAATTTCCCATTTTTTGATCAACTATTATCTTACTTTGTTCTCTGAACATACCTATTTGTCGAAAAGGATAATATAAATTTTGAATTATGTTCTCCAATGAGTAAGGCATTTATATATTTACCTAATTCCACTGAAAGTTTTTAGATTAATTAAAAATGGTTTCTAAATCAAACACTGTTCATCAAATCTTATTTTGTTTAAGTAATTCCAATGTCAGTCCACATTACTTAATAAAATCAAAATAAACTGCATAAATCAAAATCTCCATACATTTTAATTGTTTCATGGGCATTAAGTACTGAGAAAATATACTTTTCTTAAGTAGTTTGTAGTTTCTTAAGAGATGGCATGAGAAAAAGGGACCCAAATGTAAAACAGCATCACTAAGTCAACTGGCCAGTGCAGTAATATTAGGTAAAAGCACTACTCATGTTTGATCTGTATTGAAGAGCCTGACCACTTGTGAAACAGTGGCTCTTGCTGTTTTTAAAGTTCTTATTTGTTACATAACTGGGTTCTTGGTCATGTGAAAAACTAAACAGAAATAAGACTTTTATTTTTTCCAACCAAAAGAGAATATTTGCAATGAACAAATATGCTGATTTTATGCTCCTTTAATGAATTCCTTGGGTTCTGACCTTATCTTTTTAAAAATTAGAATCATTTAATATTTACAGAAAAGTTGCAAAGATAGTACTGACAGTCCCTTGTGTACCCTTCACCCAGTTCCCCCGGTGTTAATATCTTACATAAGCATGGTACATTTGTCAAAACTAAGAAATTAACTTGGAACAATACTATTAACTGAAATACAGACTTTTATTCTCATTTCGCCAGTTTTTCCACACGTGTCCTTTCTCTGTTCTGGTCAACCTGGGATCCCACGTTGAACTTAGAAGCTTTACCTTTTGATCTGTTTCTTCATCCTCATCTTGATAATCATCACAGAGAGGGCTGGAGTTGGCTGCAAAGCTGGGTCCCTGAGAGTAGTACTGAGAACTTCGGTAGCCATCTCGCCGCAGTTTATCACATTCTGCAAAGGGCACAAGCAGGAGGGGAGGAAGGACATTAAAACCCGGAATTTCTTTACTCCTCTCTCCTTAGCTTTTCTAGTAATGTTTTCCAAGGCATAATAAGATTTCAAAATAATAATGTTAATAATGAAAATGATGATAAAAAACAACCAAGAATTATCAAAGCTCCTACTATACACTATATACCATGATAATAAGACACTTTAAATGGATTCTCTTTAGGGCTCACAACAACTGTATGAAGTCGATACTATCACTAACTCTAATTTATTCACAGGAAATTGAAGTTTAGGGTAATTAAATTATTTGCTTTGTAATGTTATAGAAGTAAGCAGCAGACTCAGAATAGGAACCCAGGGCCTTAATTACTACTCTATATGTGTTAGTCTATTTTGTGTTGCTATAACAGAATACCGGAAACTGGGTGATTTATAAAGAAAAAGAAATTTATTGCTTACAGTTTCTGAGGCTGAGAAGCCCAAAGTCCATCTGGTGATGGCAACCGTGGGGTCTCACATTGCAAGATGGTGGAAGCAGAGAGAGCAGAGAGAGAGAGAGAGAGAGAAAGACTCTCCTCTTCTTTTAAAGCCCTCAGAACCACACCCCTGACCACCACTTTTAATCCATTCACTACTGCACGGTCCTACAATCCAATCACCTCTTCAATGCTCCACCTTTCAATTATAATAGAATTTCTCACCCTCGTAACAGTCAGAGTGGGGGCCAAGTTTACAATACATAAAACTTGGGGGACACAACTCAAGTTTCAGTGACGTTTGGGGGGGCACAATTCAATCTACTACACCATAGTTTTGGACACTAAACAATTGATTATGTTATTTCACATTTAAAAAAATATGTAAGTGGGCCGAGCCCGTGGCGCACTCGGGAGAGTGCGGCGCTGGGAGCGCAGTGACACTCCTACTGCGGGTTCGGATCCTATATAGGAATGGCCGGTGCGCTCACTGGCTGAGTACCGGTCACGAAAAAGACAAAAAAAAAAAAATATATATATATATATATATATATATATATATATATATATATAAGTGATTCTCACACTATGCTGTTTCCTATAAGGTTAATTAGTGAGGCAAAAAGGACACTTTTGAACAGAAAAAGGACATAGTTTAAAAGGGTCCTGGCTTCTTTATCAATATTTTGTTTTATTTATTAAATATTTGAAAACCCTGAAATGCCTAGATAAGTAGCTGCAAGTGGTAACAGTTTATATTGACTTATTTTACAAAGTTCACTCTTAATCCTTCAGAAACTTCAGTTTGACAGAGATAGAAGAAATAGCTTTATTTCTAGCCACAGGAAAGTTAATTAACCCTATCAGTTTGAAATTATAAAACTTAACACTATTTAAACATTACCTTTAAAAATCTGTTTTATGTACTGGATACCATGGATGATTATGTTTGAAAAGAGATCTCCTCTCCCAGGAAACAAGGAGTGTCTGGTGGGCTAGGTCATTTCTAAAGGTAATATTAGTTCTCATATTCTTGGCAATAATATTAAAAATAACCACAATGACTTGACACATGTTAAATATTAAAAGACCAAAATATCACCAAATCACTATCCATTCGTTACAAGCAGAAAAGCCTGGCAATTATTAGTACTCCAGTGTGTGTCACCTGTTTGAGCCCAGTCTAAAAGACAACGCATCTTTTTCTACCATGAAGTTTCTGTCACAGAGATGTTTAAATAGTAGTATAACAAACAGTACCATAACAAATGAAATACAATGCTGGCTCTAAGATTAAATTAGGCAGCATAAGCTTATGGCAGATGATCGATTATTTCACTCTTATCAAATTTCTGAAATCCAGTAAACTCATCAAATTCCATTGTCACTTATTCCAACTCCAGGGGGAATCTAGGAAAATTTCCTCTTGTCAAGTTGCATTAGATCTGTTTCTAAAACCATGGCTTTGTTCATTAAAAACTGAGTTTATTGTCTGTAGAGTCTGACAAGAGAGCCAGCCATCATGAATAAACAAAGACTTCTCAAACACTACCCTGCGGGAGCAAGCGCAAGCCAGGGCATCATTCACAGCCAGGTTGTGCCAGCAGCACAGCTGGAAACAAGAGACTGAATGCAACAGAAGATCTGTCTTTACTACACACTCTTCTCACCAGAGAAATTTAGAGTAAAACTGTGTATTGTTCTCACAGCTCTGCTTGGATAAAGGTATCACTGTTCGTTGCGCCCTCTGGTTTCCCAACCACAAATTCCTTCCCTCTTCTTCTCATGTCAAACCATTTTCTTTAGCACAAGGACATGGACAAACATTTCTAGTAGACCAAAGTTTTACATATAGAAGAAAAAAATAATCTGACCATCTCATGAATTTAACACTGCTTTAACCTCCAAATCTTTATGCATTAAGGTTTCTTTAGATGATACATTTTTAATACTTTAGACATGTTAAGAAAGTTTACTGCAAGAAGCTTTAAAGAGCTATTTTCAAAATAATTTTCACTACTGGAAATCCTTGTTGAATTTCTACTTTCTATGTAATTGTTCCTAAATTTACTCCATCAGTTACAATGAGCTAGAATATGCAGCAGTTACAAACAGTCCCAAAATCTCAGGCTTAACACAACTAGTTGTTTCTTTCTGCACATTCTCCTCATCTAGGCAGAGCTGGCAGGGGCTTTGCTCACCTCATTCATTGTAGGGACCAGGCAGATGGAAGTTCCACCTCATTGTACTTGCACGACCACCAGCAGTACAATCTCACACTGGCTCTCGGAACCTCCATCCAAAAGTTACAAGGGTTATATCCGCTCCAATTTCTTTGGACAAAACAAGCCACAAGGCCATACCTAACTGCAAATGGGACAGGGAAGTACAATCCTACCTCATGTGCAAGGAAGAAAATTAGAATATTCAAGAACAGCTCTAATTACTCTACCAAAAAGAGGGATGACATTGAATTTAAGATTTCCCAGATTCTTGCTACCTGTTCTCTCAACACTTATTTCTTACTTATTTCCAATCCTTCTTGAACGAGGTTGAGAGCCTTTTGAGGTGGACTTTACAAGTACAATGAAAAGCTACCCTTCTACATGTTGGTAACAGGTGGCTGGTCACTGGGAGGGACCCTTTGTGGAGGAGCAGTGGCATATCTGTAGAATTCACGTGGGAGCTGGCACCACTTAGCACCTGTGAGACTCCGGGGATAGCATTTGGATCTCTCAGATACTCAGATTCTACCTCTGTAGAACGGGAACATTACTCCTTCTGGGAAGCTGTAGTGAGATTCATTCAACAAATATTTTCAAATGTGCTGCTCTGCTCTGTGCCAGGCACTGTGTCAGACGCTGGGATGCCAGAACTGCACAGAACCCTTGACAAGTGGGTGCTCAAAAAACAGTCATTGCTGTCAGAATTGAGCACATAAACCATAACTACCTTGAACTCTTCCACTTTTAAAAGACAGTAGCTAATCCACAACAAAGTTTGCTTGGCTATACGATTATTAAGGTTCCACAATTTTACCTTGTCTTTGGCTACATCTTCATCCAAACATCATGAGGCTGTGAGCATTTCTTTTCCTACGTAAGACACTCATACTGGAATTCCCTCACTGCCAATGGCCTAAACATTTCTAACTCCTCTCAATCCAAAATGGAGCTAAACTATTTGAACTGATCTAAATTCAGAATGTATAAAATTATTATCTAATTAGTTTTCATGACACAAAGCCTTACACTGAGAGGTGACTATACTGGTGCTTAGTAAATGTATAATGACATATTGTAACTATCAAAGCAAGGAGAGGAAAGGACAGAGGTTCTCTGATCTGAGTATGTGTTAAGGGTTAAATTGTGTCCCCCCCAAAAAATATGCTGAAGTCCTAGCCCTCAATGCCTGTGAATGTGACCTTACTTGGAAGTAGGGTCTTTTCAGATATAGCCAGGTTAAAATGAGGTCATCAGGGTGACCCCTAACCCAACATGACTGATGTCCTTATAAGAAGAGAAAAGAGAGACACGGGGACTCTTTTAAGATACAGAGACACACAGACACAGAGGGAGGATGGCCACGCGAAGACAGAGGCAGAGGTTGGAGTGATGCTGCCACAAGCCAAGGGGCACCTGCCCCTAGAAGCTGGAAGAGTCAAGGAAAGATCCCCCTGGAGGTTGCGGGAGCATGGCCCTGCCACCACCTTGATTTTGGACTTCTAGCCTCCAGACCTGTAAGACAGTAAATTTCTGTTGTTTTAAGCCACCCAGTTTTGTGGTACTTTGTCACAGCAGCCCTAGAATATTAACATAGTATGGAACCAGGAGATGCTAAGATGTGGGAGAAACTCATAAGGATCTTCAGAGAAATGAGTGGGGACTGCCCTTTGGCAGGAACCTCAGTGCATCACATAAGGAAATTTCAATAAGAATTGGGTACCAGGAGATGTCCACTTGGCTCCTGAAGAGCTCTGCAACTCTGAGCAAGAAACATCTGTAGTCTCAGGAATTCACATCTAAAGGTCCCCAAGACAAGTTACCTTTTGTGGCAGGGAAAGGAGGGATGGATGACAACTCCCCGCAGGCACAGTATTAATGACTGTGCATTAACAACATTAACTCTGAGTGAGGGCTCCCTATGAATAGCCGCTGTTCTAAGCACAGATGACAACAGTCTAGCCCTTACTGGCCTGCGGTGGCAGCTGCCACACTTGTGGGCCACCCAACTCAATGTACTCCTTCAAGACAGCTTCATCAAAATGCCACCCCTCCTTTGAGGTTGACCTTAAGTCCTCTCTTCCACAAAGACTTCCCTAGTTACTCCAAATGTGCTATCCTGAATTCTTCAGTATCACAGTGATGATATCATAGCTTTAAGAACTGATTTCCTACGATATTTTGCATATACCACTAAGTCACTGCAGAGCCTTCTATTTTCATTTATATACATTTCACTCTCCCCTCCAGACAATAAGCTTTTTGAAGGAAGAAGCCATCTCTCATACTTCCTCAGATCCTCTCCTGTGCCTCACGTACTACAGAGGTTCAGGGTTTTTTTGGCAGCTGGCCAGTAAAAGGATTAAACCCTGGACTTTGGTGTTATCAGTGCCATGTTCTAACCAAGTGAGCTAACTAGCCAGGCCCTCAATTGAAAGAATAGCAAAGAAAAGGATTAAGGAGGTACAATAGCAACCACTGCCAGAGAGGCAGAATAATAGCTACAAGAAGTCATTGGCCCCTAAGACTATTCTCTCTCCTCTGTAACTCATGTGTTATGACTTCAGGGCAAAGCACTCACCCCACCTCCACATTTTTACATTAACTCAACAAATAGGTATTAAGCATCTACTGCCTGCCAAGTACTGTTACAGGCACAGAAGATTTCACAGTGAATAGAACAAAGATTCCTGTCTGCACAGGGTTTATGTTCTAATGAAGGCACAGATAACAAACTACATGGCATGTTAGCAGATCCTGAGTGGTAAGAAAAAGACAAAGCAGGAAGGGAACAGGGAATGGAGGGGATTGGTGGTGTTGGGACAGTCCAGGCCTCACTCAGTGACATCTGAGTACAGAAAGAGGGTTCTATCACCCTGACAAAGAGCTGGAGGCAAGTGTGGTTTGGGCTGAGTGAACACAAGGGACAATAGTAGGAGATGAGGTTAGGCAGGGAAAGAGGGGACAGATGGTGTACGTTACTGTAAGGACTCTGGCTTTTACCATGAGGTTGAGGGGTAGCCAGCCTCTGGGGACTTGAAGTGACATGATCTCATGTGCCTTTATCAAACCTTATTCCTGCCTACGCCCTTCCCTAAGATGCTAGGATTCAGCTCACAACTACTCAAATATATAAATTCCAAATAAGCTATAGTAAGAGTTTGAAGGTTTTCTTTTTTTTTTTTTTTTTTTTTTTTTTTTTTTTAATATACAAAGCATCTTTTTATTTTTTTTTTTTATTTTTTTATTTATTTATTTTTTTTTTTTCTTTTTCGTGACCGGCACTCAGCCAGTGAGTGTACCGGCCATTCTTATATAGGATCCGAACCTGCGGCCGCTGGGAGCGTCGCCGCGCTCCCAGCGCAGCACCCTCCCGAGTGCGCCACAGGCTCAGCCCTGAAGGTTTTCTATATGAGAAAAAGCAAGTCACTTAGTGATGCTAATAAAAGTACACGGGCATTTTTACCATTGATTTGTGTAACTCGTCATAATTGATTTTTTCATATGTATAATTCCGTAAGACTAAGCATACTACGCAGGAAACACTTTCCTGCATTTATTATAAAGATTCTGAAATATAATCTGGTGGGGAGGGAGTTCTTAACAAATAGATTAGTCATCCTTACTTAATAATAGTTCTTAATCTCTTTGTTAAGGTTAGTAAGGGTGACTTGCTTAAATGAGAGCGAAGAGGAGTAGAAGAGACAGAAATTGAATGCAAAATGAAGTAAAACGGGATTTGTTTTTCTATTCCCCAAGGAAAAGATATGGGAAGATGAGTGGCTGCTAAAAGAAAAAAGCGAAAGCTTGTTGACTTCTGAGGCTGTGTGAGGAAGAAGAGAAAGGCACGAAGGAAGAAGCACTGAGAAAGAACTGCAGGGCCAGGGAAGTGGGCACCTCTGCCATCTCCCAGGTCGTACGGGCCGTGCGGGTGTGTATGAGTGTGAACTCCTAGGGAAGTTTGGAAACATCCAGGTCAAAAGTACAATTTTGGTATTTCACAACAGCACAGCAATTTAGACATACCATATTTTAAAACATGAATGTGGTTTATTTTTAATAGTACTAAAACTGATGGTCATTCCTCCTACTACAACTCAAGGTCATTAAACATTGGGAGGACTCCAGCTCCAAAGTCAATTACAAAAATAATGGTCACGATGTGCTGCTTCAGTGGGAATGTCCTATGATGAAGCAGAGTCTAAAAATCTTTTTTCAGATCACTGATTTTTAAAACCAGTACTAACGACACTCTTCTAAGCTGAAAGTCCTTTGCCATTATTATCATATTTGTGTTTAAAATAATTTTGTGGGAATTGAAGGAAAGCAGGAGTTATATCTGTCTTATGAATTATGAAACCCTGGTGAAAGTTTCTGGTAGATCCAGGTTTCTAAACTTCTATCCTGGTTATTTATTCATCAGAGTATTAACAACAGGGTGAAAGGCCAGTTCTATGGTATATCTTCGTCTCAGCCCAGAAGGGCTGAGAACACATAAGACTACATACACTTATGTTTTGAAGGAAATAAATTCCAGGCAACAGCTGTTTCTGGTGTTATTTAGAATCTAGTTTGAGCTTTCAAGTAAGCACACAGGAAAAACTGCACTTAAATATTATGCTTTGTAAACATTAGAGAACTTAAATTCTCAATGAAAATCAAACCAAAATGCATTTAAAAATAGAAGGGATTAACCTTCCGCTTCATTAATTTATTGTGTTTGACAATACTGGAAAAGAAAGAAATTATACTGATACTGTTATTAAGATGCTGGCTTGCCTCTCATGCACAAGGAATTTTCCAAAAATTCACTGGATTTTCCATAAATTCTTCAATGCAGTTTAACTTCAATTTGTTTAAACTGTCTTCAAGAATCAACAAACTAGAACATAAGTAAGAGACAATAGATGTTCAAACATTTTTAAGTTACTCAGTTACTCGTAGCCCATCAAGAGAGTTGAAACTCTGTGTTAAATCTTAAAGACAAGGCAGATTTAATATAGATCTTTTCAATGAATATTTTCCCAGATGATTTGATAGCCATTTCAAATGACAGATTTCAAATAAATATGCCCTTTTGGCTTATTATTAGACTAATGATTCATTCTTTTAATCCTTCCCCCCCTTTAGAGTAAGAGTTGCTATGTAGTTATGCAGAAATACTTACAATGGCATAAAAGCATGTTATTGCATATCATGTATTAAACTCAAATTTATCTCCCAATAAATGCATATTTGAGTCCATAAGACCACTTCTTCACCAATCATCATTGAAATGACATTTAGCATCCAAAAGAACATAAAAGAATAAAGAGAAAATGTATTGCTTTAACGATTAAGCCCAAGCCTTTCTAAAAGTTCTCAAAGTAAACATCTCATCTCTTAATGGTGCATATAAAGACTAAATGTCCCAGGTGCTAGAATATAATTTGCTTAAATGCAGGTGAAGAAAGAAAGAAAGGGCCAATCAGAAAATTTGCCAACTATCACTCAGGTGGCAAGGAAAAGGGAAGTCTCTTGAAGGCAATAAGTCTCACTTTGCCTTAGGGGGGCTAAAGTGATCCAGACTTTCATTCCAGCAGAACTTTGAAAAAAGGGAAGTCATACTGGTGACCATAATGTTTTCTTTCTAACTATGTTTCTATGATTCTAAGAGATACCTTGACTAGCCACTTCTTTCTAAAGCTCTGACTATTCTTCTTCCAGATAGTCAAAGCAGTGCTAATGTGGAGAAAACATAAAATGAATAGGCAGGGGCATCAGAGCCCAGTTTCTCAAGTCCCTTTCTGCTAACAGCCGGAGGGAGGAACAGCCGCAAAGAGCTCACACTCTGAAACTGAATAGCTGTGTGTTGGAATCCTACCTGTAATGAGCTAGTAGGCTGAAGGATTAGTGTCCAACCTTCAAGGTGCTTACAATTTAGTTGCCTGATTAAACAAGTTCACATGACAATTAATAGAGCACTGGTTCTCCAGAGTAAGGTGCATCCCCTGGACGGCCTGTTAAAAACACAGCTGGGCCTACTCTCATGTCTGATGCAGTAGGTCTGGGGTGGGGCCCAAGAACATGCATTTCTAATGAGTTCCCAGACAATGCTAATACTGCTGGCCTGAGGCCACACTATGAGAAAATTGCTTCAGAGCAAGGTAAATACTTATGGAGAAGTAGAAATAAAAATTGAAGGTGGTCAACATGATACCCATCTAGGGTGGAGATGAAATAAAAGAGAAGTCTTCTCTACTTAGAGGACGTGCCAGGTGGGGCTCTGGAACGGGAGAGGAGAATTTTGATAGTTTGAGACCTCCTACATACATTTTCCACATAGAAATGATAAAAGGCTCAAGAGGAAAAGAGGGTTAGTCTATTTCTTTTACTGTGTCACAAATGATCCATGCTCACCCAGAGAACAACAGGAAACACAAGATGAAGACGAATTTAGCTGATATGGTGCAGATCAATGGGAGAGAGAGGGAAGAATGTTATATCTCGTATCTACTTTTACGCCTAATGAATACTGTGTTGTTTCAGGAAAAGCTTTAGTTTTGCTACTATAGAACTGTATTACATGTCAAGATTTCCTTAAAATGCTTGGAGGGTTCTTGCTTTTATTTTAACATTGCATTTGAGCTCCAACTGCTGGGGAAGCTTCCTGATTCAGGCCTCCATCTTTTACCTGATTACTGTGGTAACCTCCACCTGGTCTCCTACTTCCACACCCGATTCCCTTACTGTGAACTTTAACACAGAACCAGATTGATCCATTTTCAAATGATGAGTCAGATTATGTCACTCCTGAGCTCAAATCTCTCCAATGCCCTGAAAAGTAAAAGCCAAAGTCCTCCTAATAGTTTCTAAGCCCTACATGATTTTATTCAGTGTGGGTGGCTGGCAGGTGCTCAGTGAGTTCATTAAATGAATGAACGATCACCTGCATTCATTCAGCAGAACACTTGCAAGGGCACTGTGATCATATGATAGAGATGCTGGCCCCATTGCTCTCCCAGGTGTGTTTTATCCTTGGCCACGCTTTCCATCTTAATTAACACAAGGCATCTGACCTGCCTATTTATCTGGTAGTCCATGTCATCACTGTTTATTAAGCACAATTTGGGGGGGATGGGCTGGCACCAGCATCAACACAGACTTTAATGCCCTCCCAATAAATGGATTCCCCCCATGCACAATTCATATATTCAATAAATAAGAGGATGAAGAGCAGGTGGGACAGTATGAGATAAGGAAAGTGATGTTCAGTGCTTGATCAAGGTTATCTAGCCAAGGAAATTTAGTTTCAGGAGAATTTTGGAGAAACTGACCAAATTAAGACTAACTGCATCATGGGCAACTCCCAGAAGCTTTCTGGTTGGGCAGAACAGATGTCACAGGAAAGCTGCATTTTCAGAGAAAGCTCTCAGACAAGTTTTGGGGAGGAGTAAGATAGAAGAGAGGAGATGGTGATAGAATGCTACCTTGGAAGCAGATGGGTTTCTTTGCCACAGGAGGGGGAAGGGGGGGTGCGTAGAGAATGAAGAGCCGACTACCTGAAAATTATTTTAGCACAATTTCAAATGAGTTCTTATTTCAATCTGCATAGTGTACTGGGGGAAATAAAGTGACCAGGTGGGGAAGGTGAGAACCACAGAGGTTAAATACACTACTAATTGTGGTCATCAGCTCAACAGTTAGATTGGAAACAAATTTGCTGACTAATGTATTAACACAAATTGAAAAGAGTCTTTCTCTCCCATGTCCTGGGACCAATATCTCCTTCATTGACATTAAACACCATAGGCAATCTCATTTTATGTAGAAGCATTTTTTAAAAGGCCATTTTGATTAATACTCTCCTCTATAGTTAATTCCTATTAAAGTGGAATGAAAACATCCAAAAAACCTTAGGAATTAAATATTAAAACTTAAGCCATTGGGTAAACTGTTAGCTTTGTTTTTCATTGCACACCACGGAAAGAATTACTATTAAAATGTCATTCGCCACTGCAGAAAACCAGTTTTTAACATTCCTTTTCCTCACATCCCCAAATTAATTTAAGACGACTTGAAGAACTAAATCTGATTTAAATTAAGGTGAAAGCTTTCTGATGCCCGCGATTATTGTGTCTGTAAGTTCCAGTTGGGCAGCACTAGAGTGCAGCTAAATTGGAAGCGATCTCATTTCACTTTAGAATTAAAAAGCCCTATCGCTGGCAGGACAGGAGCATCGCCAAGGTTACTCAATATCAAATAGCCTGCAAAGATTCTAAACCAACACCACAGACTTCAGTTGTATAGTGAGTGATAACTTTATCCATGGTACCTTCAATGTAGCATTTTTATGCTTCACTGAGTGAAATACAGGGGCCACTCAAGTTACTTACTTTATCAGGAGTTAAAATAGAATTGCTGAAACAGCAGACAGGCTATGGACACAAAAACAAAACAAAAATCCTTTTGTTTAAACAATCCATAGCGCTCTGTTAAGACCTGGATCATTTAAATGACTGTCTTTGCTATTCTATTGTGTGTTGCTTACCACTAAAAAAAAAAAAAAGAAAAGAAAAGGCAACATGTCTCTTTACCTATCTGAAAAAGCAATGATTGTTCATTTTGCCTTTGCTCTTGTATCTATCTGACTTCCCTCTCACGGGTTACCACGCTGAGAAAAGCCCTTCCTTCAGGGTTACCATGCTCAGAGCAGTTAGTATTGTAGAAAATTCCAAGAGCCATCAAATCCAATGAGAAGTTAAGTAATTTTCATTCTGTTAATCCCATATTTTTGTCTTTGCTCTTCTTTTTTCTCAATAGGGAATTTAATCTATTGTTTTATCAGGTTGGGCAACTCTCCCTAAGGACAAAATTCCAAAAGAATCTAAGAAATACCAAACATATGAAAAAAAATGCCTTTAATCACATTATCTTTGCCTTTGAAAAGTCAACCTGATAAAAATCACAAGCACTGAGCCAGGGAGCACCAAACCAAGTCATCCTTTTCACCAAAGAACTAACACTGTGATGGGGCCACATTCCTATCAGGCCTCCACCAGCACCCAGTGAACAACATTCTTTTCTCCATCTAGAAACATGCCTACTCCACTCCCCTCTAGGGGACAGAGGCGGCAACCTCTGACCCTCCACCTTGCCCTAGTTCAAGGCCTCCTGCCCGCTCAGGAAACATCCTCCGATTCTCTTTTTATCTCTGCAATCCTTTCCCCTCCTGTTGGCTCCTGTTGCCTAAATCACGTCTTCGTAGGCCCTAGCTTTGAAAGCAAGTAACCATATTACCTCTACCCTGCCACTACCTCGAAATACTGTCCCTTCTCTCCTTTGTTGGCATCATTTCACTCTCCTTTATTTCTTAAAAGAAAATACTTTTATTGTCTTTCTGTTTATAAAAATTATTGTCTCATGAAATCTGGCTTCTTAATCTAAAGGTTTCCTTGAAACTGCTCTTTCAAAGGTCACCAATGGCCACTAACAACCAATTCAATCACCTCTTCTTCCAATTCTCTCCCATCCATGAGCACCATGATGGCAGCCTCGTCCTGGCTGACTTTCTTCTTCCCCCACTGCTCTTTACCAACTTCTTCCCAGTCCCCTCCAATAAAGCCTTCCAGGCTCAGCCCTCACTACCCCTTGTCCCTTGCTCCGTCCATCCCTAACCTCATCACTCCCACCTTCTCCCAAGTTGTTCTGTGGCTTTGACTCTGATCTCTCCCCTGAGTCCTAAATGACCTTTCTAAATGTTTTCAAGACCTCAACAAACACAACACTATTTACAGCCCCATGCACTGGGCTGTGCTGGGGACACACAAGTGAAAAGACAAGGTCCTGCTCCCAACGGTCCTGCTGTGAGAGGGGGAGATCAATGTGTCAGCACAATTACACGGCGTATCACAAGCAGTTGAATGGGGGGGTGTAAGGTTCCATGGGAATGCAGAAAAGTGGGGAGAGGAAAACTCTGTGGGGACTCTGGCACCCACAGGATGATTCTCAAAGGGGGAATAGGAGAAGGCCAGGTGTGCGAGGCTGTGGTTTGGAAGAGAAAAAGTACACATTGGGACATGCAGTGGAGAGAAAAGAAGGACAAGACAAGCTAGCACTCCAGTGAAGGACGTTATCTTTACATGTGAAGGCACTAGCTAAAGACCTTGGGGGGGGGGCAGAGACGCGTGGGGGAGAAAGGGTGATTCAGCAAGTGATGCTGGACAAAGGGGTCAGCTCATGAAGGTTCCCAGATGCTAACCAGTTTAGGTTTTACCCTCTTGGTGATGGGGACTAAAGAGTGGCATGATCAAGTTTATGGTTTAAAGACAACACTCAGGGGCGGGGCGGGGCTCTATGCTACCACCGTCATCAACCTTACACGTGAGTTATTCGTGCAGACATCTTACCTCTCTGGCTAGCTAGCTTTAAGGTCTCGGAGGAGAGCAGCAACGTCATTCATTTTTGGCTCTACTCCAGCCCAATGCCTCACCTGCAATATGTGCTCAGAAAATTTTTATGTCAACACAAACTTGATTTCAGGCAGCCCAGTTTGTCAGGACTTACACTCAGCAGTCAGTTACATCTTTGTGTCAAGAAACTTGACACGTATCACTCTTAAACAGTTCAGTACTGAGAGGCCAATCAGAATTTTAGAGCTTAGAAGGGAACGCAGAGACCATAAATTGTTTTCCAGAGGAGGAAGCCAAGTAGATAGGATGTGATTTCCAGTGTCCCACAGCTGGCTAGTGACATACTGGAATCAGAATTCTGGTCTCCCATCTCATTTTCTGGAATAGTTAATGACAACGGAACCAGATAATGCTGCTGTGGTTTAGGAAAGGTGAGACAATTATATCTCCTACTTCTGTTCAGTGGCTTTTTCAGAATAACATACCACCCCTCCTCTCCCCCAATTCTATGCCTATTTTTTGTTTAAACTAGAAAATGATTTAAAACTCCATATAAATGAGTATAAGTAACTTAATGTCTTACTTATAAAAATTTAAGATAATCTTTCTTTAACCAGATATCCAACCATCTCCTTTTACACATCAATTTTAGTGAAGTAATCTGCAGTTAAGTAACAAAATAAGCAAAGTATAAACTCAGCCACAAGTGCTAAGTCATTAGTATGTTTATTATTTCCAGGCCTTTATTTTTCTTTCTCTTGTAATGTGTGCTTTTTTCCTTAAGTCCATTGAGGTACTAATGACCTATTATAAAACTAAAAATAAGGACCAATTGCCAGTAAGATGATACAGTGGTTACAGATATTAATCATATAGGAAGTCACATGATTTTCCTTTCCTTGTTTCTTTTAGACAAATTATTTGAATTTTAATGAAATCAGGGATGAATGGAGAGAAGATTTCAGGAGCAACTACTGAAGTCACCAGCTTTAGGCAACAATGAGCTAATTTGCATTTCCTAAATTAATTGGCTAAAGAAACCAAATCTGCCTTAGGCCATTAGATTCCCAGGATGAGCCCCGTCCTTGTGAACTTTCAGAGTTGAGGGCAGCTGAAGGGGCATCAAAGGAACAGGTGGGGTCTGAGCTCAGAATAGGCCAGAATAGTGAGCACCAGGAACCCTCAACTTCTGTGGGCCTTGGTTTACCTACCTGCAAAACGGGAAGGGGGACTGACCAGAGGACTGGGAGGTTCTGCCTAGCTCTGGCATTCTAGAGATATTTCAGAGGTGGATGGTGAGTGGCTAAAGAAGTCTCACTCACATAGATGAAAAGAACCTGTCAAATGTCTGTGGATGTCACTGTCACCTGAAGGTGTTCCTTGTTCTGTTCCTTGCTCCTTTCTCACCATAGCACATGTTTGGGATACAATGGGTGGGAGGAAAAGCATCAACTAAGTCATGATGGCCATGTGGGAAGGATGACTGAGATTTATACAATTATAACTGTATTCCATCATGCTTCAATTAAAATACACCCCTCCCTTTCTCCACAAACACTTATGCTTCCACATTGAGGGGCAGATACTTTGAGATATTTTACATAAATAAGTCCATTTTATTTCCATGAAGATAGATATTATGATCTTTATTTTATAGATGAGAAAACAAGCTCAAAAATGTTGAAGAAACAAACAAAATTAAACTCAAATAGTACACACCTAGTATGTAACAGTCAGGAATGGAATCCAGAGGTGACCCAAGCACTTTTCATTAAAACTTAACTTTTCTTATTAAAGAACAAGAATAGGAAGCTTTTGGAGTTTGGGTCATCTTCTATTTTTTTGACCTAGGTAATATTTACATAGATGTTCTCTTTATAATTATTTGTTAAGCTATCCATGGTTTATGCACTTGTCTATATTTTAAAAAGTGACAGAAACAAAAAGGATGAAGAAGTCAATGTGGTTAGCTCAAGGCGGGCAACGCAGATGCTCATTTTGCGCCTGTCTGAGGTGGTGGCACATGCATCATTCCAGGAGAGAGAGCTCTCCATCTGTGTCCACGAGGCCATACCCATAAAGACAACTCCTTGTGAAAAGTGCCCCAGGACTTTCAAGCGGAGAATCTGTAGCCAAAGACAAAGGGCATGTGTAATATCCCAGGGACCCACAAGCCCAAGGCAGATAGATAAAACAGTCAAAGCTCCTTCACATCCAATCCAGAGGGAAGCCTACAACCTCCCCCAACACAAACTTACTTGTCTAGGTCTAAAGGGAACTAGGAGGCTTCATGACAATGAAAGGTAGATACAGTCACCGTCAGGGAGAGTCTGGTATCAAGAACTGTCAGAGGAACCTAGCTGGAACTACTTGAAAACCTAGTCCATATTTTTAAGAAAGATAAACCATTCTTTGATGTTAAAAACAATTGTGTTTTTAATCACTTGGTAGTCTTTTTTTGACATTGTAAATCCTCGACTCCCATGCTTCCAGATATAATAAATACAAAGCCTCTGACTTAGAATGAATGTAGGCCAGATTCAATGCTCCCTGTGCTCACACTTCTAATTCTAGAGTCATAGAGCAGGCTGACCTGATAAAATGTATTCCTTCAGGGAAGAGCTGTGACTACAGAACACTTCTGATACCAACAACAGATGCTCTGTAAACTAATTCAGGAACAGTGTACACAGATACAGTAACTAAGCTGCCTGTTAAACACACTGTGAGAAATTATGTTCTCTCTCTCCCAAGTTGGGCTTTTTGGGGGGATGGAGCTGTAAAACTGACATGTCTTTATTTCAGCCTTTAATATGCTCATAATTGTCAAATGCAGTCTACAGATTATAAAGAAACAAAATCTGAACCTCTTATTGAGCCAATCCCTGTCCCTCAATTCTTTTTTTCCCACTTAATTGTAGCCCTTTCAGTAAAGCTAAAAAACTATGAAGATTAAAATCTAGTTAGATAAGAGTTATTTACCATCACAGCTATCTCCAGTGAATTTCATGAAGGGTTCAAACAATTATGGAGGTAAAAAGGGTAGAATTCTTCTGGAAATCCAGCAAGAAGGTGAGTGAATTTTTCAAAGATCATGGGATCCATCTTCAAAAATGCACTATTCTTTGCTAACCAGATGTCTTGTTGCACCAAATATCAAAATACTATTTTAAAATCTAGGTTCATGTTTGTATCTTCATTAGCAGTAAATCACTACCTAAATCTCTAGTAGCAAAACAAATCAATAAAACCAAGACATTTGATCTGAGAGTGTGACCACCAATTTTATCAAATTGTCCAGAGACGATCCATCAATAAATACAAAGATCTTTGCTATATTTGGACCAGAGCAGACTGAAATTGCACATGGAAGATGAGCTGCTCCAGGTGCTTCCCAGGCCATTTTACACACCTCGAAAGACCATCACCTCTCCCATGGGGGTTGGGGGTAGGGGTCTCCTAAAGCTTTCCTTTCCCTGCTGACTGAGCTCTCCCCCTATGTGCCCACTGTACCTCATACACATCTCCATTACACCACTGCCTGTTTGCTTCAGCCTTGACACAAGACAGCAAGCTCAGCTCTTTAGAACTTGGGACCCATGAACTTTCATCAGTTTATTTTAAAACTCCTGGCATAGTACAGAATTGTCGCTCAAATACTGATTCTATTGTGTCTATTACCTGTCTTTAACTCAAACTTAGCTTTTCATAAAACATTTTTCCGGTAAACCTGTGCCTCTCTCAGGCACTCCACTGACCACTAATCATTTCTGCATTATTTTATTAAGTACATGCTTACAACACTTAGTTATTAATTTATTAGCACCTGCCTTATCATTTCTTTCTGCATTTTATGGTTTTCAAAAGTAGAGCCTAGCTCCACATAAGGCCTGGCAGAATAACTCATCCAACAGGTACCTGATGATGATTTTAAAAAAGCAACAACCTGTTCAACACTAAAGAATGGTATACTTTCCTTAAAATCGTGGACCAGGTCACAGGAAGAGTAGAAGGAAAAAAAATAGATTACTCAATGTGAATAATTAGCTACCTTTCTACATGTTTAAGGAAGAATGTTGAGGTTGAACTAACTTAGACTAATAACCTACATTACATCAAACCTTAATAGTGCCACATATTCAGGGAATGAATTTTTTTTAATCTTCACTGATAATGAGGCAACAAATACTCGGCACTCATGCTGTGTTTATCTCAGGTTGCTGAGATGATGTAGGCGAAGTAGTCCATGAAGTTCCGTACATGTGATTAAAAGTAAATAAATGAAGAAGAACAAAACAACTCAAGAACTCTCCCGCATTTCATTTTTCCCAACCACTGTTTGTAAAGTTATTGTTTACCTAAAATCAAAGAGTTTTTAAATCCAGACTTTAAAAGTTGAGCTCCAAGAAGTTCTTAATTTTATTAAGAGTAAATTCCTTTGATGAACCATTTTAGGGCATTAAAGTAATTACAAAAATAATTATCTTTTCAAAATAAAATTCAAGTGTAGGCAAAACCAGTGGTAATGATGTTTTACATGGATAAATAGTCAAAAAGGAAAAAAGTCTATGTACAGATGCTCAGTTTTCTAAAGGAAGAAAAGTTCTGATCTGGAACTTGAAAATACATGAACTACATAGTGAAGCACTGTTTCCTGGAGAGTGATCAAAAAACATTTGGACCTGAATATTTAAACTCGCACATACCTTCACGAAAGCGTTTTCTATAAGTCAAACCATGCAGTGCTCAGTTGCTCAGAAGCTGGGCAGAGAAATGTTACCAAGGCACTGCCTCAGGAATTGTCCTGGAAACAGTGCCATTTAACATTCCTATTATTATTTGGTGGAGGAATGTGAGCTATAAGAAGTTCCTTGTCAAAATTTACTAAAGATAAATCACTAGGAACTGAAGGGATCGAGAAGAAATTTTGGTTGGTTTTGGACACATTAAGCAACCAATATCACGAAGGCAACAAAGCTCAAAGAACAACTCCAAGGCCATACAGACAAGCCACACTAATGTCATTCTTCTCATTTAAGTCGTAGTCACTAAACATATATAGATTACTCAGCCTCAGTGAAAAGGAGAACCCAATAACACTCTCATTTCTGGACAGTCCAATGCCAAGACCATACGACACAAGTTACTGTTAAGATACATAAGATAATCTAAGTGTTATAAAAGATCAAAGGAAGAAAAAAGGACTCTGATCTAAAATGTTTGTTTAGTTCTGTTCAGAATACTTAATCTATGGTGAGTCTCTTCATAGCTATTCCTTTTCTCTCCAAGCAGAAATTATCTGTTTTCTTTAATTCCCATAGAGCAATTTTGGGCACATCTCCTGAATATGGTCCACATTGTGATTTGCACTGTAGATAAAAGGATAAATTCCTTGAGAGCTAGGACACAGCCTTTGTATTCTGTACTTCTGCCAGGATAACAGATTTTCAACAAATAGTTGTTAAATGTGGAGCAGTGAAGAATATGAGCAGTCTCAGACTGTCCACGTTTAAATCCTGATTCTGATGCTAACTAACTTGGAGATCTTGGACAAGTTTCTAGTCTTTGTGTCTCCATTTTTTCATCTGGGCATAGTGATAATACACCGTAATATTAGTATGAGGATTAAACACATAATACATTTAATGGGCTTAGAACAGTACCTGGTGTTATAGTTAAGTGTTTAACAAATGTTAGCTAGTAATCATAGTGGAGGTACATTAAAGAATGAATCAGTTAATAAATGATTGATATACAAATAAAAAATTATAAAAATTAGAGGGTTCCTCATGCTGGGTTTTGCTTGAATCAATGACAGAATTTCTCCCAGATATGAGTATTCCACACTTAGATAAAATACAAGATGCCCAGTTAAATTAAATTTCAGATGAACAACAAATACTTCTTTTATATATGTTGTCCCAAATATTGCATGGCTGGAGAAATCTGGAAGGAGCAGCATCTGGTAGAATAAGAACTTTGGTTTGCTATTTTAAGAAAAGTTTCTGAATTTTACAAGTCACTTTTTCCTCCTTGAGAAACTTCCTCCCTTCTATATCACCTGTAGGGAGCCCTCCTGGCCGCACACCTGCTCTCTAACATCAAGCTGAAGTAAAAATGAGAATTTAAAAATAGATATATGAAGACACTCTTCCTATATTTACTGCAGACCACAGTGTACCTAGCCCATCTGTGGACAGAACCAATGCTCAGAGGAGCCCAGTTGGGTGCTACCCAAGTTCCAACAAATCAAACCATTTAGCACTCCTTCAAAGTCTACATATAGGTCCCCCCTTCCACCCACTTTGATCTAAACAGAACAAGTGAACTTGTTCAGAAAAACAAATTGGCTTTCATTGCTTACAATGGTTTTTAAAAGGCAGCGGCAACATTTCCCATGTCAGCAGGGGTTTACTTGGATTAAATTAGTACTGGTGCTTTAGACACACCAAAAGATTTCTAAGCAGGAGTGGGATTTGCATATCTGTAAATAGGCAGGTTTCTACAGAGACCAAAACATTTTAGGCATGCATTAGGTTGTATTTATGATTTTATAAAAGACACAGTATACTATACACTCAATATAAACAGATCTTCTTTTACAGACAGTGATCAAATTTATACCCTCAATTTTACGAGTGAGTAGTCCAAGAAGGTCAAGCTCACAGAGGACTCCGTCTTACCCCGCAGTACTGATTTGAGGTTGAGCTTGGCTTGGCGGTGCAGGTCCTCAACGCAGGGGGGTCTCGTGGTGGGAAGGAACACATTCTCCTGCTGGTGCCATGGGGCAGTGTAGTGGACTGTCCAACGACTCTCCTCATCTAGGTTGGAAACCGCTAAAGAAGAAAGAGAGAATAAATTCAGGTTTCAAACTAAGCTTCGTTGGCTACAAATTTATTACATCAAGATGGTGCCTTGATGCCTGACACATCCATGAGCAAGGGCCAGCGAGGGGGAAATGGAAAAAATTCTAAATGGGATTTGATCTTAGACTCCAGGGATCTTTGCCCACAGTGTTTTGTCTATAACAGAAACATTGGAACTGTCCATCATCCACACAATGATTTCATAGAATTGTTTGCTCAGTTAATTGCCTCCCAGCATCTTAGGTCCTCCTTCTATTCCAGTGTTAGCAAAAGATTGACAAAATTGATAGAGACCTCCAATTTCCCAAATCCACCACAACAAATATCAGTTAATCAACTGCATAATGCCATTGCATCAGTAAATGTTAGACTGCCCTGGCAGAAACAAATTTTCTACCAGCATGTTGAAACCATATCTTTTCTCTCTAAAGCATTATTTTAAAACATCACTGTTATAAACTCATTTAAATTTTTTAAAAACTAAGCATAAACATTCAATTTAATACATTTAAATGGCATATCTAATAGATGAGGAGATCCATTTGTGCTACAAAATTTTCTCTGCATTTCCTGCTTTCATATTAAAATGTTTTTTGGGTTTTTAAAAAAATTTCAATGCAATTGACTTGCTCAACACAATACAATTCAGTTGAACTATCCCAACACAAACGAGGCCAAAACGTTTTGTTAGAGGGGAAAATGATAGGTAATCCTGAGACTAAGATAAATCTCTATAATAATTTTCCTTTAATGCTCCTAGGGCTTGGGACCTCTTTATTTCATTTTTCCTGACATTACAACCTAAATTGGGGCATCAGTGATATCCAAAATGAAGCCAACAGCAGCAAAACAAACTCAACAGTTTTTCAGTACTTTCTATATATCTGCCATGTAACCTAGGCAAAGGAGACACTGAAGAAGCATAAGATAATGTCTCTGTGCTGAGGCGTTTACTTGAGGTGACAAGTCTAATTCCTGTAAAACCAGCAGATACTAGAACTGAGAGGAAGAGGCAAGTCTTCCTTGACTCTGACTTATGCTATCAAGTTCACCCTGCACACCCATTTCTACAACATAACAGGTGAACTTGGAACCTAAACCATAAAACAGATCCTCAAAGTAAAGGGAAAAAGCAAGAACTATTGAATCTATTTGAACATATTTAAAAGTAACTAAACACAGTTATTAGGGCTATTGTAAAGATCAAATTGACTAATAGGCGTAAAGCTCTTAGCTCATAAATAACTCATGTAAAGTAATGGCTGTGACAGAGACAGTGGAAATTATCTCAAAGGAGCCATCAGTGAGGAGGAGCATGCCTTTCTCTGCTCCTCTGTAAACCTGAGCCACAGTCAGAAATGATACAATCCCATAAATCTGAAAAGAACGATTCATTTCTTCAAGGATCCCATCTTCTCCATAAATTGATAACTGGGGAAATAGACATTAAGAGCTAGACATCAAGTTAAAAACACAAATGTTTTACATGATGCATATAACTATCAATGTTAATCCATAAAATCCACAAAGCCCTGATTTAACTCTTATTCACATTTCAGAGACTCTACCACAGTGCCAGATTTGCCACGTGTCCCCCAAAGTGTATCCAGAGTTCACTACAATGTTCTGTGCTAACGTCTATTTGTTTTAAAGATTGATTTACCATACTTCATAGAAAATATTGAAAATTGAAACTTTTCCTATTTGCCAGTTACAAATCCAATCCGAGTAAAGGCATTCAAGTTTGTGTAATCACACCATCAGCCCCACTGTGCAGCTACCAACTGGCTCTTTTGAAAGAGTAGTGGTCTCTTCCCTGGTGTACCTCCCTCTTGCCAGCGTAGATTTTAATCAGTCCATCGAAAGACAGCCTTCAAACAAGGGAGCTGCATAAAATGAGCCCGGAGTGCTGTTCTCTGTGGCTTTTGCCAAAGCTTATCTTACCCATGGCCTCTATACATGCACATTTATCCAGCTTAAGTCATTGTTCCAAAAACTAAACTAAACCAAAAACTTGTAAAAACAAAGCCATGTAGTTGTAAAAATTATACTTTCAAGGGAATAAAGAAGCACCTGGATTAAAGAAATTTAAACCAACGGTAAGTACACAATAAAGCCACACCACGAAAGCTCTGTACTTTACAATAATCACTGATCAGTCTAGACAGCATGTCCTCAAGCTCCTAAATACATAACAGAGAGCACCAGGGAGTTTTAGAGGTTCATACCCTGCAAAAGCATGGGAAAAATTACAGAGGCTCCCTTACCTCAGCTGCATATTCAGCCAAAGAAACAAAAAAACCATACACTGTATATTAAGGGAAACATAAAGTAAACACAAAGGTATTTTTCCCTTTTTAAAAAGACTTCTTTTGAGAAGCACAAAAGAAGTGAATTCACTTAAAATCCCAACCATAAATAAAAAAGACATGCTAAGATTACATAATACTATGCTAGAGCTACAAAAGTCTATGTATTTAAACAACCTGGTATAGAATGGAGTTCAACTCATGCCAATTATGCTGTTTCACACAAATACCGTCACTTGAAAGGATGAAATAGCACATAAAATACATGCACAACACAAACACATACGATACATATATACCAATAAGTAGCTGGGAGAAAAGGAACTACTTACTTTTCTTCTTAAAAAGTTTAATTAAAGACTTGATCTTTGCATTAATGAAGACCACCATTTCCAGAACGCCTACATAGGACTTAGAAATATAAATCACATTAAAAGCTCAGACTAGTAGACAGGTGGCAAGCTGTGTCCTTCTGCTCCAGATTTTAACTTTCTTCCTCTGGTCTCATATCCTTAGACATCTGCCCAGGCTGATCTAACTTTGAGATTGAAGCTTATTGTCAGGCAGTTACAAACCATTAATAGTCTTTGAACCTGAAAAACTCCCACTGAAACCTAATCTTTAAGGCTGAGAGCAGCCAGTGACAACGTAGACAGAAAGAAAGAGAAAGCCAATCACAGTTCTTATTTGCATGACAGCCACATCAGGCTTTCTGCCTCAGTGCTCATTCATTCCGTTTTTTCTCCAACAGATCAGAAGTTTCTCCCCTCTGGAGTCCACAAAAATAATACAGATTTTCCTCTACAGAAGTCAAGATGAAACAAATGTGTTCCCCATTTTTACTAGGCCACCGTGGACATCCAGATCTTTTTACAGGAGCCAACAAGTCTGAGAGCAATTCCATGCTGATTCTTTGACTCTCCAGCTAATTCAGGGTGTATGGGATTTGAACTGATTTAGGGGGGAAAAAATGCCAAACTATTGTTTCTCGACCACGCCCCCAGGCTCTGCCTCCCACAACAAAGAAACGTTTACAAGCAGTGAAACTTTAGAAGGAACTGCAAATGATGACTTGGTGGCATTTTTGTGCAAATGAGGATGCTGTCTTCTCACCCTTCTTTGCCAGTGATTGAGAATCAGCATTGTGTGTTCCGAAGTGTGACTTTATTTGCATCTAGCTGCCACAACTCTCAAAAAAAAAAAAAAAAAAAAAAAATGTTACTTCCTTAGTTCAAATGAGAAATTAGATCAAAGTACTCTAATCATTTAAATCTTTATTTTAAAAGTCATTATCACCTAAGCACCTGGTTTCAAGAATTTCATAATTGCCCCTCCCTGGTAGCAGTCTCAAACAAACATTATTTGGATTAATCTTTAACTTCAATATACTGTACTGAGTTCTGGGGAAACAAATAGAGATGGAGGAATCAGAAATGGTGTGTAAGTAGGCACTGGAAAAACATTCTCCAGGAGTAGAGATAGGAACAAAAAGGACAAGAACGAACATCAGGAAATATTATGAAAAGGCACAAAGGAAAAAAATGTTCCTCACATCTCGCCCCAGCTCTACTTCATGGCCAAACAGTTTTTGAAACAATTCAGACAACCTCTTCTTATTTCATAGCTTTGGGCCAGACTTTTAACTGAATGGAAAAATGTAATAATCCACTAATGCAAAACATTTAGTTTATAACAAAGGCTCTTAGTCAAAGTATAACATTTATATAAGGGGCTCCCTCTAGGGAAAGCTTTGTAATGATTCCTCCCCAAATATTTTTATCCCCTTAATCTTATTTATTGAACAACAACAAAAGCAAACAAAAAAAAACCCAAAGAAAATACACATATTACCATATATATTATCACAGATTTCCAATCTGTGTTTTTTCATCCTTCACATAGCTTTGTTTAAAAGTAATTAAATTGTCAGATGGCAAATGAAAAACTGAGACTGTAAATCAGATTATATAGCTGCCTTAAATTAGTGGGCAAAGTTCCCCTTTGGAATACAAATTTATTGGCAAGAGCGACCCCACCCTGCGCATTACATTAGAGACAGGTAGAGCATAAGCAACTCTTCACATTCCAAAGTTTTTGAGGTTAAGTATCACCACGCACACTTCCAGCTGAAAACAGAAACTGTTCAAGAAAATAAACCCTGAATATACTCAATCCTCTACAGCATGTCGCATTTCATGTACACAACGGCATCTGAACATAGATACATTCATGAAAAAGATAAATATTGAATACTGAACACCTAGTAAGTGCCACTCGGTTGGAATAAATCACTGAACAAAACAGGTGAAATCCCTACCCTCACAGGGCTTACATCGTTTGACAATAAGCTACAATTACACAGTATATTAGAAGGTGGTAAGTGCAATGAACAAAAGAAATAGTTCAGCAGGATAAAAGGAGGTGTCAGGATGAGGAGGTGGCCAGGTGACAGTATTAAATAGGAGTTAGGGTGGACCTCACTGAAAAGGTGAGATGTGAGTAAAAACTTGAAGGAGGCGATGGCAATAAAACAAAACTCTATACAATGAATTCCTCTGGCTTTCATTTTAAAGAAAGAGAAATAGTCGTCAGGCAGAGATACATTTCTAGTCACCAGGAATAGTTAGAGAAGTGCTCTTCCCCTCTTAGAAAATGAACTGTAGTAACAACCATGCATGGAGTAATTTCCTCTCTCATTCAATATTAAGTCTGATGTTAAGTAGCCACAGTTGTGGAAAGATAATGCCATTATTTGGCTACATACCCATCTAGTGGTAAATCTAAGGGTAGGAAGCAGTATTAAAATTGCTTAATGAGGGGACTGGCCAGTTAACACAGCTGGTTAGAGCACAGTGTTGGCAATACCAAGGTCAAGGGTTTTGGGTCCCTGTAACAGCCAGCCACCAAAAAACAAAAAACAAATTGCTCAATTTATACATCCAACAGAAAATACATAAATCCCTGGTACTTCCTATTCCAATATTAGCCATGTAATAGTGGCAGCAACAAAAACATTCTAGTATCCTAGACATGGAAAACTTGATGGTACAGCTCGGCAGCGAAGAGCATCCCACCCACGTTACCAGCCACAGACTCTCTAGAGGGTTTGCTCATCTGTAAAAGAGAGGTAATCACACTTATATCACAAGGTTATTAGGAGAACAAAAAGAGTTATTATTGATAAAGCCCTTAGAACAGTACCTGGTATATGGTAAGCATATGTAAGTGTTTGTTAAATTGATGAGTCAGATCTCAAGAGATAACTAAGCAGCCTAAGCTCAATAGAGGGTTATGCTTTAACCAAAGGGAATCAACACTGTAGGCCCCATGGTTGTCTTTCTACCTGCCTCAGAGTTAATCTGCTAGCTGCTCGCATGATTGTTCTAACCCACTGCTTCCAGTTTTTATCTACATGTTATCTTTTCTATCTCCTAAAATTCTACCTCTAACAGTTTTTTAAAAAATTCCCAGTCGTCATCATAACCTCTCACTGGTTCCAATGGTCTTTTTCTCTCTCCCCTCATCTTCCTAATTATCTTCTTAATCATACACTGCTAACAACTCAGCTCTTGAACTCTTTTTCAGTAACATCATTGTACACTAGTTCCTTTCCTACATGTGATTGTTCCTTCCCTGGATTCTGACAAACTCTTAAGCTTCAAAGATCCAGTTCTTAAACTTCTGCCCTATAGTATGTATTCAATCCCCCTTGAAACTTGAATGATTTTGTTAGGATAAGGCAGAAGTCAGCAAATTATGGCTCTTGGGCCAAATCCAGCCAGCCCACTTTTAAATGGCTGAAAAAAAGTTAAAAGAAGAATATATCAAGATATGTGAAAATTATATGATATTAAAATTTCAGTGTCCAATAATAAAGGTGTAATGGAACATGTCACACCATTCATTTATGTTTTGTCTATGGCGCTCTTGGGCTATAACAGCAGAATTGAGTAGCTAAGACTAAGACCTATGGCCCTCAAAGCTGAAAATATTTACTATCTGGACCTTTAGAGAAAAAGACTGCTGGCGCATGGCTTAAGTTACTGCCTTTAAACACCCTGCTCAATCTTCATTTCTGTTATCTTTCATTTGTCTGTCCTTCGGTCCCATATTGCTAACCTCTACTCAAATTTCACATTATCTCAAGTTGAACATGTCTAATTTAAGGCAATCTGCTTTTCCCCCAAACTGCTTCTCAGAACCTTCTTACTTCCATTCGGGCTACGGCCATTTTTTTCAATGAACCAGACAGGAAAATTTAATCCCTGTTAAAAATGAGAAAACTAAGATTTAGAAGCTAACACATATCACAGCTAAAAGGAGAATTTACATTCTCTCTCTTTAGCACATATCAAGTCTTGAAAACTTATCTTTAGTTAGGACATTCAAATTAATATACAGTATCTTACCCAAGAAGTCTTTATTAGGACACATACATAATGAAAATTTTTAACTGTAACTGCGCACTTACGTTTAATCATTCAACAATTTTATGTTGAGTACTTATTACCTGCCTGGTATTACGCATCCGGGTTAAAAGTGAATAAAATATGGTCACTTGACCTTAGGAACTTCACAGTCCAGTGGGGGAGACACACCCAAACAGATAAAAATGATAGTGTAATAAATAAATCTGGGGAGAGAGGTATGACTGAGGTTACCGGGGAAAATGATACAGCGCACCTACTTCCCTTAAAGATCAACAGAGAGGAGGAGACTCTTGGGGAAGGAATGGGGGTAAAGCACAGTCAAGGGACACAGGGAAGGCTGCAAGCGCCTTGGGGAAAACTCAAGAGAGTGCTGCAGGAAGTGGAAAGGGGGGTGGAGTGAGTGGCAGGGCAGACCCGTGGGGCCTGGCTTGCCACAGGGGTGGGTTATGGGTGGTGGGCAAGGATCTTGAAGGACTTAAAGAAGGAAAGCTGTAGGGCCAGTGCTGCAGTTTAAATAAATCCCTGGTGCTAAATGAAAAGTGGATTTGGATGAGCCTGACAGAGAAAGGAAGAGACACTGGGAAACCAGTGCAACAATCCATACAAAAGGAGAAGAGGTTGGAACCCATTCTCAGGCAGGTTTCTGTTCCTACCATTCCTTGGCTTTATCAGCCTGTAATTTCACAGATTGTAACATGCTTCAGGAACCATATGTACTTAAGGTTTAAAGTTTAAAAAGTTAAAGCCCAGCTATTTAATAAATGACTGCTGCTACCCATGATGTACCTTTATTATTTTCATGAAGGACAAAGATTATCTATTTAAACCTAAAAGCTTCTCAAGAGCAGAGCTGTCTCAGGCTCCCAGGATTCATGGATAGAGCCTACACCTCTCTTGCCCATCGCCCTTTACACAAAACTGCAGGCCCACCTCAGTGCACTAAATGCAGTTAGGGCCATTAAAATTATTTTTCTGATTTGAGTCCAAAAACTTTCACAAATATTATTAAACAATACTGATTAAAAGGGAATATTTTCAAATACTGTGCACAGAAGTTATATCCAGAAATGAGGTATGATTATGTGTCATAAATACACACATGTTGAGCTACAGAAAATTTGAATCCTTGATCAACTGAAAATTAAAGATTTAATTAATAAAGATCACTACATTCTTTAAGAGGTGGGAAGAGAAAGAAAAGTCAGACGTAAGAGAGTTCTGGTCAGGGCCATGTACTGAGTGATGATCTTACAAGCACTTCTCAAAGGAATTTTAGCTCTTCAACAGAAAATTTCTCAGCCCATGCTTATCTATGTTTGTGACTAAGTTAAATTCGATGTATTCATTATCTTCACGCATAGTTAACATATCTGAAATACAATGTTCAAATCCATAGGCACACCCATTCATTCTCATACTTTTCAGACTCTGCTGCAAAGCAAATTAATAACACGGGCAGGTAAACTAATACAATCAATAAATGTGTAAATAAGGGAGCAGATTTTAAAAATAGGACTGCCAGATAAAATATAGGATGCCCAGATACAGCTGAATTTCAAATAAAGAATAATTTTTAATATAACACATCTCAAATATTCAATGGAATACACTTATACTAAAATATAATTTATTGTTTATCTGACACAAATTTAACTGGGCATCTCGTATTTGCTGAATCTGGCAACCCTATTTTTAAGTACAATTTAAAAAAATTACTTAAGGTCATAGGACAGTAAGTTTGAAGAGAACAGTTTGAAGAAAACTCACTGGTCAGAATAGATGAGGATTGATTCTTAAAAAGTTCACATGATTAAAAGAATTTTTAAAAATCTACCGTAAAATTCATCAAATACAATTTACGATATTAAAAAATAGCCTTAAGTATTCGACATAACAGATGAAAAAATGTATTTTATATTATTAAAGACAAATTGAATTGACTATAGTTTCCTGCTGTTTGGCATTTAATTGATTAGAAACAAACAAAGATGAGTTTGTCACTTGTGACTCAAAAATCAATCTTATTTTTTGCATCAGGCATTTTTCTTACAATATCCTACTATTTATCTCTTAGTAGTGTAAGATCTTAAGTATTGAAACTTTCTACCTTTCGTTGACATACTTGTGAGTTTTAAGCCATTACTGAAGAGCTGTCATATGAGTGGAGTATTAGAGCAACCACACAGCAGGAGCAGCCTGCATCTTCCTAATCCAGCAGACACTAATGGCAGGACAACTGATTAAATTATGTGTCTACTTATATGATGAACTACCAGGTATAACATCACCAATAGCAAGTTCAAGTTAAACATTCTTGACAAGTTAAATTTTCTCAATATCCAGGAAGTACAAGAACTAGGAGAAAAACTGAAAGCAATCAGTCAAACTTAATGTGGAACATTATGCTGGTCTGGACTTGCCAATAAAGCATGATTAAATAATGATAATAATGATAATGATGATGATGATGATAATGATGGAGGAGGAAATGTGCCAGATTAGAAGAGAGTTAAGAAATATCAAAACCAGATACATGATCCGGGACAGGATACTAGTTTTGGGTCACCCAGCTATAAAGCCTTTTTTAGACAAATGGGAAAATTTGAATATACACTGGGTGTGATCTGACTTTTATGCTTTCAAACACACACACACACACAGGTTTGAAAGGTAATGTAGAGATATTGTCCACAGAATTCAAACATGTGTCTGATGACAGATAATCGTCAAGAATTATTTTAACTGCCCCGTGGATCATGTTATTTCATAAAAGTACATTAAAAATCACCAATATTCTAGAATTCCATTGGTACAATGATCTTTTCTTTCTCTGCTTCTGAATTAATCTTTAATGATGAATCATAGGGCATACTTGGGGAAAAAGGCAAATGGAAATCTCTCTCTTCATCAATACAAGGCTGGGAGAGTGGCTGGGGGCAGAAAGCAAAACCGTTAAGAGTTGATAATGTACCAGTTCTTTAGAAGCAACTTGATCTGGCATCTACTTTGCCAGTTAATTCTGATGCTAGGAAACATCCTTCACTCTGCATGTGCTGAAGCTAAAGGCTTCGGCTGTGGATCCTAGTTAATAATTTAATCCAATACCATTGCTACCATCTGCTCAGGCAATTAAAAACGTCTGCTATCACTGTGACTACTTTAGTCAAGCCACAATATTCACGTGACAAATGTCGAACAAATGAAAGGCAAGGCAGACAGAAACATGCTATGAAAAAAAGAAGCCCAAATCAAAAGTCCAAAACACAAAGGAAGCCCTGCTGACACAGCATTCACAGTTCAGCCATGCCTGCAGGATGGAAGGGTGCAAAGTCTCCCTAGTGCAGGGGTGGGGCCATCCAGAGACTGAAGGGAATGAGGTGGGGCTGACAGGGGAGAGCTTTGTGAAAAAGGTGGGCCCTGAGGTTGGACTAATGGTGAGTAGGGTTATAGCACAGAAAGTCAAAACAGGGAGATTTCTTAAACTCAGGTTAGAGCTGACTGAGAGTGATAAGGTGCATCTAGTCCACTACCTTTATTTTACAAATAAGTGACCTGCAGGAGAGCACAGAGCTATCCAGCATCCGAGCTAATTCTCCATCTTGTGCTTCGGTTTTCAATACACGATACTACCTGCTGCTTTCATTCCACAAGGGGCAGCTGGTGGGGTGGGGGTGGGGGGGTCCCACCATCCATGCTCATTTCCGCCTCCATGCCTTTGAACATGCCATTAATCCGCCTGGGATGCTTGACCCTTGCCTTGTCCACTTGGCATGCCTCTATTCATTTTTCAAGTTGTAATTCAAATGTTAACCTTCCTTAAGAAGCATTCAGCATTCATAACAGAGCTTTAGTAACTCTTTATTTCAAAAATACATCGTTCTATTTTAAGGATAACTTCCCCAAAAGTGAACTTTGTCTTGCAGAAAGAGAATGAATAATTTCATTAATTGTAAGCTTGTAATACCTGAACCAATTATTCTTCATGATGTTGTATAGCCCTAATCCATCCACCCAAGTAGTACTGCTTCATCTAATTCATTCTACAAAGGCTATATTAGGTATATAAAGGCTCATTTCTGGAGAAAAATAACATTCAGATGCTCCTTGACTTATGATGGGGTTATATCTCGATAAACCCATTGTAAGTTGAAAATATCATGTTGGAAATGCATTTAATATCCCAATAAACCCATCATAAAGTCAAAAATTCCAAAATCAGACCATTCTAAGTCAGGGACCACCCATATACGAATAGAGCTACATATCAATGAGCTCAATTGTAAAGTTAACTCGCCTTACCTTTTCCAATTCAGTCACTCAGAACTCATCTTCTGAATGCATATTAAGGGTCTAGCACATCTTAGAGAAGAAAATAATTCTCAATCACTTGGAAATTAAAATATATTTTCCTTGGTTAGAGTGCAGAGTTATAACACAAAGGTTAAGTGTTCAGATCCCCATACTGGCCAGCAGCAAAAAAAAAAAAAAAAAGTGTGTGTGTGTGTGTGTGTGTGTGTGTATGTGTGTGTGTGTATTCCTCTGTGCTATTCATATTTAACAAAATTACATACTTTTGTGATCAAAATAATTTAAAGGGAAATGAATCTTAAGGTTTAAAAAGAAAAAAAATCAATGCAACCTAATTCTTCTAAAATCTTCAGTGAAGAAAAAGAAAACCTCACCGTGGAATGAAAAGCCAGAGTATAATGATGATCCCAGAGACCTAATTCAAAAGAGTCTTGTGGTTTCCTAAAATGCTTTGTACACTGACCTCTCTTGTATTTTTTTAAATTGGATAATATTAAGGACATGCTTGGTTGATAGTGTTATAAAACCTACAAGGAATCTTTTTCTACTTCAAAAATAATTGAGAGCAAAGAAAGACTTCCTAATAAAGACTACCAGGAAGAAACTGACAAAAAAACAAGAAGGTGGTCACCACCAATGGGGGACACTCTGACACTCAGTGAAACACCAGTACATGAAAATGATCCCTACTGCTGTTACTTACAGAAGACCTTGGAAGAAAGGCCTCTGGTTTAACACGCTCTCATTCACGGTCATGTCTCAAAAGAATATCCTTGTCTTCTTCCACCAGAGAAAGCATATTCTACGATATTTGTGTCCCTTTGCACATCAGTTTGGACAAAATTCATGTCATACTTCCAGAAGGATTTGTGAATGTTCATAAATTATCTAGTATCTGCAACCAAGCTCAGATGAAGGAAGCACCCCTGAGTTATACAAAACATTTCTGAGTTAATTAAGGGGGCAGCGACATTTAACAACTAGGACTAAGAAAAAAAAAAAGAGGTCCACATCAATTTACAACCAAAAAGTAAAACCTTACAACACAGGAATCCCAAGGAGAGTGTTTTCATTTGGAGAAAAGATGATTCTGAAATCACACTATTCGATTATACAAAATATAATTAACTTAATATGACCAAAGTAAAACCAGATTTATCATTGCTTAATGTCTTCCCAATTAATGATCAATAAATATAAATATTTAGAGAAAAAGAATAACTAGAGCTAATTATTTAGTAAGCAATGGAACAATCTCTGTGAATTTGTGTTCTGAAAACTTTAGTTGTTCAGTTTTTCTTTTCTCTATTTCCTGTGATTTCTCACATTGTTTCCCATATGCTTATGATGAATGCTACCATGAATAAGCTGGTGTGATCGACTGCTTTTGTTAAGAGGACAGCTGTCTCATATGCAAAATGATGAGACAAATTCTGGTTTGCTGATGAGCTGACAGCAATACTTACAGTTAAAAGTCTCCAACTACATTTAATTTTCTATTAATTTATCTCATTAGTGTTGATTTTAAAAAATCCATTGTCATAAACTACTGAATACACAGCAGCAGAATTCTTCAAACAGCCAAACCATACACAGTTATTATTAAGCATGAGTGCAAGGAAGGTTCTGTAATTATGCTGCAGAGGAGGCAGCAGGAGCAAAGGTCAGCCTGGTTTAAAATATCATTATGTTCATATTTGGAATTCATCAAGAGAACACAGAACTTTCAAAGCCTTTTTAAGTAAATAAAACCTTCCTATAATCTCAATTTTTGATATTCTTTCACTATATTTTTCTTTTCAATTCAGAAAGACTTTTTAGTAAGTAAACAACAAAGAAGAGCAAGCTGCAAGAGTGAAACATCAATTATTGTACACAGAATTACCTCCCGGCTTGCTGGCATTCTCTGTTACTAGAGGGCAATACAACTAGAGCACAGCCAGAAGGGATGGGAGGTGTGTTGATTTCAGAACTGACATAATTAGGCCCATATAGAATCCAAGAAAAATCAAAGGGTAATCAAAACAATAATGCTGATACTAGATAGTGGCCACTTACTTTGTGAAAATGACATACTATTCTCCCCATCAGCAGAAAAAATAACAATGGACTTCTTCACATCTTAGCAAATCAAATAACAGTAGGAAGGATTGAGATCAGCAGTCTTCCTCACGTACCTAACAATATTTTTAATATACAGCCAAAATGCAAAGCTTAGAATTGTAAAGACAGATGTGGATACTTCATAATTTGGTCCACTGTTTGTTTTTTACTAAAGAAAAAAGGTGACTTATTTTTACTCCCCCAAAATCACTCTAAGAATTTGACCAACAATGAAGATACAGGCAATCAATGTCTTCCTGAACCAGAATAAAAAGAAAAGTAAGATATTTGGGGAGATAATAAAAGATAGGATCTTACAGTACTGAATAGTTTTGCTGAGCCTCTCTAAAATTGCATAGCAGCTCTCAGAAGAGTCAGATCAATCCACTTTTAAAACCTTATCTGAAACACCTGTTTTTGAGCAGCAATCCATATAAATCATTACATGATAAAACAAGCTTAACTGAAGTTCCACAATCAATTTTCATTAGCAAATATATTTAATTAAGTATACGTTTAGGCTATCAAAGGCGGCCTTAAAATACCTGCACTTTTCCATAACTGTCTTGATGTTTATGCACAATCATCTTTAATCTGACTGGAATTTACTTATTGTAATTGCTTTCTGAAGAGATATACTCACCAACAGCACCCCACGGGATAGAGGGATCTGCCACAGATTCCACACAATATATTATATTCATTATTAAAATCAATCCCAGAGCATCTATGGGGAACTCGTCCCAGCAGGATGTCCCAGGTTGAAATAGGATAAAATTCACTTCTCCGTTCAGTAACCTCCCTCTTCCTCTTCATCAGTACAATCACAACTGCTCATCAACAGGGTAACTCTACATTTTGAACTCTCTAGCTTCACTTAAATTGTGCTTATCCTCCCCACCCCCCAAAACGGACTCTTCTTTCTGCAGCTGCTGAATGCCACAAATAGCTTCTTGTATAATTTGACTTAGAATGCACTCTAAACTGGACATGTTGAATGGCAACGTGAATGCTTCATTCAGAGAGAACTAAAATGTGTAGAATGTCCTAAAAACATCACAGTGGCAAAGGGGATCATTAGGAAGTCTTGGGGCAGGCGACTACCAGAAGCAGTCGCTTGCAAATTCTTCTCAGGTCTATGCAAACAGCAACAAAAAGGTTTCAGAAGATTCCCACAGTGATCAAAGGAGGACTAGCTAATTCCCCTCCGCCTGCCCTGTCTAGATTGGGGATTTCCCTAACGTTGCCTCCGTTCTCCACCACCAACGTGTTTTTCCCACTGCTTTCCTAAGAAACTTACCCTCAACCTATTCACACTCTAGCCTCAATTATCCATTCCTAAATTAAAACATTTAAAAGATTTTTAATTGAATGTGCTGTGTATTCCACACATGGCAGTCCCCCCCCCCCCCCCCGATATTTCTGTAAGTTCCTGCAGGGCAGCACCAAATCCACACCGTTCACTTCGCACAGTACCAACCTTGGTGCCATGCAAAATCAGCTGCTCTGGAAAGCCATACAATGTGACAACATGTAACATTCATAGAAATGGGTGGGGAGGGAAAGAGCCTGGGAAATGTAAAAGCATGTATCCCGTAGTGCCATAATTTTCTAATCTCTATGAAAATTTTCCTTAAGAAATAGCTTGCAAATATGAAACAAAAATTTCCACACAGGTATTGGCTATTTTCACCTAATGCATCTTTCTGAATGTAACTTTTTGAAAAATTTCCCTGTGTTGAAATTGGAATTTATTTTCTTGAAAAGCAGGTATATTGGCAATCGAATGATTACAGGGACTGGTGGGCAAAGAGAGAAGTAAAAGCTAAAGGAAAAAAAACTTTTTCAGTTGCTATGTAAAGATGGAGACGGAGGAACCAGTGGGTTTACTTTTTACTTGTTCTGTTTTTTACCCATCTTCCTTTGGGTCCCAGATTAATTCACCATTTCTTCAGGAGAGTGAATCTCTCCTGATCCTCTGACTCTGTTTGGACCTGCTATGGTTCACTCTTATCAAAAAACTCTTCTTTCGTAGCACTACTACTTGTTTTTGTGTAGTGATTTGTCTGATGACTAAATCTCCCACTAGACCTAGGATCTGGACCATAACACAGAGGCCATGACTAGCTGAATCCACAAGGTCTAGGGGCCCTGAACCAAGTCTCATACTCAGTAGGCCTACAATTAATACTATTTTAACAAATGGGTGAATTACAGCAAGAAAAGAAACAATTTAAACAAAACAGAGAATTTATTCTTACGGTTTTAAAAAATAATGTTAAAATATCTGCAGTCTCTCAGATGGGTAGAGAGCTTTTAGTGAAGACAAAAGTTCAGTTACAAAGAAATTTTTTCATTCATTTCTAGCCTTGTCTCGTTCACTGTAGACCTACACACCAAGCACCACTCTAGGCAATGGATACCAAGATGAAGACAACCGTCTCTTATGAAGCCTTCCGTGACCTCTTCATCTCATGTGCCCTTTCCCTAGGAGAGTGAATTATCTACTCCTTTGTGCCGATAACTAAAAAATCTGCTCTGACCAGGTCAGCTAAATTATAGTGCCTTGGGAGATCTGGGTAAGTTAGTAGTCATGTCCACCCGTCCTGAAAAATGTTATCGTAAGACCATTTTTACTTAGAAGCAGACTTAATGGCACCAGAAAGTCATAAAATGATCTAAAATGTTTCTTAACCTTTATGTAACCTAGTAACAATCCCAAACCTATATGTCACATACAGCAAATAGAAAACCTGATGAAGTAATCAGGTGGGCTGTCTTTCTCTCTCCTTTGACCCGCCCCCTTCTTGTGATTATAAGACGTGAAGCTCTGCTGGCCCTCATCGGAATGCATTTCTTAGAGCCACCTGACTATGCGTCTTCCTGGTTGCAACTGTCTCATTGGCTCAATAAATCCTTGCTATGTGTATTTGGCCTTGGTATCTTTTTTAGATCAACAGTGGCTCATTCACTTCATAATTGTGCTCATCTGTCTCCCCTACTAGGTCCTGTGCTCCTGGAGGACAGGAACTGGGCCTTTATTGGCTTTGGAGATGACAGTTAAGTTTGTTGCTCAAATGATACAATGAATAAATGAGCTATCTATTCCTTATTCATTGGCTAGAATGGAATGATAATAAAGTACAGTTTAAATTAGAGGGTGCTTACCTCTAATGGGGACCAAAAGGAAAGAGTATAAGGGAACACTTGATGTAGCAAGAAACATGTGAGCTAGACCCTGATGGGTCTGCTACAGGGGGAAGGATATGGATGACATTCCAGGTAGAGAAAAGAGCAGGAGTAAAAGCATATGGAAAAAACGAGTCGTCTGTGTGAGGGGGATACTCAGTCATGTGTACAATGGTGCACACTTCCTCTCACAGTCCCAGTCAAGCCACCTTGTACAACACACTGCATGTGAGTGGCTGGAAGCTGGAAACCACATTTCCCACTAATGGGAATTGAAGTCTCAGTCTTCAGTGGAATTGGATATGTCAGTGTCCAGTCCTCACTCTCAGGAGGGTGCGAGGCAGGGCATGTGTCACTCATTTTGCTGAGTGACAAAGGTACACAGCTGAAGCTGTGTGGTTTTAGAGTCAAAAACTGGGTGCCAGCTTTGATTGCAGCAGAGATAACAGCTTCCTTGACCACCCAATTCTGAGAGAGTCATTCCTGGGTGTCCAGCTTGGACCTGTGCCCCAGGCATTTCCAGAGATCTTGTAAGTACCATGCACACCCTATTTTAAATCCCCTTCTGCTTACATTGCTGTCTGCAACTGAACCTGCCTGAGACAGTCTGCTGGCCTGATGGGATGACAAGGTGGAGTTTGTGGGAATGGCCATGGGAGATACGGCTGAAAAAGTTAAATCAGGATAGTGGTGAGGAACCTTACCTGTCAAGCCAAAGAGTTAGACTTCATTCAGTTAGCAATGGTTGAACATCAAAGTTTTCATACAAGATAGTGATCTGTGTTTCAGAAAAAATTTAGAGACATGAGAAACTGAACTGAAAAAAATACGCCAATTGTATAAATCCAAGGTAACTTAATGATGAAAAAGGAAGGGAAGTAAACAGTCGGTCCTCGATGTGTTAGTGATTTCCCCCATGCCTAATCTTTGGCTGTATCATAACACTTTTCTGCCTCTGTTAAATGCTTTATTGCAAGTAGGATACCAACAGTCCTGGGGGTAGAAAACTGTCACCTACTGAATCTGGTTAGCCTCTGGTCTTACCAGTATCCCTTTCAATTTAATATTGTTGGGAAATATTGAAAGAATATTTTAGTTCCTGATTATTACCTGCTTTGTTATACTGATTTTCTTAAGGGTGGGGTTTGCATAAACTGTATGGTCATGATCAAAGCCCATGAATGAAAAATAACAATAACATAAAAGGTTTTCTCTGTATTCATTCAAATGTGTGTTTTCCCCAATCTTAGTTACATATGACCCTGAAATATTGCATAAATTCTGATAAAGAACACATAAGAAGATCTAACCACTATCAGTATTTAGGAAAGCACATCAGATAATTGAAACCAGACAGCCAGAGCCGTGTTGCAGTAGATATGAAGGCAATGCTGAGCACAAAGAGGCAAACAACAGAATTCACTCTCACTATATTAAGCAAAAAGTATTCATTAAGGGATATTAAGGAGCTCTCAGAATCTCCAGGACTGGTACAGTAAAACGCTGCTGCTGCTGCCGCTGCCACCTGCTGGTCATCACTGGTCATGCACAAGTCTGGAGGCCAGGCGTCCACTGAAGCCACTCCAGGAAGAGCAAGAGGCCAGTGCTGCTGCCCTTGCCAGTTGATCCAAACAACCTACTCAGCTACTGAATAACATTATTCAGTTTGGCATCCAAATTAAATGAGTGGGTCTGGATGGCAGAGCCTGGGTCACATACCTGCACTCTAACAGATGGAGCTGAGTGAACCAGTGACAGAGCTTACCATAGGATTCAGTAAAGACAATGACTAATATGCTCCAGAATCAATTGGGATTGGTAGTCTCTTTTTTTCAGTTTTGATTATAATCCAGACACATGGTTATTTACATCTGAACTTCCTGAATCTGAAACTGAGAAAGTCAGAGAAATCTTTTACTCCAATTGTATCAGTGGCCCACAGGAATTCACTCAGAACTATTTAACAGTGTCACCTGCCAAGTATATCAACACAACACAGTCCAGGATTGGTTTCTTTCCAGACACTCTCTTGAGAACTTAAAAAAATCACCACAGATTTTTAAAAAGATCTGCTTGAACTCACATTATATAAGAAAATAATGGCAATGGACAAGGGTACAAAGTTTGCAGGAATGATTTTTAGAAAACCAGAGCATTCCATGGGTTGCAATCTCAATTCATAAATTAAAAGAGCAAGTCAGTGGGCCAGTCCCGTGGCACACTCGGGAGAGTGCGGTGCTGGTAGCGCCGAGGCCGCAGGTTCGGATCCTATATAGGGATGGCCGGTGCGCTCACTGGTTGAGCGTGGTGGTGCGGACGACACCGAGCCAAGGGTTGCGATCCCCTTACCAGTCAAAAAAAAAAAGAGCAAGTCAGTTAACTCGCTTTCCCAGCTATCCTGTGTAATTAGAGTCGAGGAATAAAACTAAACACTAGAAAAATTTATGTTTGGCCTTAGTTCTACGCTATATAACATGTTCTCATGGAGAAGACGGTAGACAATCTGAGCAATGACATTAGTAACTTCAGTATTCACACATTCTAAAATGCCACTGAAGAATAAAACACTCCATCACTAAGCATCTACTGAGAAAATATAATTTTGCTGAACACCAATGCATAAATAAGCCTTCTTTAAGTGGGCAGAAAAAATGCCTTACCATGCATACAGTAACACCTGCAATAGTATTTTTTCAAAGGATACCTCAGTAATAGCCATTTAATGGAAAGTCTTCAAAAAAAAAAATTCTGTTCAGCCATCCAATGTTCCTTTTGATAAAGTAATAACCTTAAAAATTTTTGATCAAAAAACAGATGGAATTTGTATGTATCTCATAACTCAAAACTATGTATTTCTTCATAAATATCCAAATGTTATAACAATAAAAGCATTAAATATTAATGTTTCTATCCAGTTTTTAAAATCAGAGAGATACCATCTTAGATGAAGAAAATAATTTGCTGCCATTGTGATACCTGAATAATTTAATTTTGCAATTCCAGAATGATATTTGTACAAGATGTTCTTTCAATCATCTATGATACAGAGACCCTGTTAAAAAATCAGAAGGAGAACAGGGGGAAAATCCCATGGACAATCTTTGAGAACAAGCACAGCGTCTGCAGGTTGTTGCCTGGTGCTAGTTTCTTCTTGCAGTTCAAAAAGGACACTTCTCCAAATACAGCTAGGGATGTCTAGCAAGGTGGCTAAGAAAAGTCCAGAATACTTACATTGGTGGTATTTCTTATTTCCTACATTTCAGTATTCAGAGATCATTAGCAACTCTTTGCTTCACAGTTATAGTACTAAAAAACTCTATCATTAAAGAACAAAGCAAACTAACACACACACACACACACACACACACACACACACACACACACCATTCCAAGCCATCCCTTAAAAAGTTGATGAGGATAAAGACTAGTCAGTCAAAACTTTCCCTACTCCCGCTAACATTTTTCCACATTTCATATTTTCCGTTTGTCTTAAATCCTTTCTGGAACAAGGGACATTTTTTTCCCCATAAACTTTGACATTTGGTATGCAATTATTATTGCCCCAAATCCAGTTATGTTGTGTGTTCTTTAAGGTTAATGGCAAAAAATAATGACATAATAACACAACAAGGCTAAACGGCTTGTTTTAAAAGAAGAAAATAAAATATAAATCTACAGAATCTTGGTATACAGATTCTGTAGACTACGGACCTATAGAGGAGTCATTGAGGAAGTAGGGCAGGAGTGGCCAATGACTTCAGGAAATGCAAGAGAGGAAACTGCTTCACAAGTAGTAGTCAGCTCCCCAGAATACGCTAATAGTAAGGAAAAGACAGAAAAGTGCTACATGCTTTGCAAACTGTTAACATCCCTGAGAAGAATAACACAGTGCTTTGGAGAACCAGAAATCCAATGTAGATGTATTGAAAAGTGAAGAGGTGAGAAAGTGGAGTAATCAGATGTAGAATACTTTTTTTTTTGTCCTTTTTTGTGACCACGCTCAGCCAGTGAGCGAACCGGCCATCCCTATATAGGATCCGAACCCGTGGCGGGAGCGCTGCTGCGCTCCCAGAGCCGCACTCTCCCGAGTGCGCCACGGGGTAGGCCCTGGAATATTTTTCTTATTAATAAGTTTTACTATAAAGATAAATAGAAAAATGGATGGGCACTCAAGGTTATGTGGGGTCAAAAAAGTAATTTCAGAAACTGAAATACTTAAGATAACTCTTCCTTGTGCAAGAAAACTTTTGGTTTCTTTTGTTCTTCAAGCTCTTCTGTTTCTGAGTCCAGGGCCAATGAGAAGCCTGTTTTAGATTCACATCACAAAACAAGATTCAACAATCTGTGTTAATAAATGACAATAATCCTCAGGCAAAAGGGCTATGAATTATTTCCTAAATTCATGAGTTTCATTAATACAAAAAAAAAGGTCTCTACCCTCCACCCTTTCATGATCTCTCTGTACAACATTCTGCTGTACAACCCATTCACCAGCTGGGTTCTGATTCTAGAACATTCCTGAGGGCAGTCACTCATTTGGGCAGAAGATGCCCACCAAGACCATGCGGCAAAGTCAAGCCCAGAGTATTCTGCAGACCACCCAGCATTTTCTGCATTATGAAGAAAAAAATTACAGTTGGGGAGAGGGGGAGAGGCAGAGAATTAAAGAAAAGTTAAGATATAAAAGCTAAAGCAAAATGCTCCAGGAAGAGAAGACAGGAGAGTGAGACAGGGGAAATCTTCATTGGTATCAGTATATGAAGTCATTGTGAATTTAATGTACTGCAGCAGAGGGTGTGCAATCTCCTCTGAGGGTTTGAAAACGGGAGAGCCCAAGCCCTATGCTGTGGGTCTATGCTGTAGGTCTAGCCTAGCCAATGACAAGATTGCTTCCTATTTTAAAAGCACAGAATAGTCTTTAGGGAAACAAAACAAAAATAATAGCTAGAAGTTAATAGAACTTACTCTGAGCTGTGCACTTCATGTGCATTATCTCATGTAACACCATGTGAGTTGTTACTATCCCCATTTTTTCAGATGAGGAACAGGAGACTAAGTAAGAAGCTAAGTACTTTTCAAAGGCCATAAGCTTGCAAGGTGGTGGGGTAAGAATTCAAACCAGGTCCAGGACCCTGGAGGCTCCCTTCTAACTACTTACTTCTGGAAAATACCTATGGCAGGAATGAGCACTTACCTAAGGAAAGAGAGGGCTGAGCCCCACACACACTCACACAAAGCAGGAGCACTGAAAGCTACAATTAAGCCTGGATTGTAAGTAAACTTTTTGTTGGGTATAGAAAAGTGTACAAGTTATGTATGCAGCTCAAAGAATTGCCACACAAAGTGAATGCCCGTGTGACCAGCACCCAGATCAAGATACAGATCATTAGCAGCTCCCAGGATGCCTGTCACATGACCTTGTAGTGACTACCTCACCCCTATACATAACCACCGCCCTGACAGACTCACCATAGATCAGTTTTGCCTGTTTCTGAACTTTATATGATTGGAATCACAGTCTTCTGTGTCTCTAACATTCATCTATATAGCTGCATGTAGCAGTAGTGTGTTTATTATTTTTGTTGCATGGTAAGAGCATTTCTTATCCATTGTATTATTAATGGGCATTTGGTTTTTCTGGGTGGGGTGTTTAGGAATAGTGCAGCTATGAACATTCTCATATGTGTCATCTGGTGAACACAGGCAGACCCTCATGGTAGGCATATTCCTAGAAGGGGAACTTGGGGGGTCAAAACATATATACATGTTCAGCTGTAGGAGATACTGCCAAAAAAACTGTTCAAAGAGGAAACACTAGTAGAGTGATTTAAAGGTTTTCTTCCCCAGCAAATGGGCACACAAGACAGAATTTTAAAATATTGAAGGATATCATAAAAATTATCAGAGAGCCATTCTTAAATATCAGAAAATTAAAAAGAATACTTAAAAATCACGTGAATGATTGAAGTCCTGCTTGCCAAATTTTCTTCATAATAAAGAAATTTGGCTGAATGGGTCTTGAAAGGGTTTGTGTAAGTAGAAACTGGGCTGGCTACAAACTATGGTGGAGACAGAGCAGCCTCTCTCTGGCCAAGCACCGAAATTTCTAGTCCTTACCTTACTGTGTCAGAACTGGAACCTGATGTCTCTGAGCCTTGCATGTTTCACCCCTGGATGACAGGGTCGCTCTAGTTGAGCTCTAATTTCTATTTTGAGTACAATTACATGTGATTAGATAAGAGAATGTTTCCCGACTGTCAGAAATAGCAACAATTCAGTCCTATACGCACACTATACAATGTATCCAAAGCTAGAATATATAAAATCAGGGATGTACTTGGTTGTAAAATAAAAAAACAAACAAAATAAAAATGAAGGTTAGCTGGGCAGATACATGACAGCATACAGTGGAGTTTTAAGAACAACCTAGGTGTTCAAGAAATACTTTGGGATCTGATAAGGAAGTTTTTAGAAAAAAAATTTTGGCCCAAATGACCACAAAAATAAAAATAAAATTGTAAATGTGCTCTTGAGTTTCCAAGTCATAATGTTAAAACATTATATTTTGTCATATGCAGCTCCTGCTTTTCTTCCTTCTTATATTACATTTGTCACTCCCCCGCCCTTTCTACATTTACACAGAACACATGAAAATATATAAAATTCCAATGGGTTTGCCATTTTTCTATTTTTATTATAAGTTTTTTCAATAACTATGTTCCTATATAATTCCTCAAGCTGATGGCTTAATTTTTATTATTACTTATGTTTCAAAATTAAAACATATAAATTTGTTAATTTTTCTGTGCATATAGTTTGGGCCATATCCCATTAGTTTTGAAATTTAACTTTATATCAATACTTTCTAAAGAGTCTGCTTTTGTATTTAAATATCCTCTTTTCCTTCTGTTTTTAACTGCTATACTATTGAATTTTAAAATAAACTGACACATGGTCTTAAGTTGAACAAAATCCATCTTGATGGTATCAATAAAAAGTTTGTCATTCATGGTGGTTTTTGAAATTCCGCCAGCAACTATCCTGCTTCTTTCCACTTAAAGACAAGCTTTAAAAAGGTACTACGCCCTGTCATGTGTCCAGCATTAGCTTCTTTGTCCTTGCTTTGCAGTGTTTGAACAAGAGGGCCAATCGAGCCAGCTGTACAAGCAGCGCACAAATCCTTGTCATCGCGCTTCAGTCTCCTCCTCTTTCTCCTATTGACACACAAGGTCAAAACCAGCGCTGGGAGGCTGCACTGGATTTTGTACAGATAAGGATTTCTTTCATAGTTACATATTTTGAAAAGTGAGATTAAGTACAGAAGGGAAAAAAAACATGATGAAACCAAAAATCACACAGATATTTAGATAATCGTTCTCTGAGTTTGCTCACAAACAGCAGTCTGGGAATCTGCAACAGGAAAGGCAAAGTGCAGGGGAAAAAGTTTCTTTTCTTTTTTTAATCTGAAGTGACAAAAGAGTAATAAGGCTTATGAGGCTTGCATCACCATGAAAACAAATCCCCTCATTTACATCCGTGAATAGCGGCTGAATTTATAGCTCAAGATAAATGGCAAGTCAGTGCGGCAAGATTACCAATGTCCAGGCATTTGTTGAAAGCATTTACATATGAACTGTAGGAAGAAGTGGGGACATACTACAACCCTTACCAATCCACTTAGGAAACTGAAAACCCCAAGTGAAAAGATCCTCTTTGACACTGCTGTGTGACAAATACCAGTTAGATTTTCAGAGGCTATGCAGCATTTAACACACACATATGACAGAAAGAAAAACAGTAGTTAACATTTATTGGATCTAGCCAGGTTTCAGGAAAGCTTTGCATGCATTACCCATTTAAAGTTCATGATGACTTAGGAATTACCATCTGCGTTTTAGAGATGAAAGAGCTGGGACCCAGAGAAGTTAAGTGACTTGCCCCACGGCCACATGCTTCCACTGGCTGAGCCAAAGTCATTAGTGATTACACAGCCCCCGACAAGAGCCTGAACTGGATGCTAGACCTTGCTCCTTATTTATTCCTCCTATGTTCCTCCTCTGAGGCATGAGGGCCGTATTCTAATTAATATTTTGTAATCTACTGGAAACATACAAGACCCTGATGAGATGATCATAGAGAGAAAGTAAGTTATTTGATATAATTATAAGTCTGTATGAGTAAATATAATTCCAGATGATCACATGATAAGCCTAAAATACCAAGATTTAATTTATTTGCATTACTTTAAAAAATATATTCCTAATACTCAGAGAATAGTTGGAGAAATAGAGAAGTAAAGGAGAGTGGCAGAATAAAGAGAAGGAATCAAAGGTTTCCATTCAGGTGGAAGGGATGAGGTCATCTTTAGAAGAAAAGAAAAAAAAAAAATCAAAGCAGATCTGGGTTAACAACGGTGCCAAGTCTGAGAGTCAAGGAGGAAAGGAAATGGAGAGTGACTATTTACCTGCCACCCTGCCCTTCAAACACCACTGTTCCACAGGTTTGCTCTCACACTAAATAAATGTTTCTTTTGAAAAAATAAATATGCGGAGACAAAGAGAAGAGACAGGCTTAGAAAAGGAAGAAAATGTACACAATATCTAAATGATGAAATTAATGTGCAGTAGATCAACCAAATATCTCATTTCCAAAGTAAGGATTAGATCTTAAATTCATTGCACATATAAAATAACCAAAGCAAGCAGAAAACATTTGTCAAGTTTTTATAACCTTGTTGTACCGGTGGCCCATCAAAGCCAGTAGCCTTTTAAATTTTCATTCTTTGACTAGTCATTTAAGGAGTTATCTATAATCTTGCTATTTGGTGGTTTGAGGAATAAATGTACAATTCATGATTTGTTCTCTAGGCAAATGCAGGCAATAGTCACTTAATTTCTCCAAAGGTGAGTGATCAAGTAGGATTATCAACTCTCGTTCATTCCTAACTCTATTATTATCCTGCGCAAACACAACTGCTGTCTATTTTGATATCAAGTTAACTGTTTTAATATTTAATATAGACAAATTCACCATGTTGGCAAAGCATAGCCCAAATTTAAATCTTTCCCTGTCCTGTACATGAAAACTAAAATGAATGGCTTTTAGAATTGAAATGAGAGTACGGTAATTCTGAAATGGAGTCAAAATCAAATCCTCTCCTCAAGTATCTGAGGTTTCAGGGGGCCTTTGACAAAGAGCATGGCTCTCGTGAATACATTTAAAAAACAGTGTTAAGAAGCAGACATCTCAAATGTCCTACTTTTACAAAACACTTGGAAAATTTGAGAATGAGCCTTTGATATTCTACTACCAAAAAGAATCTTCATTCCTTTATTATTGTGAACCTTTCCCAAACAAAGCAGCATATAATAGTGTAAGACACTCTTGGTTGATTTTTCCACTGGAGCTCTTAAAAATCTGAGACACACACAGGAGCCTGCCTTGGGTCAACTACGATGCTTCAGAGGTCAAGGACAGATCTTGGATCAGCCAGAAATAATGACTCCTTACAGGTGTCAGAAAGGGCATTCAATTTTAGCATTGGTCAGATATAGTCAATTTAATATTAAGGTCTACTAAAAATCAATCTTCCTAATAGAAAAGTTCCCAAACCAAGATGCTCCTGTCCCTCAACTCCATTTTTTGGTTTTGGTTGGTGCAGTGGTGTTCTACAGCCTTTCTAAAGGTTCATTCTCAATGCTGCCTTGATGTGAGCTATGTCACATACTGTTATAACAAATTACCATGAATTTAGCACCTTAAAATAATAGCCATGTGTTATCTCACAATTCTGTAGGTCAGCAGTCCAGTGGGCTTGGCTAGTACCCTTGCTTAGGGTCTCACAAAGTTTAAATCAAGGTGTCGGCTGGCCCGACCTTTTATCTGGAAGCTGTGGAGGAGAATATGCTTCCAAGATCATTCAGGTTGTTGGCAGAATTTGGTTTCTTCTCACGGTTTCCTAGTGGCCCCCCTCCATCTTCAAGCCAGCAACAACACACTGACTCCTTCCCACTTAGAATCTCTCAACGTCCCCTTCTGCCATCAGCCAGGAGAGGGCTCTGCTTTTAAATGCTCCTGTGATTATACTGGGCCCACCTGGATAATCCAGGCTACTCCCCCTTTTACAAGGTCACTAATTAGTAACCTTAATTAAATCTGCAAAATCCCTTTTTGCTATGTGGTGTAACACTGACAGGCATGACACCAGGAGATGAAGGTCATGGGGGCCCACGTTTTTGCCTGCCATAGTCCGTAGAGTGGAGGAGGAGTTTTCCATTATTTGGAGACCTTGATTCCAGAAGACTCAAACAGACCATTTTACCTTAATAATCAATTATGGATTGCAATGGACTGAATGTTTACGTCCCTCCCAAAATTCATTTGTTGAAATCCTAACCCCTAACGTGATGGTATGAGGAGATAGCCCTTAGGGAGATGATAAGGTCATGAGGGCGAATCACTCACAAATAGGATTCGTGCCCTCACAAAAGAGGCCCCAGGGAGCTCTGCTGCTCTCTCTTGCCATGTGAAAATACAAGACGACAGCAGTCTGCAACCTGGAAAAGGAACCTCACCAGAACCCATGTTGGCAACCCTGATCTCAGACTTTCAGCTTCCAGATCTGTAAGAAATAAATTTGTTTATAAGCCAACCAGTCTACAGAACTGTTATGACACCCCACACTAAGATATGAATTAATTGTTAAATTATTTATTTGCATTTTTCTTGAATGGGTTCATACTTTTAGTTTTCACCACCTTTCCAGGTAATAAATACTAAACCCCTAGTCCTAAATACCTGGCTTTGGTTGACAACATCCATGTTAATTTACTTTTATAGAATATTGAGGTACTATATCCCAAACACAATTTTCAAGGTAAAATCCTAATTATTTTAGGATTTCTTGGCATAGTTACATCTCCTTCCCAGATAAATAATCTTACCTGAAATTCTCTGTGCATTTCAATTCCATAGAAGGTGAAGCAAGCCACGGTATTCCAGGTTTATAACTTTATACAAGGCGGCAAGGTGATGCTTTCTGTTTTGTTTCTAAATACTAAGCCAGATGATACACTAGAATTTTCTTTCATATTTTTAAAGATTTTCAATTATTAATGAATTAATTCTTCTAATATTCATGTGATTCTTAGCATCAAAGACAGTGAATAATGCACATTCCCTGCCTGCTGGGTTCTTACTGCCTAGTACAGGAGAACACACAGCTGTACGACAGTGTGATTGGCAGCACAGGGAAGGGGATAACAACCAGCTTTGGAATGTTGTGGAGAGCTTCCAAGAGGAGGTAACATCTGAACTGAGTCCTGTAATTTCAACTTAAATGTCAGGTGGGAGGATGTAGGAATAAACAGATATTCCTTCCAGGCAGAGGGTCTTGGCACATGCAAAGAAAGGCGAACAAAAGTGGAGATACGGATGGGGGAAGAGGCTAGTGAGAATTGAGGTCTTTCATGAAAGCTCCTTTATGTCATGCTGAGGAATTTACACTTTATCCTGAAGGTAATGGGATGGTGCTGGTAGGGAACTGAAGAATTTTAACCAGAGAAGAAACACCTTGTGGTCTGTTAGTCCCATTCTGGATAGAGTGTGGAGAAGGGATGCTAGAAAATTAGCCTACGATCAGCGAGTTAGGAGCCTGGGGGTGCAGCAAAGGCACGAGATGCTAACAGTCACCTCACTAAGGCGGTGGAGCCCCAAGGGATGGAGATAAGAGTTCCAGAACATACTAAAAAGGGGGAATTGACAGCGTAGTGGCCAAGGGAAGATAAGATATCCCCTTCAACCCCTGAAGGTTCTCTGAAAACTCACCTGATAAAGAGATTAATATGAAGAAAAGGCATAAAAATTTTATCATACCATAGTGTTACATGACATGGGAAACTTCAGAATGAAGACCCAAAGATATAGGGAAAACTGTCCATTCTTATGTATAGGTTCTATGAGGCAGGCACAGCTGTGTAGAAAAGTGATTGGACAAGAAAGGTATGATCTGCTACTTAGACTGAGTGGGGAAACCCAGCAAGACTTGTTTGTTTAGATACTTCTTGGCCTCTCTATGTAGCATTCATTCCTCCTGGGTATGGGGCAGGACCCTTTCTGGAATGGGAGTCTTATGATCTATAATCAGAAAAGGCAGGTCAGAGAACATCTTTATGGCCAGTTCCAAGACAGAAAGATGGGGGGTGGGGGTATTAGAAGATTAGAGTATATCTATGACCCACCTTGGGGAAGAGGGACTCTAATTTCTATGGCTTGCCTCAGGAAAATGAGGAAGAGAAAAGGAAGGCAGAAGAAGGTCAGAGGAAAACTTTGCTTTTGAGGCTTCTTCTGAGGCCTTTACTTTCTGGGCCCCAACAACAGGAAGTATAAGAGAATGGGAATGGAGGAGGCAAAGAGGATTCCCAGTTTCCAGCTACATTCTGAGCACCTTATCTCATATGATACCCACAAAATCACCCCATCAAGTAGAAAATACAGTCAGTTCTATTTATTAGATGGGGGAAAATGGTTTAGAGTAGTTAAGTGGCTTACTCAGAGTGAATAAATGCCAGACACAGGATCAGAAACTCTGTCTGATTCCTAGGTCTTACGGGTCCTTTTAGTTCACAGGTAGAAATTTTACTCATGGTTAATAACATCATGGAAGACTTCAGGCTCATCCCAAATGTATAATTTAGTAAGACCTCAACTAGGCAATTAAAACGATGGGTCCCCTTTACAAGACAGAAGCTGAAAAGACAACCTACCAGAGGTCGAAGTTCCTATAACTTTGAATAACCACAACGGTTCACAGAGATAAAGGGGAGGGAATAAAGTCCCTACTGTAGCTAAGCGCCCAGTCACTGAACAGATATTAATGAGCATCTCTAGGCGCACTCTAACATAAAGTCCTGAGTAGTAACCAGCTTGCTCACATAGTGCCTAATACAGACAGAAAGACAAAGCGACCAGATTGCAAACTTGCTTACAGAGAAAATGGGGAACAAATGTTGTAATGGAAATAGAATGAAATGCATACAGAAGAACCTTAGAAAATAATCCAGTGGACCTAAAAATTTAGAATAAGGGGTAGGAAGATAAAATGAAATGAAATTCCAATGAATATTAAAATAGATATAATAATTTTAAAAATCACATATTTAAATGATTATTTGCTAAGGGAAAATATTCCCATATTTCTAAAATACATATATATTTTTTTGTCTATGATCAATTGCCCATTCATTGGAGTGTGGGTTTTTTCGGTTTTTTGTTTATTTTTTTAAATTGAAAACCCTTAGGTAAAGGGTATGTTTCTCCTTGGTGAGCAAATCCTTAATTCTTTAGTCAAGAGAAGTGTAAACCACTTGAGAGCATGCTTGAGAAGAGCCAGCAGGGAACTGGCCATTTCCTTGAGGATGACCTGCCACTTCAAAGACCAAGAAGGCACCAGAGACATGTACCTCCCTCCCTGTCACCACAAAACCTTGACTCATTTGTTCTGATTGTTTGAATTTCTAGAAATACATTAACTTTCCTCCCCGTCTATGACCAGCTTCCACATCTTACAAGTCATTAATGATTGAAATCATTTAATTAGATTTTTCTATTGGGTTGCTATAGAAAATAAAACTCAAAAAGTTAAGAATCTTTTCTTTTTCAGCTGCTGGCTGGTTCGAAGATCTGAACCCTTGACCTTGGGGTTAGCAGCACTGCGCTCTCTCTCCCAAGTGAGCCATCCGCCAGCCCTGAAAAATCTTTCTTGCTCTGCTTATTGCCTGCATATTCTTAGTCCCGCTGAAAGTTAAAATCTACTTTTATATTTTAAGCTGACCTCAAAAAGGTCCATCTTCATAGACAGTGATGGTTAAAGTCCTTTTTACCTGAACTAGATTAAATATTTCATTCCTTTAATCAACAATTATCAATTGAAATCCTTGGTCAATTTAATGGGCTAAACCCTCAAGGAGTTTACAATATAGCAGGAAATCCAAAGCACCTCAGCACATCACTACCACACAACAAAAATTGATTGGTGTCCCAAAAAAACATGCAAATCCCATTCATTGAGTTGGGTTGGAGCCTGCCCTCCATTTTAATAATTCTGTGAAAGAAAAAAGTCAAGGTACTCTGAAAGGGTATAATACCCTGCACTTATCACCAGAGGACTTTTTGATATCCTTATCACACACCAACCTCAGCACAACAGATCTATGCATGAAAGTGAAAACTGAACTGCTCATTAAACATTTAAGTTAGCTTTCTCATCTGGATAGGCTCCCTACTGTTTTGTTCTAACTTACTCCCAATCAACAAAGCCATGGGAATCCATTTTTCAAAATTCCAACAGTAATTCATCAAACTTATTTAAAGAAGCCCAGAGGTAAATCCCTGTAGCTGCATTTAGTACACAGATCACTACTTTTAACGATAAAATGAGATGGGGTGAATAATCTTCACCTGCATTTAGAAAAGATGAAGGAGTCTCATTAGAGACCACACTTCTTGCAAGCATGGAACGGGAACATGACTCACCTGGGACTGTCATTCTGGCAAAGAAACCTCTTCCTTTTCTGCCAGACCACAGGATTTGATGCAGCTGCAAGTTCTGTATCTTTGAAAACCACTCTTCTCCTATGGTTTAGTTTTGGCCTGTGATTGATGCTCCCAAAGTAAAGGGAAATTGCCAAGATGAGCTTTTACGCTGGGTGAAATGAGGTTTTAAGCAAAGGAGCTTATGTCTTAAAAGATTTACTCTGGCTACTGGGTTGAAAATAGGCTGTGAAGGGAAGCTATTGCCATAGTCCAGGTGAGACTCAGGCCAGACAGGTAGCAGTTTCGGTGGTGAGAGGCAGTCAGATTGTGGAAAAATTTTAAAATAGAATCAGCAGGATTTTCTGAAAAACTGAATGTGGGGTATGCAAGAGGAGTCACACATGACTTCAAGGTTTTGGGCCTAAGCAACTGGAAGGATGGATTTGCTACTGAAGCGAGGAATGCTGCAGTGGAACAGATGGGGTGCCAGGGATGGGTGGGGAGGGAGTTCTGATATGTTCATGAAGTCAAATAGACCTCCAGGTGGAATGTGGAATAGACAGCTGGATATACATATTTGAAATTTAGGGAAGGGTTCTAGGCTAGAGATAGAAATTTGGGAGTTACAAACATGTACCAAATACTAGATTGCCTCACTGGAAAACAAGAAATGACTGTTAACACTGACTACAGAGTTATCTTGGAGTTAAAGGGAGAATTCTTGTTGTGCAGAAAGAGCCTGTTCTCTCATTTCTCTCCAGGGCATTCATATAGTCTGACCTAATTTTAGACATCACACTGAATTGCCAGGGGCAATGTCACGCAGGAGACAAAGAAAGGTAGTTATTCTTTAGGCACAGAGCTTGGCGGTTACTTTCCAAAGTTGAAAAGAGGGAAAGGAGAAATTAGAGTAAAGGAAATCTAGTCAAACACAGTCCAAAATAGTAGTCTGGGAGAATCCTTTGGTATGCCATGTACCAACGGAATCTCATCTGTTTTTCCCTAACTCACAGACACTTTATCTTTTGCAGATAACACACCAACAATGGATCCATTTAACAATTTCATGAAGGTGAGTGAGGGTTTGGGAACAACTAAGACTCACTGCCAGCCAAATTTGTTGTCATAAATCAAAAAGCCTACAAATAAAAATTTATAATATTTGCCATACCAACATTAACTTTCTGTGGGAAGCAGAAAAGGCACTGGATGTTTAGTGTTAGATGTTCCCAATGGGTGACTGAAAAGAAGCCGTCTCTACAGGAGTAGCCTTGTAAACCCAAACTAAAAGTGATGGCAAATACCAACTAATGTTTTATATTTAATCGTGCTTAAAGCCATCAATCCTTTTGGAGTCTATGGATTCTGCATTTCTGGAAGGATGTACATATGATGTCATCTTTTGAGTGTGCTGCTTATTATTTATCTGTTGTATTTACCTGGATAACTCTTCTACTGGCCAGTTCTGAGTTGAAAATGGGCTGCCAATTACTGATAAAAGAAGGTATATAGTGAGAAGAGAAATAACCCAGTGATTAAGGGGAACTTGTTACCAATTTCTCAGGACAGCAGTCAACCTAAAATAAAGGCATCTCCACCTATGTAAGGATAAAACTATCCATCCATGTATTTCTCTCATTTAGATGTGAAGAGACTTTGTAAAAAAAATAAATATTAATAAATAATAAATAATAGATAATAATAAATAAATAAATAAATAAATAATATTAAAACAATTTTATAAAAGGCATTATCTGAGCAGTCCAAATTTTGCTTTAAATTTTTATCAAGTATTTGTTCTGCCAGGAAACATTTCCAAAAAGGAAAGGTTTTGTCTCAATTGCTGTGGCAGCAAACACTTCCGCTGGAGCAGTTAGAACAGTATCAGGATATTCTCACTGGCTTACATAGCTTTCAAAATATTTGTGTTGCTACAATGTTCATTGGCCAGTATATGGGACTTGTAATACTTTTTATTCATCTGGATATATTTATACAACTGTGAGTCCAGAAAACTTTTTGAACGTTGGTGTAAATATGCTGTGATGGAAAACAAGAAATACATCTGTCTTTCTCACTATGTAGTAATACCATACTTGCAAATTATGGTACAAATTAGTCTTTACTTTCACAAGCCCAAGTTAAGTCTAACCAGAAACTTTTTAAGCACTTTGAGATGTCAAATTAAAATAACATTACTATGTACTTCTAAGAAAATGCCCAGCATCTTATGCAAGTTATTACTTAATCCTCAATATCTTATTAGGTACAGTTTATTCTCACAGCTAAAGAGATCTTTACTCAAGGGATAAGCTTATATGATTAATGGATAGAGCTGGGATTTCTTCAATCCTTTTCACTAACTTATGTTAAATATTTTTGTTATTTGGGTCATGATTAGCAGGAAAATCCTCTAAAAAGTCTCTGGTTTTGCTTTGCTCCCAAAGTCAATCTGGGGAAAGGGGAACCCCCAAAAGCTGGCACAAGCAGTAGCACCTTTAGAGTGGACAGAAGTCTTGAGGGCTGAAGAGACCCAGGCCTGCATGAGAAGTGCAGGCAGGAGAGATGGAAGGCTTTCCTGGGGAGAGGGACAGTGCCTGGCACATGGTAAATGCCATTACTATACAGTAAATTAACACTTACACCCAAATTCTATCAAAACACTTCGGTCAGATTTGATAAACTTCAGAGGTATTTCAAAATATTAACAAATTTGGGGTAAGTTTAGGTATATAAATTAGCCACCATGGGATAATACTGGCCTTTCTTCCCCCCCCAATAAAATACTGGGTATTATGTTACAGCAACACTTTTACAGGAAAAAAGAAGGGACCTCAGTTTTCTTTGTTCTCCTAAAATTAGGAAAGGGTCTGGATAAAGCCAAAATGCAAATTTGCAGGAGAGAGCTAAGGAAGAGAGCAGATGGAGGACCCCTGGGAGCTGGGTGCTTCCACAAACTTTGTTTTCTTCTGCCAAGCCTTCTCATGTGGCTAACACCCAGGCATCATCTGAGAGCCCTTCTCATTGGCTAGGGAACCTCTTTTGTTTGAAAACAGAAGAGTCACTACTCTCAACTTCTGGTGTCACCCAGTTTTCTCCAGTCCATCTTCTACCAACTCAGGGATCTCCTGGGCACCTGCTCAGCTCATTGACCTGACTCCTCTGGCTCCCCTCTGCCTTCCCTTTCCCAAGAAGACCACTCCTCAAGGCGCAGTCCACCCTTCCCTCCCTCAGCCCCAGGGGGAGAGCAGAGGCATTTGTCACAATTTGTATTCTGAAAGTTTCAGTAATAATGAAGCTAGCACAGTTCCTTCAGGGAAACAAAATGATCAAGAACAGAGATGGCTTCTTGTTGTCATCAAAGGAGAGATTTTCTCTTTTGTTTTAAAAGGCTGTCTTACAAAATTTCTCTAAAGCAAACATATGAGAATAGTATATAATCTGACCTTTTGAAAACTATTCTTCACATATATATAAATTCACTTAAATTATATTTCAACTCATGGTTCCTAAGCTCACTTTATGCTATTTATAGCTTCTTGTTATAAAAAGGCATTCCAAAGAAAAAGTGGCAATTAGCGCTCACATTTCTCCTATCACACCCTCTACTCCCTCAATTAAACCCACAGTCAAGTCAGCATGACCTTTTGTCTCAATGGCTCTCAGAATAACAACAAAAATCCTAAACCCAATCTATGTTAATGAAAACTGATGTCATGTTAATCAGCAGATAGAAGATGAACGCTTCTGACATTATATCAATAGTTTATTCTTACGTCACCTGTTAAATTAAGATTTCTTAAATTCAATTGCTATGTATGCTTTTATAAAATAATTTATATTTTTCAATTTTTAAATATCCATCTTTTACCCTGCATCCCCAATACCCCATCTTGCCAAGCTGTTTAATCATGCAAAAGCTATTAATTGCTTAAAGACCCTTAGGATGTTTCCAGTATTCTCTTCTGATGTTTAAAATAGAAAAATACATACCCCTGCATACCTCTGTGCTGACTGATGCTGGTGACATGATGTCCTGAGTTATAAATTGCCTTTATCACACGGATCCATCTACCTTAGTCTATTAACTCTCACCTTTACTAACACATATGCAGACTACTGATCACATCTTTGTAACTACAGGGAGTTCAATATGTCTTAGGTATAATATGGCTCCCCCAATAGGCAATCACAGAGGAAGACAGCAAAGAGAGGGAAAGAAAAAAATAAATGAGAGAGAGACAAAAATCAGCAAATAAAGAAAACAAGAATAGGTAACAATGGAACAGGAGATATTAAAATGGAGAATTTAACTGAAATCTATGCCATTGCTTTCGGTAATTCAAGTCCTTTGACTCAGTTCCACCAAATTATCCAGAGCGTTATCCCCACACAGAACATGCTCCAGAAAGAAGCAGACTGAAGCGCTCGATGCGCTTCAGGCAGCAAAACTCTATTAACTGCTCTTTCAGTCCTTAAGGACAGCATCTCCTAGTTTATAATATTATACAATATATTCAGCATGGTAATCTGGCTTCTAGTATATTTAAAAACCAGATTTTTACTATTAGTGGAAGAAGGAAAAAGAACTAGAGAGCATGATAAACTTTTCAAGGGAAAGACAAAAGAAATAAGGGACTGGCTTTGTTTAGTGTATTAAACCTAATGGGTTTCCTCTCCAGTTTGAAAAATGCATGTTATTACCAGTGTGTTTACGAAAAGTGCTACTTTAAACTGCAGATTGAGCAAATGTGAATTCCCCTTGGTAGCTGTAGATTACCAACAGTTATACGCAATTTTTAAATGAAAGGAGGAGGAAAGAATAGGGAAGATTTGCAGATCGATGATTGTAAAAGCCACTGCTAATTTACATAAAACTCAAAATCTGAATGTATGATAGTAAAATGTCCAGCATTGCAGAGACACAATATTCCTAGGGTTGCTTTACTTTTTCATTTTAAAAAGTCTTTCAAAATGATGGTCAGATCAAACAGTAAAATAGCATAAACTGTTCACTGATTATTTGACAGCTTATTACTGGATTTAAGAAGAGGCGAGGGACCTTTCAAAGCAAATGGTTTCTTACTAGCTCACTTGAAAAATGCACTTGTTTCAGCACAGAAATAACAGATCTGTTTCTGATTCCTGACATTACTTTCCAAATGCTGCCAAGAAAAGAATCTAAGGAATTATTTTACATACACAACATGCATGAAACAACTGGAAAGAGGCCTGTGATCTGTTCCAGGGTGCATAATGAGGAAGGAGAGAGTTGAGTTTCTAACATGAACTGCCCTTGCGGGACCAGAAGCACATGCCTGAGATTGTTCATAGCTGTAATCTCCAACATAACTCTTTGCTATTATTAGACAACCTAAAGGCTTTCCTAAATCTGTAAGTTCTGAAGCAGAAATGGGTATAGACAGGACCCTGTCATGCGAAGCATGCAGGCAGCTGGGATACACCCAGCCCACAGAATTCACCACTTTCCTGCTCCATGGAACTAGACTTCTAGATCTTAGAAGACACATTAGAAGCTGAGAAAGGGAATGAACTTAGTCCAACACCAAAACCAGGTTTAAAATCCCTAGAGAAAATGCAGAACCAGGTAAAACACGATATTAAATTCAGCAACTTAAGGTCCATGATGCTCATAAAACATATTGAAATTATTCTTAGAGCACAGAAAGATGTATTAATCCTTTCCATATTACCAGCAACATCATTTAAAAAGTATTATCTCATTTTTAAAACTCAATAACAGACACAGCAGGCTTTAAATTTTTCAAAATTATATAATGAACCGACAATTTCAAAAGAATATAATTTAGCATGCATCACTTGTTATACTAACAATGGGGGACTTAGCAACAGACCCCACTTTGGAGAGACGGAGAATAAGTGCGAGAATTCTGAAAGACTGAGTCATCCAACATACTGAGCTATCTAATGCAACCGTATAAAGTTTTGGCTCACACTGAGCTGACTACAGTGAACTAAGATCAATTTTGTTTTTTGTTTTTCCCCTTCTCAGCAGGATAGGAGTTCATGAAGGAAACTGGATCATTTAAAGGAAATAAAGAGGCGACATTTTCTTCCACATAACTGGTCATTACGGGTACATTTTCAACCCTTCTACCTACCTACACAAACTTTTCTTAAACTTGCATTGCTATAAGTTTCACGTACATCTTCAAAGCAGCTATGTTGGACAGTCATTCTTGCAGAGCTCAATTAAACACACCTACTATAAAGCTACCCTCAATCTATGTGATTTTATGCATAGTTTACTGTACTGGGTTGAATTGTCCCCACCAAAGCCATGTCCACTCAGAATATGGCCTTATTTGGAAATAGGATCTTTGCTGATGTAATTAGTTAAGATGAGGTTATATACCTCATGAGGATCAGGGTGGGCCCTACTAAATATAATAACTGGTGTCCTCATAAGAAAGCCATCTGACACAAAGACACAGAGAGACACACAGGAAAGAAGTCCATGTGAATGAAGACAGAGGCAGAAATTGAAGTGATGCTGCCACAAGCAGAGGAGTGCCTGGGACCACCAGAAACTGGAAAAGGCAAGGAAAGATTCTCCCCTAGAGCCTTCACAGGGGGCACGGCCCTGCCAAGACTTTGATCTCGAACTTGTAGCCTCTACAACTGTGAGTGAATACATTTCTGCTATAAGCCACTAACTTAGTGGTAGTTTGTTATGACAGCTCCAGAGAAAACCAATACAGATTTGTCTACCATCCAGTGTCAGAAGGACAACACATTGCTACCAGTACACAACCAGATGAGCACAGGAAATAAGATTAAATGTTTGAGGACTTTTATAGCTGTTTGACAATGTAGTGATATCACACAAGACCATGATTTTATGTTTTATCAAACTATCAGTCTATGATAGATTGGAAATTTTTAAAGAAACTCTTCATCACAGAGAAGGCAATTAATATTTATAAAGATCAAGTTGATATACTATAATTAAGAAATCTGTATTCTGAACCATCTCAGAGAAAATTACGTTTCATGTAGTTTTAGTGGCAAAACCATTTTATTCTAATTTTTTTTTAGTAATCTGTGAATGGTATGCTATGTACACATGGTATTCTGCTATTAATCATATTATTTGATTAGCCAGAAACTTTCCAGACCATGATGAATCATCGGTTACACAGTGAAGGATCAACACACCATGCCTTTGTTAACCACAGGGACCTTGGCAGAAGTTTGGAGAACATCTTCCCAGAGACTGGGCGCTCAGATGTTACTCACACAAAATGCACTTGGGCGGAGCTGATGTACCTGAGATAGTTCAACAGCAATAGCAAAGAGTGATTGCGACTGCATGAGTTGTTATAGCGACAGTAATGACAAAAATGGCATTTCTCTTCCAAGAAGGCACTTTTCCAAGCACCAAATCAAAAATCTGAGTAGACCTGACTTGAGAAAAAAATATCTAAATGGAGAAAAAGAAACCCTGAAATCAATGTGGGAGGCTATTCAATCTGAATGTTTTCTTTCAGCAATTACAAGACACACACAGACACATGATTTAAACCAAACAAAAAAAGGGGGAGCATTCATGTTTCCTTTAAAGTCAATGCTAATAACAACCATATATTCAATAGCCCCTAGGACCTTGGCTAGTCATAAAAACAGGCCAACTACTGAAAGCCTCTTTTTCAAAGTAAGAACACAGAGCATCAACTAGTAGCTAGATCTTCATATTCCTGTGTTTAATCTCACCCACCATTACTTCATCATGGCTTTATCTCAACATGTAGCATAAAGGACAACCTACAAATCACTATTGTAAGTCCAAAGGCTATAAATCACAGGAAGAGAGCAAAATGTCAACCTTTTGTCCTGTCTTCTGGGAGATCAGAGAGTGGGATTTCAAAGGGTGCTATTGTAGATTCCTGATTAGAACACACACTTCAGCATAAAAGTACTGAGTTGTCATCACATGCCATATACTTGACTTTTTAAGATTTCCTGAGTTACCACAGTAACTAAGAGTCCATGAAATTGAAGATTCGTTAATAAAATGAAATTGCTGTTATGGGAATGGGTGGAGAAAAATATGTTGAAGCTGCAGAAGTCATACCCAGTAACAATTCCACACCTGCATTCAATTAAAAACCCTAAACCTTAAGCTAGCATTGGATCATGATGATTTCCACTGCACTGTGGAAATGACACTAGGTTAGCATGTACTAATAATACTGTTGATGCTTCACAGTCGAACTTTCTTTTTTTTTTTTTTATTTTATTTTATTTAAACTTTCTTTTTTTTGAGAAAAAAAATTTTAAGAAACAGTGTCATGAGAACTTGAAACTCCTTTCATCTAAAATTATTTTCCAGAAATATACTCAAATTCACTTCAGCCTGTGGTTCCTTAGAAATTCATTGCAACTAGATACTCTCTACAGTGAGAATTAATTGAATGCTTGGGGAGAGAAAAATGGGATACTCCTTTTTGTTCTTACCCCCAACTTTATCACACTTTGCACCTACTATATAAACAAATATCCCAAGCTCTAAGTTTAATATTAAAGACTTTGGTGGGCTTTAAGGTTGACATATTAGGGTTAAAACAATGAAGGCGGAGACTACAGAATCCGTGTCTACACCTCATTAACAGACTTTGAGGACAAAGCAGCAATCCGCCAAGCAAGCCAACCAGGACCACTTTTTATTCAAAAATGAAAAAGCTGTTAAGAATTTCCCATCAACAGAATGACATACACTGAAAGATATGAACAAAATAGTCCACTGCAGTTCCAAGGAAATTCATCTGAACTGCCCCATTTCAACAAGCGCATAGACATGCCTAAATTAATTACATTATGATGAGAGTTGGAAGAAAAATAGAGTTGAAGGGGAAAATAATTGCCTAAAAAGAGAAAACACTCTTCAAATAATGAGGGAATCACTACATAGAGTCACATATTCACCATCTCATAGTAGTTAGGAAGTACTACGAGCCATACAGCTAGAATAAGAAGGATGTTCTACAGTAAGATTAATTTTATTCCTGAATTCACACATTAAAGCGATGGCATCCTCTTCCTCATTCTAACTCTTTCCATGAAAAACTCATTACACAAAAACTTCTCTAATAGGACTCACCATAACTGTAAACTAGTTTGACGTTTATTAACTTTCAAAGAGCCCTCTTTTATTTTAAACTTTTAACTGCTTTTGTCTATGACAAAACACACACAAAACACATTCAAATAGAGAAATATCCCTTTCTGTCTAATCGAGAATTCTATCTCCCCAGCAGGAGGTCTTTCTTCCTGTTTGCAACAAAAAAGAACAATAACTTTTTCACTTCCCAAATTCCCTCCAACTTTGATTTTAATGGAACCAGCACTGTGATTTACACTCTGATGCTAAATGACAATTTTCCCTAACTATAATTTTACCACCCCAATGGACCGAAAGCCCCCTCACCTTTCAGGCAGAACATCCTGCAGCAGTTCCATGGAGGGGCTGGTGCAGTGTGTCGGCTGCAGCCTGCAGTGCTAGGCACAGCTGTCTCCCAGCCCACCTCCTCAGCACTCACCGCCAGGGAGCGGGGCAGCCAGCCAGCGCCTGTTACTCCAGGAAGCCGCTGCCCAATCCCCAGCTTTCTGGGCTGTGCTGCTGACACCTCCTTTTCTCTCCTTTGTGATTTCACACCCTGGAATCAGCCCAGGATCATCTTGAAAAGGGGGGGGGGGGGGGCGGGGGTCAGCAATCAGTGCGCACATCATCCAGTGCAGACCAGCAACCAGCAGGCGCGGGGAGGGGGGCACTGGTTCATGCTTATCTCTCAGCATTTTCCATCACAGCAGATGCAGCAACTCACGTGATCAACAACACAAAAAAGAAATCATTCCATTCACTTTAACTGTTTGCTATAACTCTGACTTACTACTCTTTGACTTCATAATTCCTTTTTTGTTCACATGCTCCCTTTTTTCCTAATATGGAATAACTGTCGTGTACTGGTACATACTTAACACTAAACATTATAATATGAAACTATGCACACAGCTGTCTGAGTCTACATAAAAGAGTGAATATATGTGAAAAGCTCCTAATAGTACCAGACAACTGGTAAGCACCATGTAAGTGTTGACAATCATTAGTACCACTACTACTATTAATAAACTTGAGTGTTAGGATAAAAATGTGAAGCATGTCACACTTCTATGGCATTGCTTTTTTTTCAGGTGATGAAACAAAGTCAGCATTAGAGCATATGAATTTCTAACTCTACTCTTATAATCAGAATATTAAATTTCTTCCCCTCCACTGGAAAGCTAAATTCACTCTGGCAAGTTCGGGGCTACATGACCATGAACTCTAGAATACAGGTTAAAAGTGAAAGAAGGAATCTTATGACAGATCTGAAGAGAATTTGTAGAGACACTGCCTCAGGAGCACTCTACTTGAAAGTGCCATCTGAACAGGAAGTAGCCCTGAGGTCCTTCCACACATAGACTGGCAAGTCTCCTGGCTGCAGGAAGTGGCCATTGTTCACGAGGCCTGTTGCTCTTTGCAGGTCTTCCTTTTGACTCTACAGGATGCAGGAAACTGACTCACAGAACCAATCTATCTGTCTGTCTGTGTCCTGGGGTGCCGGCTGCAGCCCTTGCAACACAGTATAGGTGTCTATGTTCTTTTGGCTTTCAGTATACAGTTCAGCATATCCTCTAGTTGGGTTTCTGCTCCTCATCATCCTGTATTACCAACAGTACCTGGTTAATAAGTTGCCTATTAGGAGGAAGTCATTATACTAGTTGCTATGATCACAAAAAAATATAAGTAGAGGTCCCTAAACAGAAGCTAGTTAGGATGGGAAAAAAACCTGCACAATAAACAGTGATACAAACTCTTCGAACAGAACTGGAAGGATACTCATAGCTCATGTCATTTGGTAGACCATGAGGAGATTTGCCCACCTAATTAGTGGCTGCATCTCATCAAGTGACCCCCTCCATAGCTGTTCGGAGTTATTCTCTGTACTCTCCTGTCTTGAGTGGTTTTCCATGTAATATATGAATTGCAAAGGTATTCCTGAAAACATTCTTGTGGGTTAGATCCAACTTTTAAATTGGAGGGAGGGAGGGAGGGAGGGGGAGAGAGAGAGAGAGAGAAATTCCTACCTTGGAGAGTGAAGACTTTCTAACACAGAATCTGGGGTGGTTGTATCTATTTAAAAGCACTCTATGAATACTGACAGTGTAAACCTTTTTTTAATAGAGATGACTTTATATGCTGGAAAGTAAAGAGAATCTGATTCCAGTCATATCTACATCACTATATAGCTGGTCTCTATAGCAGTTCATTATCTGTAAATGTAAGGAATGAATGGAATATGGGGACTAAATTAACTCTAAGATTCCATCATGTTCCATTAATTGTTTTAGTATGAATACACACACACACACACACACACACACACACACACCCACCCACTTCTGTTAGGTGCATTATGTCAGGTCTCAGGAAAAGTCTTTGCCTTCTTATGGTTTAGTGCAAGAGATGAGTGGAATAAATAACTATAATTCAATATGATAAGTTACATAATAAAACAATACACAAAATTAATAACGATCAATGATAGCTTCTTGCCTATTACCATCTAATTAGCTACTCTTGCTAACCAGATTAAAACACTCCTACGTTAATGTAGAGGACTGAATAGTGTCCACTCAAAATTCATGTCTACCCTTGGAATGAGACCTTAGTTGGAAAGAGGGTCTTTGCAAATGTAATTAAGGATCAAGATGGGATGATATTGGATTAGAGTAGGCCCTACATCCAATGAGCATGTCCTAATAAGAGAGGAAAGGACACACAGAGGCACAGAGCCGGTCTGGCAAAGATGAGGACAGAGACCAGAGTTACGCTGCCAAAGGCAAGGAACGTCTGGAGCCACCAGAAGCTGGAAGGGACGGGGGAAGGATTCCTCCTCAAGGCCTCTGGAGGGAGTGTGGCCCTGCTGACACCACCTTGATTTTGGACTCTGCCCTCCTGAACTGTTAGAGAATGAATTTCTGTTGTTTTAAGCCATGACATTTGTGGTAATTTGTTACAGCGGCCCTAGGAAACTACCACATTTAGCAAGGTAAGAATTATGGGAGAAGAGGCATGATTTTTTTCTTTTTTTCTTTTTACATTTCCTTCAATTTATGTTTACAGGGGCTTAATATCTATTTTTTTCCATACCCTGTACTTACTGTGACTAAATTTTTACCTGGAAAAAAAACCCTCCTGTAATAGATCATTTCTAAACAGCACAAATACCATCTATTAAGTTAGTGAAATTATCCATATCACAACCTGAAAAGTTCGCAGCATCAATTTCAAGGAATGGAAATAAAATGGGCTTTCATTAATGTCAAATATAAGATTATCACTCTAAAAAATTCCTTGTTCTTGACCATAGAACAACTGAGAATATGTTTGAGAAATAAAATATGAAAAAGCATACTGTTCAAACTCGGGAGGAAAAGGAACTATCCATTAAAACTACCATTGTCTGCCACCACTGATCACTGCTACCGAGATTGAAAAATAAATACCTTACGAAGACTGCATGAAAGAGAGCAGGCCCAGGATGATTCAGACTCACAGGATTTAAACCACTCTGGACAGGACAAAGGTCTTGCCTTTGCCAATAATGATTTTAGGGCAGCAACCACTTTTCTCCCTTGTAGGATTACAACATCTAGCATCATGTTAAAGTTTAACATTATCATCTCAAAAGAGGGAGTGGCAGCCACATAAATAGCCAAACATTTCAGATAATTATGCCTTGCAAACTGCCAAATAAATTTTATTTTGTTTTGCCTTCAATAAACAATGGGGATGAGAAGAAATTAGGAATTAATTTACATAACACATAGAATCAGTGAGTCTAGATCAGCTCAAAATTCTACTTCATTCCTGGCAAAACACAAAACAAAATTATACAAGAAAACCAGGCATATTGTATCTTGTACCTGTGCATCCTGACTCTTACCAAAAAGCCAGACAAACATGGAATAAGCCCTTCTCCATACCCACTTAAGGGTCTGTTTCACATCAACTGGGAAGTATCCAAACAGGTAATGCCTGTTTTCATACCTATATCTCTAGACATGCTTTTGAAGCATGAGCTTTTGAACTCAGAGGAGACCAAAGAAATATTTCTAATCACCAATGCTATCCATTTTCCCTTGTATGGCAAAAGACTGAAGATGTTGAAACCCACTGATACTTTCAAGATGAGAATGAGCAGGTTAAGCCAGTTTTCTGGGGAAGAATTCACCCTGGTGGCACCCATGACCTTCATGACTGGCACCATCTTACACAAGTTTTAGTCATTCCCGGCTCCCCTACTGTTCTAGAATACTTTTGGTTTTACCAATATTCTGAATCTCTTAGAGAAGACAGAGGCGAAGCCTGGGTTTTCCTGCATATTTATTACTACTGCAGGCACAAGAAAAAAAAGGAAAAAACTGATACCACTGTAACTTTAGATTGGCTAATTTCACTTTTTCCCCAGTTAGTTTTAAACTAATCCTCCTGTTCTAGTGCCCCAAGTCCAGCCATCTCTGTAGACAGAGAAATCTGAAGCATAGGTCTTTGTTCTGGACACTTGTTCCTCCTAACATCAGCTGACCCTGTATCCTGTTTGATTTTTCTGCACTTTCGAGCCAGCCTGACCTGCATGATCCAAGTGCAACCTTCACCCTCTTTGCAGTCAATTTTCTCTTAGGAAATATTTGAAGCCTGGGTTATTTTGTGCTGGACACAAACCAAATATGGAACTCCAAGGCAACCAGCAAATACCACACTGAGTTTCTTCACTTATGTCTGGCCTCAGGTAGACTTACTCACGTCACTATATTTTCTCCCTGAATCACGGCAGTTCTGCTCTAATTGGCCACTTAAAAATATGCTGTACTGAGCCAGTTCTTAGAGGTTTTTCTTTTTTCTTTCTTTTTTTTTTTCCTTCACAGACAAGTCTAGATTTCCTGACATCACAACCAAGAAAGGAGTTCTCATTTGGCTCCTTATCGTGAAATTTGTAGCTAGCCCTCCTAACATCCAAAAGATTTGGTTTTTTGTTTTGTTTTGTTTTTCTTTTTTAAAGAATCTTTGGGCCCTTTTGGGTCCATCTTCCCAGGGAACATAACAATGAGTTTTCAAGTTGACTGAGCTCTTAGCTTAGATAATCTTCTAGCCTCTCCTGATCACCCTAGAGGTGGCAGCTGCCTCACTCCAGCTGTAACTCCACCCATCTCCTCAGAAGCACAGTAACACCTCTTAAGCAACAGCTGCAGACAGCAGTGTTTACTGTGGAACCTTGTGCCATCCGTCCAGCCCTGGTGCAGCTTCAACACGTACTGCCTGTGGTTGAGATGTTTCTTTGCGTTAGAACACTCCCTGGTATCGGTAGAAGATTTGTTTTCCTTTGTAAATCTGACCTCTTAATACACCTTCATACCTAATTCATCTTTCCAAAAGAACTCCAATTGCTCCAGCCTCTCCAATTGTTCCATTCTCTCTCCATTTCACTTATGTAAAAAACATGAGATAAGAAGAAATACAAAAATGTTCATATCTAGCAATAAAGGTCCTTCTGGACTTGGGCTCAATTCTTTTTCCAAGCTACTTTGACATATCCCCTTAAGAGGCCCCCTTGGGAGGCTCTGTGCATATCCCATATGGTCCTGTACCTCCACTATCTTCGATCAGGCTATTGTTTCCTTTGTCTCGAATACAGCCCCCACCCCTACCCCATTTTTTAACTTTGATCATGCTCCTCTCCAGCAGCAGAATCAATCCCAACCTTGCACTATGTCTCCATGGCACTTTATTCACGCAGCTAACACAGGGGCACAATTCTTCCCACCTAAAATGAGAGCTCCTTAAAGTGGGGACTTGCTCATTCACACTAACTGCTGAGGCTTTGCAGGGTGCCTGGTACGTGAGGGTGACCGATGTTTGTAGCATAAACACATAAAACGGGAATAATTTTTACTTTACTATCTAATCCAAAAGCAAATAGTCAGTGGAAAGTGTATAAAACCTGGATGAGATATATATCCAATAGCATTTTGATTCCTATGAAAAGTCATAAAAATATTTAATATAGCCCTTAAAATTAAATAAGTGGACACTATTTTCCCTACATAGAAATGTATTGAAACTCATTACTAAATAACAGTCACTGATTATTAATAGTTAAATTTTATGGTGGACTTTTTATAAGTCATCATTGCCTTAGAAATGAATAGCCTAAAGAGATCCCATTTTCAAACGCACAGATACCATTCTTTCTCAAGCCATGTTCACCAGAGCAAACTCAGAAAGCAGTTTTTCCTACTTTCATTTTGCCTGAACTAAATATTTGAAGGATGATGAAAGTGGAAAAGAAAAAAACTTTTTATGCAAGTTATCTATGACAAGAATGTTGATGTCAGTACATCCAGCTGAGGGAGGATACCAAAAGATGTCATCATAATAAACCCAAATCCCCTTTCTTAGTGAACGTATAATAAAACGCATTTTAAGAGAAAAAAACAAAAGCACTGGAGTCTAAATTTTACTCTCTTAAAGCTTAGCTATTTGTCACTACACCTAATATATGTATATTATATTTTGGAGGATCTAGGTTAAAGCACATAAAAATAACCTCAAGGAATGATACGGCACCATGTCGATTCCATACTATATATTTCATCAACGTGCTCCTTGAGGGACTGACTCTCAAAATACACAGATCAATGGCATCCCCCCAAAAAACAAAAACTAACCTAAAATAAAGAGGTCATTTGTATCATCTTCTCCTAAGCATCTGAGTAATCCGAGGAAGTTAAAACAACAACCAACCTTCAACTACAGAAACAGGTGCAACTCTTGTGCCCACAGCATCATCATCCTAAATCATTCTTAAGAGAAAGCAGTCTACAAATCAGAATTATTCAAGTTCATGTACCAGCCAACTAGGAGGACCACTAGTTCTGCCACAATTTATGTGTTAATAAAACGTAAGTCCATAACAAGGGAGAGTAACTGGACTATAATTACTTTCTATCATCAAGCAAAAAAAGATCTAAGAAAAAATACTAAGATACTAAAAGGAAGATATGTCAAGTTAAAATGTCTAGACTCCTGATATGATTTCTACACAGATAATCAAATATTTAAGTTCCTTAAGACTTACAAATTTAAAATTTTGTTTTGAAGCCAACTATGTACATATTTGAAAAACTCAAAGCTCTGTAAAGAACTACAGAATTTCTTTTTTTAAAAAAGGTTGTTTATTTCCAAAATCACCCCTACTTTTGACCCACTTTAACCTTGGTGACAACGCTTCAAGGAAGGAGCTAATCATTTCCCTTTCAACTGCCAAGTCTTCTGAGTAGTCAGGCAGTTCGAAACTTCAGGAATAGTGAGTTATTTCAGGACCCATACGATTTACAACGATAATGGTTTGAGGAAACCACAGCACTTAGGGCTCCTTCAGTCTTTTTTCCCTGTCCTTAGGAGTTTAAAAATAAGCAGAAAAATGATTCTTCAAATCGGCAGGCCAATTTCAGAGGTGGAGTCTTGCCACGGGACATGATAATCACAGAGTTACAAGAGCCACAGAGTACAGTGCATCCCACAAAAAAGCTCCTTTCTCAGCCTCCTCTTTGATCATGACCTGAGCCCTTTCCTTTCTTATTTTTGTTTTACCTCTTTCTTTCTTCTCTCTCTTCTCTCTCCTCTCTCTCTCTGTCAGTAAAGTTCTAATAGAAGTAACTTACAATTCTGCTAATGGTAATGGCTGAGATTTACTTGGTATTCTATTTTTATTTAATGTATCTCTGCAAATTCAGCTGTTAACTATAATAAATCTATAGCCACTCAAGAGGAAAAAAATTATATGTCAAAAACAGAATACTAAGTTTAATATTTTAAGATGCATTTGTTTCTTTAGAGGCAGGTGTGCTTCTGACAGCTCTATTAAGTGATTCAACTGTCTCTAGGGACTTCAGTTCATAGAAAAGAAAGACTGCAGCCTTTGCCCTTGGGTTGGGTTCTCTCCCCTCCCACCACCCCCATTTATTATTTGAAAACTGAACGAATTTTGGTTTTGAGTGGAATGAAAGTGACACCAGAGGGCCTGTTTTCAGGGTTGATGTTCTTCCTCTTTTGCCTTTGTAAGTTGCCTGTCCCTTGAACATCTGCTTAGAAAACCTTCTGCATGATACAGAGTGAATAAAAAGCTTCCAAAACCTGTTCTGTGAGGTTGGCAAAGGAATCTGTCACTTGACCTTCACCAGGGCAGTCAGGAATGCCCAAATTACAAAAACTAATAGAAAAGAACACACTCTCAATACCTTTAAGAGGGGAGAAAGGAATGTTAAGGACATAGCCTAACTGGGCCCCTGTTGGTTGTGAGATCTTGAACAAGTTAACTCACCTCTCTGGATCCTCACTTCTTATATGTCAAACAAGGGATCAGACAGGGTTATCTCTGAGGTTCCTTGAAGCCCTAACACGATAGCCTTGTTAATGGTAACTCTTCCTAGATCCCTTCATACCTCCAATTTAGAAACTATATACAAGTATTTACTAAAATGCCCTTAAATGTCACTGAGAGAAAAAATGCGGTCATTGCTTCCATCAGTCCTCTCCCTAAATAATTATTAAAGTTGGTTTCCCTAATTCAGTAAACACAAAACAGTCAGTATTCTTTTAATTTTCCTTTCATCAGAAAAGAAAGACATCTTTAAAACGGTCATCATCTCTGAGATTTTACAACCAAAACATACAGTAACTATGTTGGGTACCAAAAGCTTCTCCTTTCAGGAGTGAGCATCTTTTGTCAATTCTCCAATATTTGGAGAATCAGAGAAAGAATAACAATGCTTTTGAAATTGTTACTTTCTCTGAGCCTCATTTCTTGAGCCACGGGGAAAAAAAATTTTTTTTAAATCTCTACTTTGAATTAATTCAAATTGCATTCAAACCTTTTTGTAGCTTTCCTATGTATAAATAAAAGTACTCATTGAGCAACTACCATGGGCCCAGAATGCAAAATGGGGATTACAGCATTTCAACAGACTATTAAAAGGTCATACAAATTCCAGGAATTGTAATATTAGTGGTTTATGAAGAAATTCACAGAAAAAAGAGAGTCGGATCAGCTTTTTTAGACACATTTTACATAATTCCCATTTGTGTTGATGAGGATCAGATGTCATTTAAAGTATTTGGCCAAAAGTGTTTAGTGGAATTAGAATTGGTTTCAAATAATAGAAATATGTCTTATCTTCACCATTTCTTGACTTTTTTAAAGCAGATAATGGGAAGACAGATATGAAATAGAAAATTTGGGGAGGCAATTTCAACCATATGAAAAACAAGTAAATATATTTGGTGTGCAAATATCAGATGAAGAGAAGAAAGGGAGGGAAAGCCCAACATGTTGTTAGAGAAAGTGGTTAATGGTGAAACCAAAGCTTTTAAAAGCTTAAAAGCTATACTTACTTACAAGTGAAACAATGCACTAGACAGTACTCCTATTCAAAAATTCAGAAGTGTTTAAAATGTAACATTTACAAAAAGTACTAGAATGCCCAAACATAGTCACAAGTCCATAACAGTAATGCAAGCATGTACTTTATTCAATTGTATTAAAAAGAAAAGCCAAGAGAAGATAAACATGTTTTTTTTAAAAAAACAAAAACAAAAACATATTTATATGTTATAGTGACATCCACTTATCAAGAGATCACTTTTATGACAAACTCAACCACTCAAGATATGGCCAAGAAGCAAGAAGTCAAAATGGCCTCTGCCCAGACAGCACCAGTCACAGGACTGTGGCTCAGGACCCCATCACTCTTCGGGCCAACACTGTTGCAATAACTGGATTGCCCAGGCCTCCCCCCCGCCCAAAGGTAACAAACTAGAAATACCAAACCAAAGAGTGGTGAGAATTACAAGAGGCAGGCCCAAGTATACTGATAAAAAGAGAAAGCCTTACAGCAAAAGGGAATACAAAGCAGTCAGTGCAGGTTGAAGACCACGGCAGTAGAGATCCACTGCATGCCAAAGCAAAGGTCCTTACAAACCTCAATTGCCACCAGGTTATTACAAGGATGAACGGCTGGCTATTCACAGTGATACCAAGGCATCAAAACAAGGTAAAATTATACTCTGCGGATTGAATGGAATTTTTGCAGTGTCGTGGAAAGAGTGTGGGTTTAAGTCACAAGAAGTGGATTCAAAGCCAGTTTAGACCACTTATTATCCATATGGCTTCAGGCAAGTTACTTAATCTTTTAGGAACTGCTTTCTCACCATTAAAAGGGGTAATGCCCCCTGTCCTGCCCATCTCACAGGACTGTCATCACGATGAAATGATACTATACGTGTGTGAGTACTGTGTAAACTACGACCTGCAAATAGACTCTACTTGTAAATTCTACTTCAGAAAGATGTTCATAAAAAAAATTTTGAATTGTGGTAGAATTCTGAAAGATGAATAATGCACGCTTCTGTTATATGGAAACACAAGTAAGTAAAAGGCATATTCCTCTAACATTTTATACAAGCTAATATGTAGTCCATACGATCAGAATGTAGAAAAGCATCTCTAACCAATCACCAGTTGTTCACAACAATAATGCTACATCTCATAGAAAACACCAGCTCAGACACAAAGCTCTGATACATACAGGCTAGAGGTCCAACAATTCGAAAGTGAAGTTAAATGGACTAAATTTCTCAACTAATCTACCCATGGGGGACGGACAATAGGCCAGAAAGCCTAATGACAGAGAAACCTACAGGAAAACGGCAGAAACTGGTCAGACATTGATATTCACGGGCTTTCCCTCAGGTCAGTCAGCAGGTGCAAGGAGCCAGTCTGTGAGCATTAGTGGGATCTTCAATGCTGTGACAAGGCTCAGACTGGAAATTACCCAGTCCTGTTGTTAATTTTTAAGCATTGCCCCTTATACACTAACATGGTACCAGGCTAGGGGTGCAGAGGGAAACCCAGGAAAGGACTTATGATGGATGAATACTTAGGCGCTCACAGTCACAAGTTGGTTTCAGACCAGATGGTTTTCTGAGATGCACCGCTAATCCGCACTGCATCTCAAGGCAGTCTTGGTGTGCCAGGCCTTTCCACAACACCAAGAAAACAGAGGCCTATCTGCAGAAACTCCATCCTAGCTTGCAACTTCTAAATATTGGCAAGGAGCTATCTGGTACACAACATAATAAAATCCTACTGAAAGAAGTAAAGTCTACTGAAAGTAATATTTTGTCAATTGAAGACTGTGACCTAACAAAGTCATAAATTCAATTTAGTAGGTCAGGACATTTTCTGTTTAATAAAACAGAATAGAATAAACCAGAAGAGAGACTAGCGAGTACCACATGTAGACACGCAGTAAAGGTTACGTAGTTTCACAAAGCTGTGTACATGTGTACGTGTGTGTGTGTGCGTGCACATGCATGCACATGATGTGTGGACTAGAAACTAATATAAAGTATATTTATTATTCTAGACACAGACAAAACTTTTGAAAGTCTCTGACTTAGGAAAACAACTATAATTAAACTTCTAGGGCACTGAAGAACCTAAAACATTCATAACACGGTTCCACTTTATATGAAGATTCTTTCCCCCACTTGAAGCAAACATGTATTGTAGAGAAAACTAGCTCAACTTTCTCAGAAACTAGAGGAAAGTATACTAATTTTTTTACTAATTGGATTTTTGTTCAGACTTTTATTAGTTGGAGTTGGAACGTAACATTCAAGATTTTTAAAGTCAGTGGCATAACCTTTCCCTGGTTACAACGACGTAAGAACACAGATCGACTCGATAAACCAACACGTACCTCAGAGTGTGCATATAACCAGGGCCTGATGATGCAAAGGAATGTTGAAGAAGAGAAACCCCAAACTTTCCAGCTTCACAAAACATCAACAGCACACAGATGAGACACGGTGTCTCAAAATTTGCTTATGAATCAAACAGAACTGGGATCCTTATGACAGAACAACATTCAGGCATTTATACTAAGGACAAAAAATTGGACTTGGGAAGCTAGCAAGGAAAATATCAAAAACACTTTTATACTAGGAATAGAGTGTGTTGATTAACTCAGTAACAAAATTACTCTCAGGTAGAAACCAAAGTTCTTTTTCCAGGAAGTCCAAGCACCCTATGTACTTTCTATTGGTGAAATTACTTTAAGGTAGAAATCAAAGTTCTTTTTCCAAGAAGACCAAGCACTCTATGTACTTTTTATTGGTGAAAAAAAATTGTGTAAATAAATAACTACCAGGCAAGATGATTACAGCAACCAAACCAAGCAACAGCCACAACCACCCACGAAGGTAAATTCACAAACTGCCTTTTATATGCTTTGTAAAAGAATCCCCAACCAATCAAGACTAAAGCAATACACACCTGTGTTCAGGTAAGAATTCCGGTTTATCTCAAAATGGAATCCAGAAACATCAGATACCCAGTTTCTACTTTGGCTGAGGCATTTCTAGTTACAAAGTGAAAGCGAACCATAGGGAATAGAGGCAAGGAAACTGTACCAACAGTAACATATATTTATTCCATTTTCTCTTTTCAAGTTTATGGAAAAGACAAAAGTCAAGTGGTACAGTTTATTGAAATCTCAACTGCTTATAGCTTTTGCTTATAAATGAGTTTTCTTTCAAGAAGGATAAACATACACTGACAATTTACTTGTACCACTAAAATTATTTTAACCAGTGAACAGATTAGCTTTTATCCTTGTACGGTGACTTTTTCAACCATGTACAAAAGTTTTATTAAGCTATGTCGTGAAAACAAACAAACCTAAAATACTACAAGTGCACAATTAGTCATGCAAGCAGCATATTTAGAAACGTGACTGAGTTCCCACAGACTACCATTACTTTACTGACTTACAAGATGGGATCAAAAAGCTCTTAACAAAGAGAAGGCAGAACAGAGAAATACGGAGACTCATTATCTCCTCTCTCCTTATAGCTTATCCCCTCCTTTGCCCTCTAGTTTATTGCCACCTTCTTCCATTATCTTCCATTCATTACCACCCTCAACACAGTCTTTTTCAAAAATAAGAGGCCAGGAAAATGGCAGGGTAGAGTCCCTCTTCATTCCACCAACCCTAATGAGTGCCCACTCTGGGAAAGGCCCTGAGGGCCAGGTCACTCCAGGTGATCTCAGGATTCAAGCCATTTTCACACTGAGTCTGGGAGACGCTTGCCCCTCAGAGTGCTTTCTCAAAAGGTTGCTTTATACCAAGTTTACTGAGCAACAGGAGTTCTCAAAACACAAGAACACATGACATGCTTGCCATATGAAGTACATACCCAAATGTGTACCTGAACACTAGGAATGAGTCTAGTAAAGGGTGGGGTATTGACTGGGAAGCACCGGCTGGCAAATCTGGCTAACAATCTCCCTTCACCCAGGAAGACAGTCTCAGACAACTGCTCGGCTAGGCAGAGAGCTCGCTATTTATCATATGTGTTCAAATATCCAAAGTGTGATACAGCCAGCACAGTAATGGGTTTCAGCAAGAACTAAATGAGTAATTGCTGGTTTAATATCTATGATAACTAGTTAATCATCAAATGTCAGCCATGGAATGATAGAGCACACTCTGAAAAGCTGAGTTCAATGGTACTGAGAAGAAATGTGCAGGTGGAAGAGGGGCAGACCGGACACAACACTGCCACCAGCTCAGGCTCCCCCAGCCTCACATCATGCTCATTTGTGTATACGAAGAGTGTGTATGTTGATTATACATAAGTTTTTCAATCACATTTATTATGACAGTTATTGCCATAAATATAATCTTTAATTAGGAAGATTAGAAATATACAGTAAAGACTACCCACATTTCATAAGGCTAGAAAAAGTGTAACTATACCTCTGAAAATCACAGATGCTGTTACCACAGGAACAAGTAATTATTCAAACTTATAACTTCCCTTAATAAAGATAGCCTAACATAAAAATATATAGTTTAATAACTGCTTTTTCTCATGTGCCTAAATAAGCGCTTTGACCAGCACTCTGTCTTTTCTCAACTACAACATCCCTGAGATGATCTGGTTCTAGTCCCTAATGCTCCAATCCATTTTGCATGCCATAACCTGAGCATTTTTCCTTCAACATTGTTTCAACCATGTATTCATGCAACAAATATTTACCTGATATCTGCAAAGTGCAAGATGCTGGATAAGACAAGGCTAGACTTCAAAGAGCTTCATATTCAAGAGAGATATGACGAGGTACCCAAATATCCCCAAATCAGAGAATCTGCCCTTAAGCCAAAAATTATTTAGTCCATGACCCCAAAATGCCCTGGATGCTTTCTCCTTCTTAAGAATTACACTTGGTTCTGTCTTGCCACATCTAAGTTTCTCTGCCCAGTTTTCATTTCTCTTTAGTGATCTGACCCTTCCTTGCTTAACGAACCAACTATTATTTTTATTGGACACTTATGATATCCAGACTATATTAAGTTAATTCATGTAAAGTGTTATTAATAGTGTCTAGTGATGGAAAGCACTCACTAAGTATTAGCTATATGCTTATGGGCGGGTTGACTAATGCAGACATAACTTTCAATTTAGTATTTTAATCATCTTAGGATTTGACATAAACAGTGAAGTACAAATTCCTTGGAGGACTATGTAAAGGAAGTGATAGCTTCCACTTGAGTTGCCTAGGTTATATAAGTACTCCAAAAACACTTACTTCTATACTGAAAATTCTACAGAATAGTATATTCCACAGTAGGATAAAGCCATCTTTTGACTCAATTGACTATTGATAGTGAAGAGATTGCTAACCCAATGGCCAATACCATTAAATTCAACCAAATCTAATTTGTAGGTTGATAAAGTATCTGTAAAAGAAATACTCCTTGTTCAATAAATAAATTACACCTTCTACTGATATGTATATAATGAATAGGTATTATCCCATTTTACAGAAATAAAAACTAGAGCATGAAAAGATTGCGTGACTTGTTCTGGGTCATACAATTAACAAGTGACAAAAGCAAGATATCCAGATGTCCTGAGACCTAGTGCTCTGTAGTAGACTGAATTATGTCCCCCCAAAACTCACTGATGCTTGAATTGTGTCCCCCAAGTTCTATGTATTAGAACCTTAGTCCCCACTGTGACTGTTAAGAGGGTGAGAAATCCTATTATGGCAATTGAAAGGTGGAGCCTTGAAGAGGTGATTGGATTGTAGGGACGTGCAGTAGAGAACTGATGAAAAATGGTGGTCAGGGGCGTGGTCCTGAGGGCTTTAATAAGAGAGTGAATGAGGAGGTTAGTCTCTGCTCTGTTCTACACCATTTCACAATGTGATACCCTGCTGTCACTGAAGTCACCACCAAAGAAAGCCCTCACCAAATGTGTTCCCTGGACTTTGGACTTCCTAGCCTCTGAAACTGTAAGCAGTAAGTTTTGCTTTCTTATAAATAACCCAGTTCTGAGTATTTTGTTACAAGCAACAGAAAAGGACTAAGACGTGCTCTTTCCACCATTTATTCACTCCTTCAACTAAAATTTATCGAACCCCTACTACATGCCAGGCTTGGGAAAACAGATGCAAATCTCTTCTGTCTTGGAGGTTAAATTCTAGTTGGAGAAGATAGCTAATACCAAAAGTAAATACATAAAACATATATTGTATTAGATGGTAGTAAGTGATTTGGAGAAAAAGATCAGGATGAGGGTAACATATGACAATTTTAAATAGGGTCACTGAGATGACTTTCGAGGGAAGACCTGAAAAGGGGGAGGGAGGGAAGGAGGGAACCATGTGCTCAGCTGGGGCTCTAGGTAGAGGGGAAGGTCAAGTTGCATAGTTAGCATGACTGTGGAGAAGAGCAAGGAGGTAGCGCAGGGAGGTAATGCAGTGAGGGAGGCAGGTCATGTACGGCCTTAAAGAACACTGTCGAGACTTGGTTATTAAGCTGCCTGAAAAAGAAAACCACTGAGGGGTCTCAAGCAGTGAAATTACATGACAAGGCTTATTTTGATATTTAAGAGGATCACTGAGGCTGCTTTGTTAAGATGAGCCTGATCTGGAGCGACAGGGGTACGCAAAGCTGAAAGCAGGAATGCAGGCTGAGAAAGGATTGCAATAGCACCAGCTGCCTCTCCTTATCAGGTGTGGCATCCTCAGTTCTATGCCTTACCTCTGTTCACTAAAGTCAACTTTACTAACTGGTCAAAACAAACCACGATCAAGTTTTTCTACAAAGTGTTTGATAATGTGTATAGTTGAAGTAGAGCTACAGTAAACAGCAAGCTGCCATCAAAATTATGTTCCCACAAACAGAACACTCTTCTTTCGCTACACTCAAAAAAGTTCAGAATTGAGAGCACTGGTAATAAGCACACAGTGTAACCTCAACCCATTCTTTAAGCCAAATTCACAAAGTATTTGTTTGGCACATTAGCCTGTGCAAACAGCACTGTTAACAGAGTCCCAGATGAGTCATGGTCACCATTCAGCAACCATTTATTGGGCACTTAGCCTTGGGGATAAAAAAGATAAATAAGACCGGGTCTCTGTCCCTAAAAGAGTTCACAGTCTAGTTCAAGACACAGACGAGTAAACAAAGAAGTATGATCTAGTGTTACGATAAACACAATTACAGAGAGATGAAGAAGGTAGAGAAATAACATAGACAAGGCAGTAATCAGCTTTGCCCGGAGGGGATCAGGGAAGACTTCACAGAGTCAAAGTCAGTCTAGAAGGTTAAATAGGAAGTCAACAGGCAGAGGAGGGGGCTTAAGGAAATGGGAGATGCAAGTTCTTGGAGTCATGAAAGAGCAATGAGTCTGTACGCTATTTCTGCAGTTACAGGGGTTAGGGGGGACAGGGTCGAGGCAGATCGCACTGGGTTTCATGCTAAGTTAAGTGATATGTTCTTCATTCTGTAGGCAATGGGGAGCCACAGAAGAGCATCCCAATTATATTTGGTTTTTAGGAAGATCAGTCTGGCAACAATATAGACTCAGGGATGAATGAAAGTGGAACAGAGTTCAGACAGCAAGAGAGGATAGAAGACTATTCAGAAGTGCAGAAATCACGGATGAGGGCCTAAGCTATATGTTGCAAAGGCAACAGACCTTTAGGAGATAAAATTGATGAGACTGGCGTTAAATGAAATATTTGCTAGGAAATATTGTCGTTGTTTTAAAACCTCTATTTTGATAGAAAAAAAATATAGTTAAAACCAAAAAACTTGGAAATTACCTGGAAATATAACACATTCTATAACAATTGCCAGATACTTCCCACGGGCAGTGTTTTTTAAAACTATTTTTAAAAATAACTGTTTGTAAAGAACAATTTCAAAAAAGTTTTAATAACTGAGTTAAAACATTTCAATGGAAAAGAACACAGGTTACTTACTTCCAAACCCAAGTCCTGACAATGAGTTACTTCTTTTATCATTCTAAGATATTTCTAGCAATCTAAGTAAGTGTCTAATTCTCAAAACAAGTCCACAACTTTTTAAAACTTAATATAGGAAGTTTATTAATTTTAAAAAAGTGATAAATGATAAAACATTTCGACAGAACTTCAATTTAATTACCAAACAAAATCATTTTTGCAATGAAACAAGGCAGAGAGACAATAAGGACTGACAACTCCAGAAGAAAAAAATAATAGAAGGTCGATAAAGGGCAGTCTCGCTGGACCAGATAGTGTCAAGTGCCACTCACCGCTTGTCTCTTTCACAGAATGGCAACTCCAAAAGGAAGTAAGAAAAAAATATTACATTCACTGCACTGAGAATATCCTTCTAATGTCTTTTGTTAAGACACCAAGATAAACTCTATTTAGCTATTTTTCTGATATATGAATGACTCTCAGAATAAATAAAACTTATTTAGTTTTACTAATAAAACTAATTTGGAAGGCTACTTTGACAATATTTGCCATTTTTTTTTTCAGGTTTCCTTAATGCCATAAAGAAACTATTCTTAAGTCCCATAATTTAAAAAAATCTTAGTATCAAAAATAAAGCACAGCTATTTACATGGAAATAGGATCCTGACCATGCTGCTTTTAGTCCCCCATGCCATTTTTCTCCATTGTACTATCTAATTACTAATCTAATTATGCACAAGGATCCTGCTTTCTGTAACTATTTTATGGAGGGGGGGTGGAATGAAATTACTTTAAATACAGTCAACTCACACACTCAAGAATTGATTACCTAGTATATGGATTATTCATTACCCTTGATACCTAGTAAGGTCATTCTATGGCCATTTTTGCAGTTGCTGGGAAGGGAGGACACCGAAATTCAAATGATTCAAATTTAGTAACATTACTAAGTCTATATGATAAAGTACAGAAGGAAAGAGTGAAAACATTGCTTACAGCAAGGCTTGGCATACTATTACCCTCTCTATCTGCCAACCTGCCAATACCAAGATCATCAATCATGCCCCTGGGCCAGCTAAATGGAGAGCTGGGACACAACAAAACATGCTCTGAGCACTGACAGGATACCCCATTATTCTTTATTATTCCACCTCTTTGGCTTTTATTTGCGTGAGGAAAAAAAAGGGAATCACAGAATAAATACCACTAGTCAGTTTTCCTTCCACAGTGCTGGAAAAGAAGTGGGTACTCATTAAATATTGTTTCACTCAATGCTAACAGCAGAGGACCATACAAAACATGAAAATGTTCTTTATCTGGACCCTTTCACCTAGACCATTCATGATACACTTTTTCACAATTTAATTTCCTTTTTAATTCCCCCTTAGATGTCTTATCTGCTCATCCATATAAGTATGAACTCTATGACTTCAGGATCTGTATGCTTTATTTCTTTGTATCCTACACATAGTACTCAGTAAGATTCACCAGTAAATTCTCTCACAAGTTCACATGAAAAGCTACATACTGTCTCATTTAAAACTGCATTTTTTTACTATACAGGCATATAATAAAACAACTCATGATTCATTGAATTTAACACTAATGAAGATACTGATTCATACCTTTGATTTTTACAGCTAATTAAGTCAAAACTTCAACTGCTATTGTAGCAGGTCACATCACACAAGAATATAAGAACTGATCGTTGCTCTTACCCAATACATTCTTACTTCCCTGAATACAAATGTCGATACAAGAGAGTTCTGAAACTTGTAATGTGCCGTAACAAAAAAATATATACAAGTGCTTACTGGTGATTGATTTGGACATACCAATATGTATCTTCTAATTACTTTTTAAGATCAGGAATAGCAGTTTAATTAGAAAGATGCACATTAGTAGCTTCTAATATTATGAAAAGATTCTCCAAAGAAATCTCAAGCACTGTAATTTTATCCTTAGTTTCTTGAGTTTAAGTGACAACATTAAATCATACAACTATGGGTTTGTTGTACTGATAGATATCCATAAGTATAACCACTTAAAAATGTTATTTTGATGTTACTGATAAGCAATCCAGCATAGACATTCACTATAAAGAGACCTTCTGTTTTATAAAATGAATGTATGTCTTATTCACACTGATCAAGCAGGGAGTCGGTGGGTTAATGGTGCAAAGCAATGTCACCTGGATTCAGTGAGCAGGGAACAGGCAAGTAGGCTGATCTAGTAGCAGCTGCTGGAGGGAAGGAAGGAAGCCAGGAGGCTGCAGAACTGGACTCCCTGCCAACCAGAGTTCCCACAGGAGGGACCACTGATGTGAGGTTGGCTTGTTAAGCTACAGTTGCCCTACCTCTAGCTGTCACCACTTGATGGTAGTATATGTATGTAGGGGAGGGTAGGAGGGAGAGCAGGCTTTTAGAAACCTTTGCAAATCAAAAAATGTTGATGTAAGATTAGAAACTACCAGAAGGAAGGTAGATTCTGTTGCACGTGGTCTGGGCAGACAGATATAAAAGATACTACACATTCCCATCAGACCAATGTGTCTTCCAATGAATATTTATTTGCAATCAAATCCTAATATGGCCATTGGGCATTCCTAGAAAAAACTTCAATCCTTCACAATTTGTTTTAAAGACTTCCTCATTTCATCTGCTAGTGTAAACAAATGTCAATTCTGCATTTCTCCAAAGGAAAGAATTATATGGAATAAAGATCGACTGTTATAACAAGCCCCTGAGACAATACGTCAAAGCTGGAAGCCAATTTTCTTTTGTAAGTAAAATATAAAAACAGAATATAATACCATGAATTTTCATCTATATAGGCAGCTTTTTAAGGATTCCCACTATTTCCATATGTTAAAAATCATATATCATTCATGCCCAATTACTTCTAAGCATCACATAAATTTACATACTATATTATGCCTCCATTTATATTCAGGAGGCTACTGTATCCCCTTATTCTAAGGGTAAAGGGCACAATCTCTTATATTGTTACATAAACAAGTCCTCCCTTCCTTTTACACATCACCCCTATTCTTCACAATGACTTCTTTATTTTCCACAAGTCAAGTGTACGGTATTTGCTTTATTTACCAACAAACTAATACACAAAAATTCAGTCTCTTTCCCTTTAATGTTAATTTAGATGAAGCATCTACAGTAGAAATCCTAAAGCCACAAGCTCACATGAATACAATCTTCAACAAAATCTTGACAGTAGTTGATTTAAAGCAAAACAAGTCCCCAAAAGTAACATTTAGCAAAGGCAAAGGAATCAAAACTACACGCTTTTGCAGCCACAGTACTACTGTATCCACCCGTCAAACATTACAACCCAACCATTTACCAAAACCACAGCTTATTCCTGATTTAGAAAAGCAAAGTTCATGGACTTATTAAACTACACAACTCCAGCCAGAAAGCACAACTGGCTTTTCTAAGCCTGGCATTTATACAGCATCTGAACTAAAATCCCACATTTTTAAGCTCAGTATCAGCAGACCACTGTTGACCACCTTTCTTGACATAACAAACAACTGACATCTTCATACGAGTATTAACGAGTCCCTCCTGTGCCACAAATTAACAGACAAGAACAAATGGTTTATAACACACCATTATCCTTGAAGGGCTGCATTTAATTCTCAATGTGTGCAATATAATCACTGTACCCATAAGCACATATTTAGCTTAGTTGATTCTCTCACATTTCAGCAGTTTTTTATCCCAAAAGAGGGTGAAGAACAGGTCCCTGAAAGATTCTGGCGAGGTTTCTCCTGGCACGGGAAGAATGTGATAAACAGGGAAAACACAATCACGTGGAATGTCTGGACTAGGTTTCTTTGTAGTATTTAAATAGCGCCCCCCTGCTGGGCTTTGCCACTGCACCAATGGAGAAACCATTTTAGAGCTTAACAATTCAATCTGTACAGTAAACACTCCAAGAGGAAGAAATCAGAAATTCTAAATATAAAATAGAGGTGTGTTAAGAAATACTGAAATATTTCCCTCTCTCCCAGCAGGACTGGTATGTTTCTTCACCTTGAGGGAAGCAAAACATGCTAATCCTGGGAGCAGAGACTAACACTGGTTTGAAAAGGCACTTGACAGAAATCCAAAAACTCCTTTTGGCCAAGATGTCAAGTGGAAGCCCCTTGTGTGTTCATTTTCCTTAATGTCACATCTCAGCATTTGTTAAATTCAAATGTTCATGTAACTTATCAGTTTTCCTACAAGAAAGATACAAGAAGACTGTACGCAATTCTCAAAGTTAGCTCAGTGCGGTTTCAGAAAAGAGCTCCGCGTTCTAACCCCAGATCGGTGTAAGATCAGAAGACGCTCTCCATGATGGTGGTTTACCACTGAACTTTCCACAAGTCACATGAGTGTGTGGATCTGATGAAGAGAGGGAGAGTGCTGAGGACAAACCACCGCTAATTTAGCCTTCCTAGAAGGATACAATCTCTAGATGAATCTCGTTTGAAGAACATTTTTATTTTAGACATGTAAACGAATGAAGCTGAATTCCAATACAAAAGCAAACGAAAAAGAAACCCCTAACGGGGGCAAAAATCATAAAGAGAAATCAGTAACAGACACAAAGAATTCTGCATAACAAACTTTTTAAAAATGCTTAAATAAATTTAAAAAAAAAGTCAAGTCACCTTTTCTGGGCTGGGTCCTGTATATCCAGGTTTCATCGTCCGCTTCCACCTGCTGCCCGCAGACCGAGAGCTCCCCATCACTGCGAAACAGCCTCTTTGTCTGCCTGGACAGGGAGGAGAAATTTATCCAACTCACAGCACGTGAGAGAGAACCTGAATTTGGCCTGAGTCTGAAAGAGCCTGAAGAGCCTTCCTTTTTCATCTTCTTTCACGTCAAAACCGACCAGAGACAAAGGACAGCGAAACGAACAAAAAGCTTGTTTTTTTTAAATTGGCCCGGGTCCTTTAAAGAGCAGCCTCCTTCCTACTTATGCAGACAACGTTGAGAGTCAGGCACAGGGTTATGCAAAAAGACTGCTTCTATGTCACCCAATTAAAAAGAAAGGGGAAGTGAAGGGTTAAGAAAGAAAAAACAAAACAAAGTGTACTAGCCTAGCCGCATTGTGGTACTCGGTTTCTAAATCAGAGACAGCCACGGCAAAAAATAAAATAAAAAATAAATAAAAGTACAGTTTTAAAAATGAAGCTGGGCGTTCATTTCAGGAACACTTGTCGGGACTTTGCGAAGACCAGAACCAAGGCACTCCGACCCTTTGGTGTGTCCCTAGCGTCCCACACTGAGCCCCTAGCCCCCTCGCAGGCATCCTTCCCCGCTGGGGCAGAAAGCCAGCCGTCCGCTGCAGAAGGGAGCGACTCCGCAGCCCGGAGGACAAGGCTCCGCGCCCGGCCAGCACGCAGGCTAAAGTTCACCCGCACAGGTGACGTGCGACAAACGAGAGAGCGCAGCCCGCGGTCCCAGCACAGCGCAGAGCCGGGACCCGCCCCGCGCCCTCGCCCGTCCGTCCGTGCAGCCCGGGCGCCGCGCGGCGCTCCACAAACAATGCCCCGGGCTGCGTGCCCGCTGCTCCGAGGACGCAGCGAGCGCTCCGGGAGAGCCCATAGGCCTTCCCCGCACCGGAGGCATCTCATTGGAGATGGAAAACCCCGCCTCGCCGCAGTCAGTACTTCACCGGCCGCTCAAACTTCTGAACCCAGCAAATTGCTAGTCTGTGCAGAACACAGACTTCTGGAGATGAAAAAGGAAAAGAAAAAGATAAAGAACTGGATTATTAATTATTAGCTCATACTTCTGAAAGTGTGATTTTGAGAAGGGGATTCAATACACTATGTAATTATATACACCTCCAGCATTCCTAGATGGATTTAGGAATGCCTCCTCTAAGGAGGAAATATACTCTGAAAGAGAAGAAAACTGGCCCAGCTAAACTTCACTCCCAGCTTTCAGGAAAGGTGAAATGCAGCCAGTCCTGCACCTGCTGTTCCCTCTCCAGCCTGTCAGCAGCAGCCAGAGTGTGGGGCTGAGGACTGGTCCTCCTCTGCCTCCTCACTGGCAGCCCCCAGAGGTTACTCCTCCCTAGCTTTGAATGATCGTCCTATCATGTACATCATCTGAGAGTCGTGCTAATGGCAATTAACTACAGGCTGGAGCCTCCAGACTCCATTGCAAAATATCTGGAGCCACATCTTGCAATGCATTTGCGTTAAACAGAGTCATGAGCAGGTTGGGGGGGGGGGTATGAAAAACTTACTTCGTCCATAACTTTGCCCAGACACACCGCTTTGTGGGCAACATAACAGAAGAAAGACCCCGCAATTTAACCACGGGGGCACACCAGGGATTTTCCAGATAGAGAAACATGCACAGAAGGGACACCTTGAGACCTTAAGTAACCTTGGGACATGCTAATGCTTATTATCTTTAAATACATATGCAATCCATAAATACATATCATTATAACAGACTGAATTATGGGTAGGGGCATATGCACTAGAAAAAAAGATTACATAACCCCAAATGTCAATCAAGGGTGTCAATCAAGCTTACAAATACATACGCAAAATTAGTAGAATAAAACAGCTATGAACTTGCATGTAAGAGCCATTCACCGCTTGAGGGAATGGCCCACTTCTCTCTTGAAGTGTTTCTTCCTTCCTATATTTCCTATACTTGTTAAAGCTTTGCTGTTGCTATTGATTTGGGTTTCTGATTCTTCACTGACCTGAAAACAAACTGAGCCTAACAGGGATTGAGGTCCCCAGTAACATTTGGGTGTCACACTTCACACAGCGTCAACATAACTCCGTCCTAAGGGTGTTAAAAGTACACGCAACTTTCCATCATAAAGGCTGGGGACAACATGCCCTTTCCCAAAGCAGTATTCAGAGTAAGGAGAATAAGCAACAAGTAGAGAACTAGGTCCAGAGCTTTGCTTTACTCAGCATTGATCAAATATATTAAAACTGACAAATACAACAGAAAATAAACTTTGATTAAAAATCATAAAAGCAGGATCTTGCATTACACTTCCACTCCAATTCACTGAGATTTTAAGAAAAAAGCTCTCTAAGCTTACCAGAACTAGAACACTTGCAGAAGAAAATCATAGAGCTTCCACAAAATGTTCCCAGGATAGGCAGCCCATGCTGCACTACAGAAACAAGGACAGAGAACAGGCACTAGGGCTGAAGGGCGAAGCTACAGAACAGTCCAGGTGGCACACATGCAGACTCATTAAAAACTAAAAGCGTCCTTAAGAGATCATGTAGTTTATGGACAGGGACACTCAGGCCCAGAGAAATATGTGCATACCCAGTGTCACACGGGAGATTCAGTAACAAGGACCAGGTCATGTCAGACACCACTGGGATCAGAGCTTCACCACTTACCAGCGAAGCTTGCTACATCACCAAATGCTCTGAGCCTTTTTCAGTTATCAAATTAGAATGGTAACTCTACTTTGACCACTATTATAAAGGCAAAAATAATATAGTTATGTATAATACCAGTGGCTAACACCAAAATTCAAATATCCAATGTATTCTTTCTCTTCCTCACTTTTGAAAATATCAAAATATAAAATGAATAGAAAAAAAGAGACCATCTCTCCAGAAAATACATAAACACCCGCAATGCTGTTCCTACTGGCCAATAAAGAAAATATAATGATTTTAACTAGCTTTGGAAGAAATATTTAGATTTTAACTGTCCATGTTAGATATGTACTCCAATCAGCTTAGAAAACCACGTAAGTGGGCTGTTTGAAAGTTTCTTTTCACCCAAACTACACTTATTTAGTAATTACAGTTAACCACACATTTTAATTATCTGGACTGTCAACTCAAGGGCCATACAAATCCACCCCTCTCAGCAGCAGGGCCGGGGCTACTTTGTGCCATGCTGCATGTATATCATTGCTAATCTTCACAATAACCCAGCCACAGAAAATCCCTACTTTTAAAGTATAATTAGCTTTTTCAAATAACTTCAGCTACAATATTCAAAGTAATAAAACATCTTAATCTAACCATTTTTTCCCATGATAAACTACAATAGAATACACTCTACCCAGACCTTTTCAACAGACCTGCTGAACAGATTTTAGCCACGCTCCTTACTGTGCTGTGTGCTTCCCTGTCTCCCTTCTCGCTGTCAGGCTGTCAAACTGAAACTTCTGCTGTCATCACATGTGCCAATAGCTGCTCCCTTCCTACCACTTCCCACAGAGCTGAGCTTCAGGCTCTGGGAATCAGATAAACAAGCTCGTGTAAATTATATGTTTAGTGGGACTCGATGAGGGCTCACAGAATCGAATGCACAGCTTTAGTAGAAGCACGCAGTGGCAGCTGCCTCTCAGCCAGCACCCTTGTCCTTTACATGTGGGATAGAAGCCCAAGGGTTGAAATGGCTGAAGTAGCAGCCCCTGGATAATGACCCCCGGATAGATCTGCATCAGGTTTATGACTGCCTCTTTTACATTAAGCTCTTAGCATATGAGGGTCACTTACCTGTCACTGCTGAAATTACTCTATACTACCTTATGAACGATTTAAGTAATACATTAAAGAAAAGTAAGTGTAAAAACTGAGAGGCACCAGAATATATTATTAGAAGAAGTTCCAGAATCATCTTCTTTGGGAATTACTGAGTCAAATACTCATTAACTTAGAAAGATTTATTTATGTTTCTACCAAGAGTCAAAGAGATAGATTGAATAAGTTTGGAAGGTCCTTGCCAAAAGACACAATAATTCATGTTTCAATATATACCAGCATCCTTAAAAAGGAATTTAGCTCAAATGAAAGCTCTTGATTTAATAAAAATTGTTAAACACAACAGGATATAGGATTAGACAAACCCCTCAACCTCATCAGGCATGCAATTGCTTTATTTGCCATCTGTGTAAAATGCCAGCCCCAAATAGGAACTTATTTCAAGTGCCATTAGTTTTTGGCCTCAAAGGCCATAAATGAGCACTTTGACTTTTCATTTCCATGTGTACCTTGCCTGCCCTGTCAACCCTAGAAGGGAGACTAGGACAGGCAGAACTCTGAAGCTAGAGACCCATGAAGAACATGCCGGATGGTTAGAGTTGACAGGGTGGGGTGGTTTGTCTGGGACTGAGGCACACAAACAGAAGGCTTAGGGACAGGGACAAAAGTGGGGGAAAAAAACCCATATGAAGCAGTGAGGATAACTGCTCTCCACCATGTCAAGTTCACAAGCAGCCCTGACTGGGTAGGGAGCAGGAAAGTGTGCCCCTTATCAGATTACCACATGAATCACCCAGCCAACCCACAGGGACCTTCAGCTTCTAAGTCAGGGTGCAGTCGGTTTCTCAACTGTCATCTCCTGTGAATAATTTAAGAGTAGATTTAAATGGAAATCTTCCTACGAGGTAATTTGTACACACTCATAATGAAAGCTTATCTCAACATCTAAAATTAAATAGTTTAAGCCAGATAACTGTAACTAAAAAAACAAAACAACAAAAAGCATATTGCTCCAGGACCACAGCAAATGCCTTACAGAACACTAAATTCTCCCCAAGGACTTAAACAACTGATTGTATACAAGAAAGAAGTCAAGGAAGATAAAACACAGCTAATGACCTATCTGGAGCCAGTCTTACTTTCAGGTTGCCCTCACCTACCACTGCAAAAGCAATGCCTTTTCATTAAACCCTGGCTTTAAAAGTCACACGTACCTTTCAATGGAATTAATGGGGTGTCCCCCTCAAACGGAAAGATTAAACACAAACATCATATTTATGTATCATCACAAGCCTAAATCCCACCTTTCAATGTCTTTGTGTCTGAAAAGGATTCCGAACAGATCCTAAGCCTTAGCTACATTGTTCCCATGGGATCACTTGATACAGGAGCAATATGGCAGCCCATTACTGCCCAGATCCCCCGAGGTGGAGCTCACTGCGAGAATAAAGGCAGAGAATATGAACCGTAGAGACTTGGTGAGCACTTGGTAATCAAGGATGCAAAGTCTACAGCAATCTTAACCAAGAAAATGTCCCCAGTCCAATGGGTTCAGATGAGAAGGTCCTGCATTGTCCGGGGCCAAAGAGCCCAGTCATAGCCTGCCCAGGGTCATGAAGCCCTGCCAATAGCCCTCTGACACTAAAGATATAAATGCTGTGACCTTTCCGCCCTTTTCTCCTTCTTACTGCTTGCACAGCGCTAGGCGTAGATCACCGCTGCTTTGCTTTAGATAGCTGAGAAATGTTCCATTTCCTGGAAAGATTTGCCCTGTGATTTCTCCCAGAAAACATCTGCATACTTCCCCATCTGCTGATTCCCTCCTGCTGTCTATATAAGCTGTGACCTTCTGGCTAATAAACGAGACTTGATCAGAATACTGTCTTGTCTCCATTTCTCACGTCTCTTGTCCCATCCAATTCCCACTCCCCCCTACAGGGTCTGCGTTGAATATCCCGCGGGTCGGGACACTGCATCAACTCTGAGATTCTTCTGATTGAAGACCAAAAGCAAACTTATTCTAAGATCAAATTAAAATTCCAAATAAATATTTTTTTTTAAATCATGACTTCCTTTGTTCTTGATTCCTTTCCTATAACCTCTCCGGTGATCACTGTATTTATTAATTTTGTCTACCGACTCAACCAGTTTTTTGCAAGCTTTATTAAGCACATAAATCAAAGGAGATGTTATTAAAAGGCAGAGTCTGATTCAGGTCTGGAGAAGGGCCTGAAAACCTGAACTCCTAAATGCGCCCAGGTAATAATGCCAGTCCTGGGACCACCTTTGAGTTGGCACGATATTAGACTATAATGCTCTCTGAGGGTAGGGAGTGCATCTGTCATCTTTGTGTCTCTTATAGTACCTTACACAGCCAGCATCTAAACAATGCTGATGAAAGGGTGTACAAGGGAACCATCCATTCATTTCCACACTACTGCTTTCTTTTGATCTTAAAATGTTTCAGGGCAAGGAGATAATTAGACCTTTATTGTAATCATGCCTTTATCACTAAATCACAAAGAGCAAAAGAAAAATTTATAAACTGGCAAAAATATATAATCTGAATTAAAGGTTTAATGATAAATTCCATTATTTATATACTTATACTGCTTCACTTTGAGAAGAAAGAAGGTTATTAACTCATAAGCTGTATGCTTTTCATAATTTGTTAGGACATCTGCATGGCTTCCATCTGCAAAAACTCCAGAATCCAATGATCCAGCCCAGAATCAGGTGCAATCAACTGTGAGCCAAAATCAAAAAAGCAGCCCACATTCTACCTGGTAATCCACACAGGCTGGGTCCTCCTGGGTTCCACCAGGTGAATTTAATTGCTCAGTGGCAGTGGAAAATTTTTTTACACCCGTTTTTCCTGGTAGACAAAGAATTTTTCAGTCAACCTTAAGTGACCTTCCAAAGAGTTTATTCTATTTAATCTACCTTTAAAACTATTTTCATTATGGCTCTATAGTGCTACACTGAATACATCTGGCTTTTTAACAGACAATTTTATCAATTCAGCCTACCTTTACTGTGCTACTACATGCAAGACACAGTTAAATACTGCTGATACCAGCAGTGGTTTCCAGTGAACCAGATAAATCTTATTCCTAATGATATAGGTTAACAGGATTGGGTATAATGTCCCTAAAATTTTTGAATCAGTGGCACCCAGTTCCCAAATCTAAATGTCTCCAAACAAGAAAAAAGTCAGAAATGCAAATACACATATTTAGGATTATTGCAACTCCCTAGGCATAAGTATGGGAGTCATCTCCAGAAATGGGAAAGAGCACAGATAAAGGGATCAGTTCAAATATCTATTGATCCCCTGCTAGGAGATCAGCCAGGCAGGCTGATTCAAAAGCGCAAAAGATCTGGCCCTGCCCTAGAGGAATTTAAAACTGATTGTAGGAGACAAATATGCAGTTACTTTTAACATAATTCAAAAAAGTAAATACAAAAAGCAAAAAACAAGTAAGGTGGCTTGAGTCAAGCCTCTGGAGATCTGAGAAGGTTCTACAGGTGAGAAATAACTCTCTGAGCTGGGTTTTCTAGCGGTCAGGGGGATCTGGCCAACCAGTGGTGTGCTGGGGGAAGGGATGTGGGAAGCCATGATTTGTAGTATTTGCCCATTTCTACAGTATAAAGACTTCCACCATGGCCAATTTCTTTTCCTTTTTTTTTTTTTTTTTGTCTTTTTTTGTGACCGGCCGCACCGCGCTCAGCCAGTGAGCGCACCGGCCATCCTTATATAGGATCCGAACCCGCGGCGGGAGCACTGCTGCGCTCCCAGCGCCGCACTCTCCCAAGTGCGCCACAGGGCCGCACCACGGCCAATTTCAAGCTACCAACAATTTAATCACCAGCCAGCTAAAATCCTGAAAATTTAAGAACAGGCTCTCACAGTCACTGCAGGCTGGCTCCAGCATACTAAATTTGGCTAACATGATAATTTGGTAAACACAATGACTTTACAAAAAATTAATAGCTCCATAATCACTAATTTTTTTAGTAGCAGTATGGGTGTGGGGGAGAAACCTATAAATGTTAACCTTATATGGAAAAAAGGTATGTAGAGGTGATTCTTTAAGGAATTTTGAGATGGGGAGATTATCCTGGGTATCTGGTTGGGCTGTTAATGCAATCATGCATGTCCTTGATGAGAGAGAAGCAGAGGGAGATTTGGGGCAGAAGAAAAAAACGATGTACTACAGAGGCATAGCTTGAAGTGATTCAGCCACCAGAGCTAGAAGAAACAAAGAACTGCAGCTCCCTGGAGCCTCTGGAGAAAGTGCAGTCCTGCCAACACTGACCTCTGGCCTCCAGATCTATGACAGAATACATTTCCATTGTTTTAAGCCACCAAGTTTACAGTAGCTTTTTTTTGTTTTTTTAAATTATAGCAGCCAAAGGAAACTAATGCTGGAGAATACCAAGGGGAATTCTATCTTTAAGCATTTCTGTTCATTTTGTAAGAATTCTGAGATTTTTTTTTGTACTCTTATACTTTTTATATTTTCTAATTTCTTTTCAGCCATTTATTTTGTGTTTGTTTATAAAAGCAAAAGTTGGAAAATTTGGCCTAATAGGGGATTAGTTGAAGCAGTCTAAATTGCCAACAATTGGCAATTTATAGAAATTTTTGACCAAAAATCTAATAAGAATCTGGAGATATATATGCCAAGTGTTCTGAGTAGTTGACACTGGACTGGTGACTTATTGTTTGACCTTAAGCTCTTACTGTCTGAATCTTTTAGTCTCTGTCATATAAATATGACTTGAATTAAAAAAAAAAAAAAAAAAACCTTTAAAGGATTGAAAGTTTTGACATTCTACTTTTTAAAAACTCAATTTTAAGCCAATGATGCCTGTTTTGATTGTTTAAAAATATTTTTGGCTTTGTGTAAGGTAGGTCATGACATGACGAAAAATACTACTCTTTTAGCCAAAGTGGCCTTAATTTGAAGAGCAATTTTTAAGTTACTGAAAATGTGTAGATGGCATACAGGAAGGAATCTTCAGTTACTTCAGAGTATTCTCTTTTCTTAAGACCCCAAAATCCCTTTTCCTCTGGGGAACACTGGGTGAAAATAAATGAGAATTTTTAAAAAATATTTTTTTAAAAAAAGAGTAGAGCCAAGAAAATTTCAAAAAATTCTGAAACCAATGAGCAAATAGTCATAATGACCAACTTACTTTTGGTCACACTGTTCTAGACAGATCATTGCTGCCAGCTTGAAAAGTGTAGAGTCAGAATAAAGAAACCACAAACTTTCCTGTTCTCCCACTGTTAATTCAAGCACAGTACTGAAATTGTGCTGTGAAAATCAATTACAATCTTCTTTGAATAGAAACACAATATTAATCAAATAGATACGGGTTTTTAAATCACTTTAAATTACCCAAACTACTGTGTCTCTGTATTAATATAACTTATATAAAATACTTGTAATGGCAACAAAAAATTCCTCCCTACCTGCCCCCATGGTCACACACAGGCACACATACAAACTTGTAACTCATGTCTGGCCAAATGAGAAGTTAATTTTGCTGGATATGTCTAGTTTACATGGTCTCACTAATTCTTTCTGTGTGAACAACCTTAGCACACAATCATTTGTAACTAGTTTCCATTGTTTAATACTCCATTTCAAAAGGATGGCAACTAACACCTACATAGCTCATACCATATGCCCAGTTAAACAGACAGACGGACAGATAATCCCTCTGAGTATGGTAGCTTCTCTTGGGCAGCAATTTTTTCATCCATAAAAGTAGATTACTACCATCCAATTGATACTGCTCTTGGTAAGATTAAGTGGAACATTTGTACAGTGTCTAATAGTGCCTGGAACAGAGGATCTTAGTTTCTTCCCTCTAACAAAATCCATATTAAATATGTATTATTATACATATTTTATAGATGAATACACTAAGAATAAGGTGACAGAATCACTTGCCTAACTAAGGTCCCAAGTTCCTAGGTAGCAGACTTGAGAATTCTGCCCAACACCCAAACCAGCGGCCTTGTCTTCGCCATGCTGAGGCCAATGCCCACAGGTCTCCCACCTGGGCTACTGCAACATCCTGTGTTCGCCCCTTCAAATATGCCCTCCACACTGCCAGCTCAAGCCACACTCTCAGCCTCTAGGCCCTTGATCCCGCAAACTTCTCCATCTGCTGGAACATTTCTCATCTTTTTCACCTGCTTAACTTTTACTCACTCTTCAAAACTTCTGCCAGGGGCTGTCTCAATTCAAATAAGCAAGTGTTTCTCGGGCACCATATCGCTTCACTATTGCTGCATAAGAAACTACCCCACAACTCGGTGGCTTCACACAATAATCAGTTATATCTCACAAGTCTGTGGGTCATCTGGAAGTCAGCTACTCTCAGCTGGGAGTGGCTCTGCCCCAATGCAGCTGTCCCTGTGGGCCTGAGAATGAGGAATTTCCTGGGGCATGGAAATTCAGTTTTAAAATGGGGGCAGTCCTGAGTACAGCAAGATGGGTGGTCACCTTAGTGGTGACATCTAGGTGTCTCTTCACCTCCTAGGACCAGCAGGCCCGTCCAAGCTTATCTGCCACAGCAACAGCACCAGAGAACTCCAGCTCAACTGCCTAAGCAAGCCTCTTCTGCATCAGGGCTAATAACATTCCATTAGCAAAAGCAAGTCACATGCCCATGCCCAACATCACTGGGGCAGGGAATTACACTCCACTCATCAGAGGAATTTGGGAGGGGTTTCTGAATCTCATCTACTACAGGCACCTGCTGTGCAAGTTACCAATGGTCAAAGATTCCTAAAACAGCATTCCTATTAGGTGCACCTGCTACGTGTTCCCATAACACCCCATGCAGAGAGATTCTGTGCTTAACCTACCACACTTAAAATCATGCATTTGCCACTCAAGACTGTAAGCACCTGAGAGGGAGAACCAAGGCTATTGTCACCGTATGCACAGTACCCGGTGCACAGTAAGCACTAAATCAATGCTTGTTAACCTGAACTGGTTGACTAAATGTGCTTTACCATCACATTCAACCCTCTTCTGGTAAATGTACTCCAGTTTCTTTACTGGACTGTCTTTGACATTCTCCCACATGAAAGGCTGGATTCAATACAGGGATCTGCAAACTTTTTTTGTAAAGAGCCAGGCATAAATATTTTAGGCTTTGCCAACTCTACTGCACCTGTTGCAACTACTCAATTTGCCATTGTAACAAAAAAGCAGCTGGACAATATGTAAACAAATGAAGTTGGCTGGGTTTCAATAAAACTTTATTTACAAAAACAGGTGGTGGGCTATATTTGGTCCATAGACTATATTTTGCTGACCCTGAATTAGAAAAAGTAAAAATGGCACTCAGAGTTGCATGGACAGTAAAAGCACAAAAAGCTCAAGCCAGTGTTTCCCCAAATGTATTCCTTAGGACACTTGTATGAGAATCACTTTGGGCTGTGGGGAGTTATTGGATTCTATTTAGTACAGACCTCTGGAGAGGAATCTGGAATCCCCATTTAAACAAGCCTCCAAGATGAGGCTTACACATATTAAAATTTGAAAATAACTAATTTCAAATTATTATACTACAATTTCAAGTAAATATGCAGAATTAAAGTCTCTACCCATGATTTCCCTGAAAACACACAAACATTATACCACAAGTGCAGATATAGTACTAAATGAATAAAGAATAGAGAAGGATGATATACTGAAATATTATCCAGGAATATTACAAGCAGAACAAAGTGTAATGGCTTGTTTTAATTTTTTTTAATTTTGGCTTTTTTATTTTCCCATAATTTGTATGCTAACATACATTAAATTTTTAACCACCTAATTTTTAATTCAGAATTATTTTAAACATAGAAAACAAGAGAAATCAAGCATAGATTTAATAGTTAAGAGTTTGACATATTTGTTTCAGTTTCTTAAACATAATATGCTACAGAGAAACGTCCCTCCTTTCCCCAGTCTCCCATTATTCTACATTTGGTGCGTATCCCTCCCAAACATATTTTTTCACAATTTTTCTGCACATCTGTGTGTTCTTCAACAAGTGGTAGTACTATTTTGTGTGTTAAAGTTTCATAAATGGTATTATACTGCCCAAATCATTTTAAAATTTATTTTTATAAAATAGTTTTAAACATTTTCCACTCACTATGCAACTAAAGGAATCGTGGACTTGGTACCTCTCATAAACCAATTCCCCTGATCTTTTTCATACAACCTTTTCTGGGTAATTAAAGGAACACTTAACAGCTGGATATAACTAAAAATTGATTTCAAAATTTCTATATGCAATATACAAATCTGATTAAGGTCATGGCCTTTTGTGTCTACCCACATACTACGTCTATTAAAATTTATGCATTGCATGAGCGTGTTTTCTTTAAAAACTTAACAAAGTTAAGCTTTCTGGGACACATGAAAATGAAACAAGCAGAATATAAAGACAGCTTTATCTTTATATGTTTTTCTCTTCGGCTCAACGGATTTACAGTCATATGCACTGCCAACTCTTCCGACAGTCTTCAAAATCTCCAAGTAAAAACGCTATTTATAGAAGGGAAATTCAATTTGATAATGAGTGCTTCAGTTGTCCCTGTGCAATTACATTTGTCAGAATCTGAAATTAATAAACTCATTTGTTAAGGAGAAACTTAGAAAACAAAAGGCCTGAAGAACACTTAAGACACTCAAAAATTTGGGGATGCAACCTTTGTTCCCCAGGGTCAAAACGAATATGTTTAATCAAGAGAACTTCTGTTACTATGATATGCTACTCCAAGATATGCCATTAAAAAGAACTTCAAAGAAGGGTGAAGTCCCACAAATAAACACCAGGGGTTTTCCACTGATGGTGGACTGGCGTGGGTTGGGAGAGATTGGTAAACACAAATGAAAGCATTAGCAACAGAGATTGCCTGTCTAATCTCCTTCCTCCCCAGCCCAGCCACACTGTCATCTCCATGAAACACAGGAAGACCTATGACAGCAATGTGCAAAGAGTACCAAGTGAGCAAGGACCACAGAGCCTTACAGCTCTACCCTCCCTGTTACTCACTTCTGTGCTCACACCCCTGCACACCAAAGACACCAGCGACTTTACTTCTTAGGGTTGTTATGAAAACTAAATGAGAAAGGGCTGACATTATTAGCACTCAATAATTGGTAGGTTATTTGCAGCAACAGCAGCAGCAAAGTAGCAGCAGGTGACCTAATAGTCCTTGAAGTAGATGTAGTTGGCGGACAAGCGGGGGACACTGGCTAAGGCCAAGAGCAAGTGATTAAAGTGACAGCTGGTACGTATGGGAGGGGTGGGGAGCTGGGATGGAGAGGCAGATTCCCTTCTGGGAAATATTTCACTCGTGCCAGAATCATGAGGAAGAGAACAGAGCACCCAAATTTCATCTGTAAAAATAAAACTCTAAAGTAACCTGTCAAGATCTTGGCTAGTTGTGTCATTTTGCCTAGTTTTTGGGCACATTTTTCTTCCCAAAACGATGTGAGGTAATGAATGGTTCAAAGAAAAGTGTGGATTGAACTCGAGTTGTAAGGGGCGAGTCCGGTCTCAAAGTGGAGGTAAAACTGCCACCTGGTCGCCCCCAGCATGACTCTGGCCGCCGACGCCGGTGGGGTGAGGGCCATGATCCAAAGGAACCAAAGCAGTTGAGAAAACTGTCTGTTGGTGGTCTGAGCTTTGAAACTACAGATGATAGTTTGAGAGAACATTTTGAGAAATGGGGCACACTCACAGACTGTGTGGTAATGAGACCATCCAGCAAAGCGTTCCAGGGGCTTTGGTTTTGTGCCTTATTCTCGTGTTGAAGAGGTGGATGCAGCAGTGTGTGCTTGACCACACAAGGTTGATGCGCGAGTAGTGGAACCAAAGACAGCTGTTTCTAGATGGGATTCTGTGAAGCCTGGTGCCCATCTAACAGTGAAGAAAACTTTTGTTGCTGGTATTCAAGAAGATACAGAAAAATGTAATTTGAGAGACTTTGAAAAGTATGGCAAGATTGAAACCATAGCAGTTATGGAAGACAGGCAGAGAGGGAAAAAAAGAGAATTTGCATTTGTAACTTTTGATGATTATGATACAGTTGATAAAGTCATTGTTCAGAAATACCACACTATTAATCGGCATGACTGTGAAGTGAAAAGTTCTTTCTAAACAAGAGATGCAGTCTGCTGGATCACGAAGAGATCGTGGATGTGGAGCTGGCAACTTTATGGGTCATGGAGGAAATTTTGGAGGTGGTGGAGGTAATTTTGGCCGTGGTGTAAACTTTGGTAGAAGAGGTTATGGGGTGGAGGGGGTGGCAGCCGAGGTAGTTATGGAGGAGGTGATGGTAGATATAATAGATTTGGAGGTGGCAACTATGGTGGTGGTCCTGGTTATAGTAGTAGAGTGGGCTATGGTGGTGGTGGACCAGGATGTGGAAACCAAGGTGGTGGATACAGTGGCGGTAGTGAAGGATATGATGGTTACAAGGGAGGAGGAAACTTTGGCGGTGGTAACTATGGTGGTTGTGGGAACTACAATGATTTTGGAAATTACAGTGGACAACAGCAATCAAATTATGAACCCATGAAGGGGGATAGTTTTGGTGGAAGAAACGCAGGCTGTCCCTATGGTGGTGGTTATGGATCTGGTGGTGTAAGCGGTGGATATGGTAGCAGAAGGTTCTAAAAACAGCAGAAAAGGGCAGGAAAGAGAGCGAGGATTTGTCAGGAAAGCTGCAGGTTACTTAGAGACAGTCGTCTCAAATGCATTAGAGGAACTGTAAAAATCTGCCACAGAAGGAACGATGATCCATAGTCAGAAAAGTTACTGCAGCTTCAAGAGGAAATCCTTCTTGTTCAGGATTGTCATGGCCACAGTTTGCAAAAAGAGCAGCTATTGATTAATGCAACATAGTGTCAATTAGATGTACATTCCTGAGGTCTTTTATCTGTTGTAGCTTTGTCTTTTTCTTTTCATTACATCAGGTATATTGCCCTGTAAATTAAGGAATTTTAACTTTAAAAAAAAAAAGTGTGAAATCCTGACAAGTTAAAAGAAATTGTTACCAGCCAGCTGCCCAAATAAAAAACAAATAAAACTGCTACAAAAATAGGACAGGTGTAGCAGACCTAAATAATGCCAGTTATTTAAAACAGCTATAGAAAACTCCAAATTTGGTCAAACTACACACACACAGAATCAAAACGTGTTCCAGGCATTTCTAAAGTTTGCTTAATGGATCATTTTTCTAGGAAAAGAAATGAACACAGAAGAAAAGTGCCAGTCACTGTAGAGCTCCATAAAAAACACATTATTGGTAATAAGTTAAGAAAATGTTTAGCTAAAAGAAAGTAACATTTCAAAATAAGGGGGGAAAAGTTAATGGTGATAAATAACCTTTAATTTATAATATAGCACAACACCAGTTAGTCAGCATGTAAGAAATTATAGCAACTTATAGCCTGTACTTAATATATAGAAAGCGATATCACCTAAGAGTTAACTAAATTACTTAAGAATATGTAAGTATATGCTCTGCCTTTTCCAGAAGAGACATCCTCTATCAAATGAGATTACAATGAAGTGTAAGGAAAGATCCGAATCTTTAACTAGAGTATAGCCTGCCTCTCACTAAAGAAATAAATAGTCTAATCAAGTGTTTTGCCACCAGCCTAATAAAGGTAGAAGGGAGAGGTGGGAACAGAAGGGATGATCCGCAAGTATTTGTGGGTAGCTAGGACCCAGAGCCAAGCATGATGCCTGGGACATACATTTAATGGGCCAGCACTGCTCAGACAAGGGACATAGGATGGGTAAGGCCCAACCGAAACTGTTATCAGTGCCTTGATTCTCAACCGTGGCTGCAATCAGAATCATCTTTATGAAAGATTCTTAATTCAATGGGTCATGGGTAGATTGGGTTTTGGGTTTTCTGTTTAGCACCTGTTTTTATTTAAAAAGCTTCACGGTTTGTGTAAGGTATGTCCCCTCCCCCCCATTTAAGAACCACTAATCTTTGAGAAAGTTTACATTTTGTTTATAGATATAGCTGCCAAGTGAAATGCTAGTTTTGTTTCTTAAATGATAAAATTTATAGGACAAAGAAAAGGAAGACACCTGCTATTTTTCCAACACTTAATATTTAAAAATGTTTAAAAACGCATCAAATGCTGTCACCCATAATCCTGCCAACTATGCCAATTGTCAAGCTAGGGCTGGGTCTGGAGCTCACAGACCCCTCAAGCCCGTTCACAGACTGGATCACAAACACTTCACACACCAGGCTGGGTCCCCAGACTCCTCACATGCCAGGCTGGGTCACCAGACCCGTCACATGCAGGTCTATGAGCTAGGTAAGCGGCAAAAAGGTCCTTGGAGCCATAGGTTCTAGAGCATGGCCACGGGGTGGCCTCCTGAGGCAGTCAACACCAGCCAGGTCACAGCGTTGGGCAGGCGCACTAACTCCACCCACACACAACTTATTTACAAAGAATGCGCAGCACCACCCTCAACCGGACCTAAGGCGAGGGGGCCTGATTAAATTATTCTATTTTCCCAACAAATGTAAAGCATGAAATTTGCCTTCTCTGAAGCTTCCTGTGCAAAACACCAGTGTCAAGAGGACTCTGAGTGTGACAGTCTGTTGCCATTGGGAAGGACACAACAATGGACACTGTCTCCCACAGTCATGAGGAAAGCTAAATTGTACACTTCATACTACGTGTCTGTCTATTCAAGTCACAGAAGCTGGGGCTCAAAGGAGATCTTAGAGATAATCCGATCATGCTCTTTCATTTTACAGATGAGGAAACAAAGAATCTGAGAGGTCATGTGCTACACTGTCATGCTGGTTCCATGACAGAGGGAATCTAAGAGGGTTACCACTGTGTGGCCCAGCACCTAGTAGCTACTCTATAAAATGTGTAGAAATTAATTGTCAGGGCTAGATCGTTGCCAAAGTTGGGATCCAGAGGCAGGCACAGTTTAAAATAACTCAAAGCACCCACACTGAAAACTAATCAAGGCTAAAAGAAGTAAGCAATTTTCCAAGATCATCCCTCCCCAATAATATAAAGCTTGAACCCCATCTATCTTCACCACTGCCCTCAATTCCCAGAATCACCTGTCCATAGAATAGACAAGCAGCATATAAAGAACATTCCTTCCGAAAGTAACACAGCAAACTGATCTCTTAAAATGTGTTGTTGTTAACTTTTAACACCTGGGCTGGGAAAAAGCTCCAAAGAAGAGGAAATTAACTTCGTCAGATTTGCAACATTAAGTGTAAAAGTTTTAACTTAGAGCAGATGCCTCTGTTGGAAATGACTTTTGGCTTCATCCCCACTTCATGGAAAATCACGTTTGAAATCATGTCTTACACATACAGGGCCATCCTCAAAACACAGTACGGTTTGCCTGTAGGTGACCAGCAGGTGGCAGAAGAGAACAACCCATCCTCAATAAAGCTGCGTTGCAGGAGGAAAGAATTTGCTGCATTCACAGCAAGGGAGTATTTGAATTCAAACACTGGCCAAGACTGGGTTCGTAAGCGGCGAAGGATCCTGCATCACACTAAAATTTCAGGGTAGCTCATAAAATAAAATGGTCAAATATCTAATTACCTTAACAACCTAGAGGTTAAAATTCAGAAGTGTCTTTTGTACTTTTGACGGGACAGCATGGGGAAGGAACTAAAAAGAAGAAATAGTACAGAGGGCAGTGTTCCAGGCTTTACAGCATCCAAACTGTAAATATCAGTTTCCCAAACTGGCCTCATCCCAAAATGACCTGGTGGTGCTTATTAAAATACAGACCCCATTTGGATCCCCGTACAGGCCAGCTACCCCCTGCCCCACCTTCCAAAAAAATACAGACCCCTAGGCACCACCCCAGATGCACAGACTCTCTGGGGAAAGGATCAGAGAATCACCTAGTGCGCTTATCAGTCGAGTTTGGGGACCCACTGGTTTGGGTACCACCTGGAGGGCACGTACTCTACAATTTAATGTGTGGTCATGAGATGGGTACCATTAACAACCTGCCCACCAGTGAGGAATCGCGTTCCAAGACTTGCTCAGGGTAAGTAAGAAGTTACTGGCTTGGCCAAGACTAACTAACCACTACTGCTCAGCACCCACAAGGAGCCTTCGGTTCAGCTGGGTCACCTGCAAGGGTTTCTCCACCTGCAGCCTCCCTGGCTCAAAACCTCCTTTATCCCATCTTCCCCCTCTTTGTTCATTCCCATCTCCTACTGGCAACACAAATGAATTTGCTCCCTACTTTGTATTGTCAATCTCTTTTTCCAGATAATGTGTTTTTTCCCTCTGCCAACAACACTGATCCCCTCTACTGCAAACAATCGGCCTCCCCTCAGTACAACTTCTATCTGGAGTCGGTACAGTCCCGGCCTCCCTTCATCAGCATTCCCTCTTCACTCCAATCCTTCAGTCGGTCCCCAGCAGCCTCATTAAGTGGAGAAAAGAGGCTAACTGTGCTGATCGACCTGACTTCAAGGTTCATCAGCACCCTCTACTGGGCCCTAGTTGTTCCAAACTTTCAGGTTTTCCTTTAAGTCTTAACCCAACCTTCACACCCAAACTCAAAGATAATGTCCCTCTGAACAAAACTGAGAAGAGTCAAGGTCTGACCTTTCCCCTACCTTTCTTTCTTCTTCCTGTAAGGAAAGCTCCAGCCCCACCTGCTGCAGCTTGCTCCACCTCTGTTCATTCTGGCATACACACCCTGCCAAGTCAACCCAACCCACAGCCCTGACCTTGTAAACCCCTGCTCCAAGCTCCAATGCTCATCAAACCCAAGCTTCTCTGCCTTCCATTTAGGCCCCCACAATAGATTCCCAACCTGTCCTAGACTCTCTCCAGGCCTCCTTCCTCTGCAGCACCATTTCTGACCCTCCAAAGTGGCTCTTTATTTTATTTATTTATTCTCTCCATTCTGAGAACTCACGTGGCACCACAAAGCCTGGTCATGTAGGGTTTCCTTAGTTTGCCTGAGGTCACTGATGTCTGGCCACCTACATTATCTCTTCTCCTGTCCACTAATTATTTTCAATTCCTTCAGAAGAAAAAGTTTAACTTTGTGGGTGTTCAGGAAAAATTTATTGAATAGACAATATAAGAAGCAAGGCTGAAATACTTACCTCTCCCCTCTCAATAACATGCTGGAACAACATAAAGGAGCAGACAGCACAAAAATTTGAATCAGGTAGAGTTGGATTCTAATCTTGATTTCAACACTTTTGTTTTATTTTATTTTTTATTTATTTTAAACATTTTTATTTACTTATTTTTTATTATTTATTTATTTATTGATAATTTGAAAAGAACAGCAATACCACCACCTAGTGGGATTACAAGTCAAGCAGCTAGGCATTCTACATAGAACTTATTGCTATTGTCAGACATATCTTTTTGAATTTGAGAATTTGCAGAATATAATCAGCAAAAGGAATAGGTAAGGACTACTGGTACCAGTTATTGAAGAGGGAGAAAAAACACTGGTAGGAAGTAATATATTGTGGGCTTAAACTGCAGAAAAAAGAAATAAAATTATGGAAGCTTTCAAATTTTAACTACCCCCTGCTCCCCCAAACATAAAATAAATAAGCCAGATTATCACTTTTAAAGAATACGTAGGTAATTTTTAAGAGGGATAGCACCATCATTTCTAGGTAGCTGTCAGTCTAGCCTGCATGAAAGAAAATAATTGAATGAAAGTAGTAGAACACAAGAATCTTCTTACATAATAGTGACTGCATAAAAAGTATGCAGCAAGAGCTAAAGACTGGAAGGTGGCAGGTATGCGGGTAATGTTCTTAAGAGATAATGTCTGTGGATATATTTTAGTAGGCTGATCTAAGAATTTTATAAATATAGTAAAGCATACCAAACAGAGTAGCTAAAAGCTACTTGAGCTTTTTAGAAAAAAGTCTGATGGAGCAAAACTCTTGCCTGTAGACAACTAACTTTTCTTCAAAAGCATTACATATGCACCATTCTATATACCCAATGCCACAGCCACAGGAAATAAGTTGCCAGCAGTCTTATAAATCAAAGTTTATGTGCTTCCTCATTTTCTGTTATAAACCTTCCTAGTCAAACTGTCATTGCAGTTCACATCAAATTTAAAAAATAAAGTTTCATTCAATGGAGGCTTAATGAATACCATCTGAAAGCCATTAAAACATACACACCCACTTCCACACAAACCAGACAATCATAGGACTCAAGGATTTATTGAACCTTGAAGCTGGAAGTTATCCTAGTGACAAATAAGTCACACATCCAGCTATGCACAGAAGGTAGAGAGGTTCCCTGATCCTGCCACTGACGCTAAGGCAGTCAGTAACATTGTGGGGACTACAATCCTGGTCTTGCCCCAATCTGGACTCTGCCTACTCCATCACTGCCTGCTTTAGGTCTGGCTCTGAAGTGAGCAACTCCCCCTCGATACTCTTCAAGAACATCAGTGAGTCATGTTTCCGTTTCCTCTTACTGTTCCAAGCAGTCTTAGCAGCACAGAGTTCATTCATTCACAATAATGCTCACTCACCTGCACTGGGAACTAATACACTTAGGAATTATGACGTACCACACAGCTCTCAAATCAGTGAAGCCAATGGCTAACTAAATCTAAAAAGAAAAAGAAATGTAACCTTTAGCACTTAAAATACTTCCTTTCACCATACTATAAAACAACCACCTCACTTTCATTAGGAGATGAAAAGTGACTCATTTCTTTCATCCAGAAGACGTCTCCCCAGGCACAAACTCACACACATTTTACTTCACCGGACCTTTTAAATATTTACTTGTTAGCAGTATTCTTCCTTTCAGGTCAAAGATTATAGTACTTGGCAACACAAAGAAAGCAGAGGGATATAGTTATGAATTAGTAAACTGCTTTGCCAGGTCTTCCATTTGTTAATTCAGTCCAGCTTCAAAGGGGAATTTAAAGAGAAGTTTAGTTGTTAGAAATTAATCCTAAAAAAAAATCACTGAATCAAAAAGTGACTTGGCCAATTTTTCCCAATCTGGTGAGAAGGGACAAACTGCTCAATTGTAGGTATAGGAGCAAAAAGTCTCTTACTATGCAAATGAGTTTGTTTTAGCAAAGTTTTCAAAAGACTTTTTGGCTTGTTAACCACAGGACTTTCCCAGCCTTTGATATGCTAATGTATGCTGTAAATTTCCAAGGACTAGGGGGAGGAGGCTTAGTTTACTTGATCACTTTAATTATCTAGAAGGAGAAGGGTTGGGAATAAAATAGGAGAAACATACCACACTGATTCAGTAGCTTCCAAGCAAGAGTGGAGACAAGACTTTTCTAAAGCACCAGTATTTTTGGTCTTTAGTAGCAGAGAACAGTTAGGCTCCCATTCACAACTATTTCAGAACAAGATGAGAGTTTCTATTAAGTCAATTGGGAGAATGAACCTAAATAGAACTAAATCCTTGAGAGCTTATCTTCCCATTACCAACAGGGCTGCCAATATCCCTGGGCTTCTGCAACCACTCCCCAGATCTAAGCAAAAACAGCCCCTCTACCTGATCCTGTGGAATTAATCTGAGGTTGTATATTTTCCCTGAACTCTTTGATCTGCATGCGCTAGTCTATTTCAATGTTTTTTAACCATGGCTGTACATCAATATCACCTAGGGAGCTTTTAACTGTACAGATGTATTGGCCCAATGCCAACTCTGCAGAATCCAACATGATTCCTTCCCAACAAGCAGCAGCCAGAGCTGAAAACCTCTCTTCTCCTTCCTACCAAGATCAAGACAATAGACAAATAACTGATAAGGTAGGTACCATAAACTGAGCACACTAACACTGATACAGAAAGGGCTACATAGCAAGATTTTAATGAGTCCCAAGTTTACAGACAAATCAATATGAATCACTCGTGGCCTTTTTCTTTTCTGGACCATTTTGACAAAGAAAGAAAAATGTATTACTTTGAGAAGAATACAAAACAAGGAGTGTGCCACAAAATTCATCCAGGTGCAGACAGCAGCTAACTCCCTGATCCCCCACACAAGTCCTACCCTGCACATGACCCTAGTTTGCAACTCAACATTTCACTACATGTCTTAGACCTTTGTAGGTCACCTTAGAAAGTCAAAACCAGGAATGATCACTTTGCCAAAACCAAGACTATTGTACGATATACAACATAGAGTGTAGGCCTCTGGTGGTCTTATAAGTAAGCCAAATCACCTTTGGGTGATAGACAGCAATTTTTGAAAACTAGTTCTCTTCCTAAATAGATTTACTTGGGCTATTTTATGTATATAATTTCTAAGCAGCATATTGCAGAAAAAGGAATAGGCACGAGGATTAAGAGAGTTAAAATTAAAGATATAGTAAATTGTCTTAAAAGAACCAACTTCAATATAATAGGGGATCCTGGGAAATAGACTGTAAAAACAATCTCTCCCTCTTTCTGAATTTTTTTAAATCAGCAGAAAAGATCACTATGCACATTGCATGGGTAAGAATAGTTCAACATAAAGGCAGAGTTGAGAGATTATTAGAAAACAATAATAATCCTGGCTGCCAGACCACTGTTGCACATGTGCGTGTTACAGGCTTTGTATAATTGACAGACAGAGGTAGCTCCAATGCAGCCTGTATTAGTCAGGGTTTTCCAGAGAAACAGAATTGATAGGATATTGTAAGAAAATAGCTTAAGTGATTCATTTTCAAAAATAGCCTAACAAAAACTGCTTAACCAGTTTATAGGTATGACAACCCCAGAGAATGCACACTCCCGGGAAGTCACTGCAACAGCACGTCACCTTTGAGAAATAACTTCTCAAGACGGTGGCTGGGTACCAGCCCTTTGTTCTTTTCATGTCCTGGTTCTTCTCCCTGCTCAGGACTTCTCGGTGGGCCTTTTTCACAGGCTTGTCTTGAGTTCATCCTTTCCATCAGCAGGAAGTGAACAATAAATATCTTATAAGGAAATAATGAAACTTAAATGAGGTTCGGGAAGATTGTATACCCAACAGTACTCAGCCAACGAGGAACTGGGGGAGGCACTCATGCACTAGGGAATAAATTGCTCAGTGTAACTGTTCCAGGTGTGCCTGTCCCTCAGACACCCAATCTTGCGTGACCGCCATTAAACTCTCACTTCGTCATACCTTGTGTCTCCATGTTCATCCTTTGGCATTGGACAGGTGAGGGCACTTCTCACAGATATGTTATAAATATATGAGAGGATTTATTAGGGGAATTAGCTCACGCAATTGTGAAGAAAAGTTCCATGATAGGCCGTCTGCAAATTATATGCCAGTAGCATGGCTCAGTCCAAGTCCAAAGGCCTCAAAACCAGGGAAGCCAGTGGTATCCTTGGTGTAAGTTCTGGAACCCAAAATCCAAAGAGTCTTGAGCTCTGATGTCCACAGACAGGACAGAAGAGTGTATCCCAGTTCCAGCAGATAGAAACAGATTCACTTTTTTCCTCCATTTTTTGGTTCTCTCCAGGCCCCCAACAGATTGGATGGTTTCTGCCCACACTGAGGATAGGTCTTTCCCACCCAGTTCACTCAGGCTCTCATACTAATCTCTGATGGAAACACCCTCATGGACACACCTAAAAAGATAGCTTTACCAGGTTTCTCAGCATTCCTTCATCTAACCAAGTTGACACCTAGAATTAACCCTCACACGGCCTGACTTTCTCCTCCCTATTAATAGTATGGGGATGTTTCCGGGTGTTTTCCCCTTTAACACTGCCCTTCTTCCCTATCCCAAAGGGAAAAAACAAAAGGTCATAAATCTCTCTTTCAAAGCTAAAACTAAAAATATCCAGGACAAAAGTATGTTTTCCTTTAGAGGTCTCATGCAAAACAACTAGAAAGTAGGGCCGGCCTGTGGCTCACTTGGGGGAGTGTGGTGCTGATAACTCCAAGGCCAAGTGTTCGGATCCCTATATAGGGGTGGCCAGTTCGCTCACTTTGGAGAGCATGGGGCTGACAACACCTTACCGGTCACCTTAAAAAAAAAAAAAAAAAAAAAAAACCTAGAAAGGCATTTCTTTGGTAATGATTTAAATGTCTTTGGGTATTCACAGGCAAAACAAGAGTGCTTAGGAATCAGGATCTACCACTGCCTAACCAGTGGACTAACCCCGGATAAGCAGCTGAAACTCTGTGCATCAATAACTGTGCAGAGAAGAGGTTAAATTACTCCCCTCTCCTGCTCTCCCAGCTGTAAGTCTAGAGTTCCCTAACCTGCCAGCATTGACTCTACTTGGCAGTTTTGAATAAACAGGCAACATCTCAACTATTGTTAAACTACAATGGGAGGCCTGCAGGGTCATGTGGAAATCATTTTTAAAATAAAAGCTTTTTCATCAACTACACGAGAAGCACTTAATAAGTCTAAAAATAGACTAAAAGGATTAAGTGGAGAAGGCAAACTATGGTTTTGATGGACTATGTGGATTGCTAAAATAACAGGATACACTTAAAACCAAGCAAAGAAACTGGACAGTATTTCGTTTGTTAAAATGCTTAAGATTATAAAGGGGTGATACATTTGGCACGATATCCAAAGTGCTTGAAACAATCAGCAGACCACAAAAGGACATCTCAATGAGTTTGCTGCAATTAATTTAGCAGAGCTGCTCCTAAGAGGTTAATAAAGCTGTGTAAGTTTTTAAGTTCACATCCATTTTTCACCCGCATTCAATTGGGGGTTGGGGGAAATCCTTTAAAATCATCTCCAGTAGCAGCCACAGCAAATTATTCCCACCTTGCAGGAGTTGAGCTCAACAGAAAAACTCTCAAGGATAGTTTCAAGTGCTCAGCACCTTGCAATAAAAAAATAAGACCTCCAAATACTGAGAGAATATAAAAGCCTAATAAAGTGCTAGCATATAAGGCATCAATCCATAAAAATGAAAGTTTTTAACTGGTATCATCTACCATAATGAACAAAGAATTTACAGGAAATAATTTTAGAAGGCCTTAAATTTTAATTCCATCTAAGACAACTGATTTCCTTTCAATGGTAAAATCGATATAAATATTGATTTGACAATTTCTCATTCAGTTGTCTGTGCTATTGTCACAGAACTTTAATTCAAAAATCAAACCGATTATCATATGGCACTGCTTCTGGCAGGTCCTAAGTAAATGACTTTCCTTTTTTATGTTGTTCTTTTAGGGTGGACATTGACCTTCTTCCTGCCTTTAGCAGCTGCACATTAGGGAGACCTAGAAGTGAACATTATGATCTGTTAAAGTAAGTGCAAGAAGCAAGACCAACCAATCAACTCTACTGTGAAAGTGGACATCTGCAGAGTAAAAAAAAAGCAACTAAGTATATGTACTTCCCTGTATACATGTATGTTTCAATTAGAAGTTCAAAAGAAAATCAAGAAAAAACATTGTTCCTTTACGCAACATACAAGAATACTTCAAAAAGTTTGTGGAAAAATAGAATGAAAAGATAATACAATCCCACTGTTCATCAAAGAGCATTAAAACTAAAAAATATGAATTTTTTCATGAACTTTTTGGAGTATCCTCCTATAGCTATGTATCAATTTGACAATGTTACAGTTAAATATAAAAGTATCTACTACATTTACAGATATGTTGTTTTTAAACCCAAGATGACCTAAGAAAAATGCAGACTTGCAACCAAAGGCCAAGGGATAATTAAGACATCATTTTCTAATCATATAAAAATCCAATGTAAACTTAAGATTCCCTTTTTTCTAACTCCAGATACAGAAATTAAATAGTGTATATTTTATTGAGTTTGTGAGTTGTTGATCAAGTACCTAAAATCGTCTAATGAAGATCTAAATCTCTTAATATTCCTGAATTAAATGGAAATGAAAGAACACAGAATGAACATGTATTATTGAGGGCCACTATACACTAGGTAGAGTGGGAACTGCTAAGGAAACAGATGAACAAAAACACACATGGTCTGATCTAGTGGGATTAAGAGTCAGGAAGACAGGAAGGCAGGGGAATGTGAGTTAGAAAGCATTACTGCAATAAATGGTAGCCAACTTTGAAATCTGTGAACTGCGTGGTTTTATTTTACACATACCCTTTGATATATACAATAAAAGATGTGGCATGTATTAATGTTACCCAGTGGAGAACTAATTAATGGAATTCATTAATGAATTCATCTCTATTGGAATTCATCTTTGGGAGGGAGGGTTGGAGGTCTCACTCGACCCTTTCTATTTAATTTTCCTGCATTAATCTAGCACTTTGTTATCTCCTGGTCTAGTTTCAAACTCATGCCTTTCTTGCTTTCTGACACTGATATCTACCCTTGGTTAATTATTCTCTTTTTGGTACTGAACAAATATTAGGGACCTTGAGTGAAAGTGTTCATCTAGTTTTCCATTACTGATTCCCCCCCCCAATTGTCAATTGGTGAGTCTGAATTTCTACTCCTATTAATTCATTTACACATCTAACTCCAGACCAATTTCTTTTCAAACCAAACAGGACATCTGTGCCTCTTACCGCCATTTACAAATTTTTTTTTAAACCCTATTATCATTCACTTAATTCAATAATGCAGAAAGCTTAGCAAATCCCATTTTAGAAATTCCAAAGATGGCCTGAATTCCTTCCCTGTATTTTCTTGTATTTAGCTGATAATTCATTTTTCAGGGAGGTAGATGAGGGAGGCTTTGGATTCAGACAGACCTCGGTTCCTTTATTGGCTTGACCTTGTACAAGCTGTATGAATTTGAGGTACACAGAAAGACTGGGTAGCTTGTCTAACTTTTTCTCTCTAAAGTCTCACAGGTTTGTGGAAGGGGTAAATTAGATAATATATATCAAACATCCGGCCAGTGCTAGACACCGTGCATGCCTCTATGAGTAATGGCCATTTTAAGCACTGTACCCTAGGAGGAACGTGGATGTTCCCCTGCCTGTGGGAATACGCTTTCTATCTTGCCTTCCTCTCACACGATCATTCTCTTCCCTTCTTGCAATCTTAAGGGAACAATCTATGTTGTTGCCTCAGCTTTTTCAATGTACAGTTCTTGCCTCTGTAACTCTGTAAGCAGCACAACTTCACAGTTTTTGTCCCCACTATTCTGACAAATGTTTGCTAAATGTTTATTGAGTTTGCTAAACATAATTGCTACATCAGATGGCTGCTTCTCTGCCTTGGTCTTGTTCGTTGACACTTCTGATTGATCCTCAAAAGGTAATGTTCATAAATGGCCCTTTCTGGGATTCTCTCTTCTCCCTGGTGAGAGCCTCCAGTCAACATAGCTTCCACCATCATAACATGTTACAGTGACCTCCAAGGACACTCCCTGCACCTGCGCTGCAGTTACCACAGCCAGCTTTCCTGGCGATCACTGCCCTCAAGGCCGTCAAACTCAGCACTTCCAAATCAGACTCATAATCTTTCCTCCAACACTGACAGTCCTCTGTCTGGTTAACAGCATACCAACAACCCCACTGCATAAGACAGAAAGTCCAAACTCAACATGAGTTCCTCACCACTCTCCCTCTTTATTTGGATCTCTTTAATCTGTGTGCTTAATTCAGACCCTGCTTAAATGAAGGAGCTTATACAGTAACAGGTACTCTGAAATGGACCAATGTCTATTGGCTCCATCCCCCCTTTCCCTCCATCACCTCATGCATGACTCCATTACAGTAGGCTTCTAATGGTTCTTCCTACTTCTCTTCCACTCCACCTAATCGGTGATGGCTTCAAAAGAGCTAGAAGGTAATATCCAGTTCCTTGCAGCAGCATACTAGAATGCCTGCCCCAATTTGGTTCTCTATCAGTGAGCATTACTTGGATAAAAATAACAGGAACCAGCCTAAGCAAATTTAAGCAAGGGGAATGTATTGGAAGGCCACAATGGTAGCTCATAGGATCCAAGATTAGGAATACAATTGAGCTCCAGGAAAAAATGGAAATGACAAGTCAGGAATCTGTGAGGTCATGTCTCTCCATGTCTTGTTTGTGCCTTATTCGTTCTTTCTGCAAATCACCTTCCTGTGCTCCCCAACCCATATAACAGGACAGTTGCTTACAGCACCACTTATGGGTTGAATTGTGTCCCCCCAAAAAAGATGTTGGAGTACTAACCCCCAGTACCTCAAATGTGACCTTATCAGGTGACAGGGTCTTTAGAGAGGCTATCAAGTTAAAATGAGGTCATTAGGTTGGGCCCTAATCCAATATGATTGGAGTCCTTTTAAAATGGAGAAATTTGGATACAGAGACACCCGCATAGAAGGAAGACAATGTGAAGAGACACAGGGAGAAGACGGCCATCCACAAGCCAAGGAGAGAGGCCTGGAGCAGATCCTTCCCTCACAGCCCTCAGGAGGAACCAACCAGGCCAACAGCTAGATCTCAGCCCTCAGCACCCGAATCCACTACCCAGAGGGATAGGATCTCTCATTCTCTCTCTTCAATTCAAATTATTCTCTCATTCTTTCTCTCTCCCTCCTCTCAACACCAGCTCCTACAAGGGGACCCTGCCAGCTTGGGATTGGTGATCAACCTAGTCCAATCAACTGAAGCTGGGATCAGGCCCCCAGAATGAACACGGCTTTGAGGATCAGGGGTAGGGATGAGGCAGACAGAGACGTGCGTCCTCCTGAGGTGTAAAATCTGAAATACAATTAACATTATTTTGGTACAATATGATAACAAATCACTGTTATGATGTTACAGCAAATACTATTTCTAAGCTATCAGTTTGATTGCTGGTTCACACACCCAGCTGTCAGTGACTGATTCTACTGTGTTGGCCAAAACCAGGCGGTTGACAGGCTGTGAAATGTTATAGTCGATAGTACTGAACACTTAGGTGTTCCTAAGAAAAATTCCAATTATCAATCCTTTCACAATAGTATCTAACATAATCTTCAGATTAACTATGGAGAAACTGAAGTCAAGCAAAAGACTTTTTCATTTGCTTGAAAAAATGCAAACAAATTTTCGCTTTGTATCAAATAGTGCTTTGAGGGGCCAATGCAGCACTAAGGATACTGTTCCACCTGCCCTCATGAATTAATGCAAAAAATCTTCCACATACTCTCCATAGACTCTTCACCACTACAATCCTTTTTCTCCTCCCCAACCCACCTCCCAACAAAACTACAACCAATGAGAGCAGGAGAAATTAGAAGGTATGACAGAGTGGCTCTTTCTGAAAAGTAAGCAAATCATCCAAAAGTAGCAGGATATGAATAGCAGTTCTCAGTAGGAGTAACTCTCCCTTGCAGGCCTTTTGGAAATGTGTGGGACATTCTGGGTAGTCATAATAATTGAGTAACACCACTAGCATTTGGTGGGCAGAAAGCAGGGATACGGGGCATCTCACAATGTGTGCAACAGTATACTGTCCTACATCCTGATAGATTTCAAAAGTTTTAGATGTTTATGTTGGTAAGAAAACAAAAATCAACAAACAAAAACAACTTTTTCATATTGTATTTTTATTACATAAAAACACAATGTTTGTGCTTGACTTTAATACATACCCAAAATTTCCAGGAATGCAGGTAACACTGACATGGAGAGATCACTTTAGTTGGCTTAGTTTGTTTGGTTTGATCAATAATTGATCACTAGGGCCGACCCTGTGGCGCACTCGGGAGAGTGCGGCACTGGGAGCGCAGCAGCGCTCCTGCCGCGGGTTCGGATCCTATATAGGGATGGCCGGTGCGGTGCGCTCACTGGCTGAGTGCGGTGCGGCCGGTCACAAAAAGACAAAAAAAAAATAATAATAATTGATGACTACTTGAAAACTGCATCATGGGCCACTCCACCACTCACAGTGTCTGGTCAAGTGCTTTCTCGCCATGGTAGTTCCACATACATGGAGCATCTAACGGTTTCATCACATCTTCTAGTAAGTATAGTTTTGCCTGAGCAATGAATATGAACATTTATAAATGACTTCCATTTCTCCTTCCATTACAGTTAGGGCATTATACTGACTTTTAAAATGGTTAGAAATGTGTTTTATATTGCCTATGAAATTCCCATTTCAGGACATTAAAAGGGATATTACAAAATATTTATGAGTGAGAAACACCATTCTAAAGGATGAGCTAACACTTCATGTAGCTGCCTGTCCAACTCTTCAGACCTCTATTATGATCCCAACACAGCTGGAGCAGGTGAAACTGCCACCTTCCTAAAAATCAGTATTTGCCTTTCATCTAAGTACTACTAAAAAAAAAACCCTGAACATAAACCCTTTTCCTATAATGCTCACAAATTTGGATTTGCTGACCAGGATAAAATGACATACAGCTTTTCCTTGTCTCTTTGTCATATGGTGGGATAAACTCCAATTCCAGTGCTGAATCCCGTCTCTGTTCCTCCTAAGACAACAACATCCTCACCCTCTAAGCACTATAATGAAGAAGAGATTACAGTAAATGACCTTCCACACATTTCTTTTTAATTCAGGTCACCCCTGTGTTTTCAATCATTAAATGTGCAGGAGTCCAAGGCCAGAGCTCAGGGCCTGGACTTCCACCCGATTCTCTGTTTGATCGTCAGCAAATCACCTATGATTCTCTGTTTGATTGTCAGCAAATCACCTACTCTCTGTGTGTCCAAGTTTATCCAGCTGTAAAAGTAGCATTTGTTTTGTCTGTTACCTTGTAACACAGGGACACAGTATAACCTAATAAAACTTTCTGGGCTCCTAATTGTTATATATCTTTTCAAAATAAATTCAATACAACACAGTGCTTTATGGTAATCTGTACTATCTGAAAAAGAAGTCTTTTTCTTGTATAACTTATGCAGAAATAATGGTGCTAATGAAATTAGAATTGGCTTATCTAACCAAGTATGTAACCCAGATACCTGAGAAACGTCTAGTTTCTCATTGAGCGCTTGAGATACCTTGAGATTATCAAATGACAGATGTTCAGTTGGGTTCAATCTGATCTCAGGTTGGGTCAGGTTAGTACCTGGAGAAGGGACCAGAAAGTAACTTTCCAGTGTCACCTACATGTCTTTCCCGTTGATTAGTGCTGAGAGAATGAAGCAAGTTCAAAATGAAGCAATACTGAGGTGTTTTGAGTATCATCTCTCTGCCTGCCTTATTTCAATTGGAATTAACAATGCTTATTGCAAAAATTAAGTGTTTGTCAGCCTTGTAAAGGGTTATTAATCTCTAGGTTGCTGAGTGATAAAAACCGAAGAACTATCTTTTCAAATGCTTTTTAAAACTTTATCTTTTACTTTTTAATCAAAAGAGAACATTGCTAAGCAAAATCAATTGCAATCCTTGCTTCCTTGGGATTAAACCATTTTGTTTCTTATTAAATTACTATAGATATAAATGGAAAATAATCTTTGGCATTTTTAAAAATCCAAATTTTAATTTAATTTTCCTTATCTTAATGTTTTTACGTAAACAGAGAATTCAGACACTTGGATCTTAATATCTTCATTAGAACTTATGTTTGGAGATTACAGGGATCAAAAGCTTTAATTTGTGAGAGGGAAATTATGTTTTACAATAACTTTAACCTCCAATATTTCAAAATGCTCTTTAGAAAATTCATCCCACAAAAATAGCCACTTCATTCTGTAACATGATATATCTGCATGTATCACTGTTAGAAGACAATATCTACTTGAAAAGGGCTTCCTCAATTTCTAATCATTTGTTAATCATCTGAAAGTATTTTCTCATAATCATTATGAAAGCATTTAATTCAACAGAAGACAAAGTATTCTAATGTTATGTGCTTTCATTACTTGGTAAGGGACTAAAGGCACAAGATAGAATCTGGATTAACTGGAATGAATATAAAATGTGGTCCCACTCTAAGTCTAAATCACTTATCCCAGAACTTTTTTCTAACATAAAATTCACCAGAAATGTTGGGCATCTTTTAGTTACACTTCTTGGCCTGAGTTTAAGTAACTCTTTCCTTCTAACAGAGTAAACATATCTATTGTTATTTTTAAAGTCTGTTCACTTATGTGCTCCAGTTTTATGCACACTCAATCCCTTGCTAAACCAACACCTAGATCATTCAGGAAATGCAAAACATTCTTGGTGATCTGTTGGAAAACCCCTTAACCTTTTGTTACGCATTCAGCTCCATCCCTGGAAACTTGTGTTGCTATCGCTCAACCACACCTGTCATGCAGAAAACTCATGTGAGAGGAACACAGTTTTTTAAAAATTACTCTGAGGTAAATCTGAAAAGACTACTAATAGTGGCCACAGGAGTATTTCTTACATCAGCCAATTGTACCACAAAAACTCAGTAATTCACTTATTTTAACAAAAAACCAAAAACTACGGTTAAAGTGGGAGGAAATATGTATGCTTTAACTTTTTCATAAAAAGTTCTATTGGTTTACAAATGCCTAAAGTACAATAAGTGTATCATTATTTCTTAGAACTACAATTAGATAGCACCACACAGAAAAATAACTAGGAATTAAGCTACAATTTTTAAGATGTGAAGATGCAGTATCAGGTCTATGTTTTACACGTGTTATTTTGAAATCATTATCAATTTACAAGAAAGCACAAAGAAATGTACAGGGAAGTACCTGGCATCCTTCACTCAGCCTCTCCCAATGTTACCATCTTATATAACTATAGTACAATATCAAAACCAGGAAAATGACAATGGTAGAGTCCATATGTCTTATTCAGATTTCACCAGTTATGTATGAACTCGTGTGTGTGTCACTCTATGTAATTTTATCATGTGTCACCACCACAATCCATAAATCTAACAAGAAGTCTATCTCGTGCTACCGTTTATGGCCACATCCACACCATCCCCAACCTGACAACCAGTAACCTGTTCTCCATCTCTATAATTATGTTACTTCATGAATGTTAGATAAATGCAATCTGTTTTCTTTTGAGATCAGCTTTCTTGATTTCATTCAGCATTATTTCCTCTGAGTTTGTCCAAGTTATCCTATGTATCAGTAGTTTATTCCTTTTTATTATTGAGTATTATTCCATGATATGGATGTACCACAGTTTGTTCAACCACCAAAGGACATTTGGGTACTTCCCAGTTTGGGACTATTACAAATAATGCTTCTGTAAACACTGAGTGCAAGTTTTCATCTCTCTAGGATATATGTCTAGGAGTGCAAATGCTGGGTCACATGGCCAGTCCATTTTTAGTTTTAAATGGAAGTGCCAAACTATCTTCCAGAGTGGCCATACCAACAATACAGGAATAATACAGTTTCTCTATATTCTCAATAGCTGTCATTATTTGCCACTTTAGCCATTCAGGGAGGTACTATTTTTTTTAAAAAATTATTTATTTTATTATGAATATTCATGAGACATAATGCTGATTGTCACCCCTCGTGGCATGATGCGAGGGCCAGATTCATACTGTCAGCCTACCCATTACCAGAAATTGCTTTTGTATCACGTGTCCCCCACCCAGTTATCCTCACCTCCCTCCGCCACCCTCTTTCCCCCCAACTCTACTCTGTAGCCCAAGAAATGTTCTCTCCCTCTGTAAGACCAGCACACTAGTGTGATCTTTCTTTCCTTCCTTCTTTCTCTCTTAGCTCCCACATATGAGTGACTCATGCGGTATTTATCCCTGTTTGCTTTGCTTACCTCACTCAACATAAGTTTCTCCAGGCTCATCCATGTTGTTGCAAATGGGAGTATTTCATTCTTTTTTTATGGTAGAATAGTATTCCATGGTGTACATATACCAGTTTCCTTATCCAACCATCCATCAATGGACATTTAGGTTGGTTCCATGTCTTGGCTATTGCAAACAGATCTGTGAGGAACATGGGAGTGCAGGTGTCCCTTTGACATGATGATTTCCATTCCTCTGGGTATATACCCAGAAGGGGGATTGCTGGATCTTATGGAAGATCTATCTGTAGTTGTTTGAGAAACCTCCATACTGTTTTCCAGAGTGGTTGTACTAATTTACAGTCCCACCAACAGTGAAGAAGTGTTCCCTTCTCTCCACACCTTCACCAGCATTTGTTATTCACCGTCTTTTTGATTATAGCCAATCTAACTGGGGTGAGGTGATATCTCAATGTAGTTTTACTTTGCATTTCCCTGATGCTGAGAGGTACTCTTATCTAGTGATATCTCATTATTTGCATTTCTCTAATAGCTAATAATGTTAAACATCTTCGTATGTTTATTTGCCATCTGTGTATTCTCTTCAGTGAATCGTCTGTGCATATCCTCTGCCTGTTATCTAACTGATGTCAAGTCTAAGAACTCCACCTAATCCTAGGCCCTGATTATTTTTTCCTATAAGTTTTATAGTTTTCCTATAAGTTTTATGTTTTCCCTACCCATTTTGAGTTAATTTTTTGTATAAAGTATAAGGTTTAGGTTCAAGTTTATTTTTTGCCTATGGACATCCAATTGCTCCAGCATCATTTACTGAAAAGACTATTCTTCCTCTCTTGAATTGCTTTTGCTCCTTTGTCAAAAATTGAGCATGTTTGGATGGATCTATTCTCTATTCTGTTCCACTGATCTATTATCTATCCACCCGCTAGTATCACAAAATCTTCATTACAGTAACTATATAGCAGGCCTTAACATTGGGAAGACTATTCCTCCTATTTTCTTTTTCTATTTCCAAGTTGTTTTGACTATTCTATGGGCTTTCCATTTCCACATAAACTTTAGAATAATCTTGTCTATTTCTACAAAAACAATTGATAAGATTTTGATAGGAGTTGTGTTAAATTTATAGCTGAATTTGGAGGAGAATTCACATCTTTACTATGGTGAGTCTTTCAATCAATGAACATGCTATGAATTTCCAGGTATTTAAGTCTTATTTGGCTTCTATCATCAACATTTTGTATTTTTCAGCATACAGATCCTGTACATGTTTTATTAGATTTATACCTAAGTATTTCATTTTCTTTGAAGCAAATAAGGGTATTGTATTTTTAATTTCATTTTCCATAGAAATGCAAATGTTAATTATTATTCTAAATGTTTCTTTCATCTAATTTGGTATGTTTTCCAACAGTATGAGGCATTTATCATTTCCCATGGATACTGCAGCAAAGAGAATCTACTTGGAACTGGATGTGGTATGCTTTTTATTCTTTTCATCATCAGTATGCGTAAATGTTTAGAATTACATTCTCATTAGCAGATGCACTAAGATCTATGCATTCAAGAAATTGTTATGCTGTGAGAAATTAAAACAGAATTCCTTCCTAAGCAGTTCATAAATCTAAAATGAACATCATCATGGTTAAGCATGTGAAACATCCATAGAGAAAGCCCCAAACAAACAGAAAAATTACAACATGAACAAAAATTAATTCAGCTCACATTCTGATTGCTGGCCTCAGTTTCCTTTTATGGAAAAAAGAAAGATGCTTTCCATTCCCAAAATTAGCTATTTAAGCAACTGGATAAAATTCAACTATTAGTTGTAAGCTTTTAAAATAAAAGTTTGCTAAGAGTGGAGTAATATTTTATGCACATTTAGGGGAAACCATTTGAGGTTCTGAACATTTTAAAAACAAAACAACACTGAGTGCTCTAGCCACTACGGTTCTTTGATAGTGTGATGATTTCCCATACATTCCTGGGTGAGCATTATGAGGTTCATTGGTACCTACACAGGAGAAATAGTACTTAAATACAAAGGTTTTTTAACAAACAATTCTTGGATGCTTATAGGCTTCCAGATCCCACACTACAAGCTGAGGGACTAATTTGAATGAGCTTAACTCTGCCTTCAAGGGACCCACAGTCTAATGACTTTATAATTACCATTATACATTATTATAGGTATAAGCAGACTTACTTTAGTCCAAAATCCCCTTCTCACATTTTATATCTCCTATTGTAACAGAATCTCACTCCTTTAAAATGGAATCACGTGAAACATCCTAAATGCTACCAAGAAGCATATCTACAGTTGCAGGGCACTATAAGTCAATATAAGTTCCAGATTGATTTTAAGAGAAAAATCACACACCTGTCCCAACCATATACAGAAGAGACAACATGTAAAATAAATCATGAATTTTAAGCTTTACCTGGAATTCATTTAAAAGACCGTGCAGACTCTGAATAATGGAGATGTGTTAGGCAAGTTGGCCACTTGGAACGGAGGGGGTGATAAAAATGTGTTCAAGTGCCAGTATAGCGTTCAGTATTAAACTTCACACAAAAGCTCCTTCAGAAACATTTTACAAGTTTCTTAATCAATGTACAAGCATTGCTTAATGAGTTAACCACCCCCAAAATCACAGCTAATGCTGATCAGTTCAATAGTTCTAAACACTTTTGTTTAGGAAGTTGTATTAGTCTGTTTCTGTTGCTTATTACAAAATACCTGGAACTGAGTAATTTATAAGAAAATGAAACTTAGTGCTTACAGTTTCAGAGGCTGGGAAGGCCAGAATCCAGGGAACATATTTGATGAAGGCCTTGGTGGTGGCAACAACAACCCAGGGGTCTCACATGGCAGAAAATGGAAGAAAGAGAGATACATCCTCATGCTCTCTTCTTTTACAGCCCTCAGAACCACGCTCCTGACCACCATTATTAATCCATTCACTATGGCACGGTCCTACAATCTAATCACCTCTTCAAGGCCCTACCTTTCAATTACCATAATAGGATTTCCCACCTTCAACAGCTAGAGTTGGGATTTGAGTTTCTAATATATGGACTTTGGGGGACACAATCCAATTAATCCAGAGCAGAAGTCAAACTTTTTCTAAGTATCCAACACTTTTCCCATCACTCAGCTGAAGTTTCCCAAAGACTATTAAGCAAGAGCCTAATGTATTCAGGATGCCAGAGGCTTTCCTGCATATTAAAATTTCCTTTCAAAATCCACACAAGAGAATTAATCATCCAAAGCAGCAGTCCTTAAACTTTGAAAATCTGGTGGACATTAGGGACACTTTCTGCAGAAAGCACATATATTTGTACACACAAACGTCACCCCTGAAATCCATGGCTTGGGGTTAAGAAACCCAGTTCTATAGCTGAGAAACAAAGAGATTAAGGTTCTTTCTAGTTAACTCCTTGCAGTCAGGCACATCTTCCTTATTCTACAACTAAAATCCCTCACACAAAGTAAAGAACTCAATAAATATCTAGTGAATGGATGAATTGAGTATGTTACTTGTGCTATGATTTAGTCATGACAAATTGTTTCAAATCTAAAGAAAATAACTGATTTCCTTAATATTAAATTTACTAACATATACTAATTATTTTTCTTTTACTTTTTGTTTTGAAACAATTATAGAATCACAAGAAGTTGTAAAAACAGTACAGAGATCAGTGTACCCCTCACCCAGCTTCCCCCTCTGGTAACATCTCACCTAACTACGGTGCATTATCAGAAACAGAAAACTGATTGGCACAGTATGGTTAACTACACAACAGACCTAACTTGCTTTTCAACATTTTTTGCATATATTCATCTTATTACCTTTTTAGGTGAACAAATAAAAATATAAACTCTCACATTCTTACCTAAAAAGGGGGGGATGGGGGTTACCAGAATTAAAATACTGCAGCTCATCAAAAATAGAACATATTTTCATCAGCTCTGAGTACGTAGCAAGTCACTACTGTGAAGATAAAAAGACAAAGGTGTTAGCTCTTACAACATTCCCAGCTCAGCACTGCTCACACTGTGCCTCCCCACCATGACTGTTATTTGATGTAAAGGGTACATTGGGCAAAAACATAAAGGGAAAAATTCAAAGTTGAGGCATCACATAACCAAAATAATCTTGCTTCCAGAGAACAGACCCAACACCACATTCACCTGATCAAGATAAGTTTCTATACTGTCAGTGGTCTGCCCAGGCAAATCTCTCTGCCAAAGGAAGCAATGCCGGCAGCAAAAGGACCAGGTCTCCTGAACTGCCATCAGATAGGGCAAAAGTGTGGTGATATGGAAAGCACATGAGTTCTGGAGTCACAAATTTGGGGTTTATGACGTATCTTTTAATTCCTAATTGCACAGTCTTGAATATCTCACTTAACTTCTCTTAACTTCAGCTGTAATGATAACTGGAAATACTTACTGTTTTGTTTTTGTTTTTGTTTTGTCTTTTTGTGACCGGTAAGGGGATCGCAACCCTTGGCTTGGTGTCGCCCGAACCGGGCTCAGCCAGTGAGCGCACCGGCCATTCCTATATAGGATCCGAACCCCCAGCGGGAGCGCTGCTGCGCTCCCAAGCGCTGCACTCTCCCAAGTGTGCCACAGGGCCGGCCCCTTACTGTTTTTTTTTAAACAGGGACTTTGTGAGCTCAAAATTAAGAACACAGATGAAGAGCCTTCACAAAACTGCAAAGAGCTACATGCATACAAATCGTTACAGCATTCTCACAGCCCTCCGCTGTGCCCGCCACCCACAGAACGACAAGCCTCCTACAAATCACAGCCCACGCACACTCCCCCAGCCTGGAGAGGCTGCGAAGGAAATAGCCTGCACCTTTCTTCTCCTCTTGCAACCAAAATACTTCATTCTCCACTGAGAGAGAACTATTACCATTGTCTCATTTCCATGTGCTACAAACCATGATTAATTGATTTCATCAACCATCATAACAAAATTTCAAACAAAATGATCCTAAGTCCCACAGCATCCATTATGATGGATTTTTAAAACCTCTATTCATTTAGCAAGCCTACAGAACCATCAACTTATTCAGTTTACTGACTGTGTCTATTCCTGGTCAGTTCTATAGAAAGGACCAAATCTGTTTTGTTTGCAATATGTAATGCAAGGCCCTCCAGGATAAGGACTCTGCCCACTTCATAGATCTCTTGCCACCAGCCACCTATCACTGTGTCCCCACTGACTATATTCTCTAGCACACATCAAGCCATTATTGCTTCTGTGCTTTCTGTGACTGGCAGTATCCCACCTCACCTTCACCTGACTTACCTGTGTTACTTCTTTCATCAGCTAAGATAGGACCCTCCTCAGAGAGGAGGTACCCCCAGATGCCACCATTATAACCTATGCATCTGAATGTACTGCACCACACTGTTTAGGAATGGTTTTTCCTCTTCTTTAGCTCTCTCTTTTGTCTCAGTCAACTTTCTATCTCCAGAAATTAGCACCATGCCTGACACTCTTAAAAGTGCTCAAGTAATAAATTCATTCATTCCTTGAAACAAGACATGGTGGTAACATTGTGAACAGAAAGATGAATCAGCTACATCATTCTGACATCATTGCCATGAACATTATTCCTAAGTATACCATCATCTGACATAACCAATCAAAAAAAAAAAAAGGAGGTACTCACACAGATAAGCCCTGAAACATGTCAGAGGGCAAACCACACCACCTGGTCCATAAAAAAAAAAATGCAAACAAATAATCTTGTAGCAATATGATTTTCAACTGAGCATACTACACCTTAAAATTGTGCACATTTCTTTGAAGATGAGGAGGAAGTGAGATGGAACATAATCCAGATTAAAGTGTTGATGCTCTAATTCTTTCTTCAATGTACAAAAGCTTGGGGAACTCTGGTAAAACCAGTTGTGTCGCATGGAATAAAAGCAGTGGTGAATGCCTCACAAACGTAAGGACTGTCAGGAGTCACAACTGCAGAGTGGAGTTTCATGTCAGCCTCCCTCTGTAGCTTTAAAGTTAAATGCTGAGGTCTGTTACTCAAAGAGAACATATTTGGGAGACCAAATGGATGCTTTGTAATGTCTATAAATTCATACCTACAATGAACCAGAATCAAAAGTCACATGATCCAGGCACCAACAATAGGTGACAGCAAGCAAAGGCAGGATGCCTCTTTTGGACTCAGAGGCACAGCCCCCTTTGAGGTCCTCCCCAGGAGCTACTACGGCAGGCCCCAAGCATCCTAACAGAAGTGCTGCTGCCTCCCCAGGTCCTGTGATGCTGATCTTTTAACCCTGTCAGCCTCACTCATTGTCTAGGACAAAGCAGAAGACCAGCAGGGGACACTGTTCTGCAACAGTGAGCCTCAACAAAAGCATTCTAGACCAAGAAACTGCTTTGTCAAAGTACCTATTTTAGCTCATGAGAGAAGAAATCTTATTAAATGGAGACTTTAGTTTGAAAGGCACCAGTATGTCTCTCAGAAAATCATGAAAACGACTTTAACTGACATGTTTTTCACATCAAGTAATTTCTGAGATACAGGAAGTCAGCTTTCAACAACAAAACCATTTCAAGATTTTAAATCTTAGCACCAGTGATCCAAAACCAAAAGCTGTAATTCATACATGAAGCAGAATTTTAATAGTTTAGTTGGCCTTTAAAAAAAAAAAAAAAAAAGAGCTCATGTGCCGGTCAACTCAAACGGGTAAGAAAGTGGAGTTGGAAAATTTGAAACAAGTTTCAATGCCATACGAATCCCAAATTCCTGCTTTCTCTATAAAATAGACATTGTTGTAATGTGGTAGGTCTATAGCACACAATCATTTCTTGAGCATCAAATTTGATTAAACTTGTTACCCAGCCTGAAAATTTTATTTCTACTTTGTCCAGTTAACTTCCCATAAAGAAAATTCCTGACCCATTACTATGGACTATGAAATGCAGTTACTACTTGGAACAAGAAGGATTTGGCAAAAAAACAGAGCAGAGGTGCTCCTTTCAACTGCCACTATAAATAAAACCCTACAATTTATAAGACAAATAGCTGTGCTAATTACATCATAATATACAAATATATTATTCAATACAAGATTGAGACTATCCCTCCCTTCTAGGGAATTAGGAAGAAACCTGAAACACCAGAAAGATATTTACATGACAGGAATATTTCATTCAACCCCACTGTCTTGTGCATCTAGTCTGTTAGTAACTAGAAGATTCTCAGCATACAAAGAGAAACAGTGGTTTTCAGAGTATTTATGAGCCCATGAAACTGTATGCAAACTTACATTCATATATACATTTTTCTACAGAATAAAGCTTATCCAAAGTGTCCAAAATCTCAAAAATAAGAATTGCTGATACATGCTACAGAGCTCCAAAAAAATATGTTACTTTCAAATAAAGTGACCCAGAAAGGCAAATAGCAAGTCTACAGGCCTCAGTTGGGCAGAATTCACAGGCCAAAGCTAATGGAAATGTGTGGAATGGTGGCAGGGTGAGCTGGGACCAGAACTGTAGGAGGACATGGACTCCTGGAAGAACGCTGAACACAGAGTAGGGGTCGCTCAGGTGAGCTGGAAATACGTCACCCAGGGCTACACACAGTCATGGAATCAGACTGTTCAAGTCCCACTACTGCCACTGACCAAGTTTCTTAACTTCATTTTCTTCTATAAAATGGTGCTGTCCATGTCACCTATCTCAGACCACTGCTATGAAGATTAAATGAGATAATGAGTGTGAAATGCTTGTTAGCACAGCACCGGGCAGGCCAAAATGCTCAATTATCATCACTACTGCTAGTGCCAGTAGTGTCCTGCTCCCCTCCACCCCCCAGGAATGTCCATTTAAGGGAGCGATGTGCTCAGCCAGTGCATCTCAGGCCCCCTGGTGCTATGCCCCACTCTTCCCTTGTACCTGACCTGCGCATTTACCAGGAAACTCTAAGCTTTTCTTCCCTACATCTATGTCGACAAGAAAGTGGTTGGCTGTTTGTTCCCACAGGATCCCACCAATGCCTCCTCTCAAAGTACCCAAATCAAATTTCTGAGCCAACTAAGATAAGAAAGAATAGTTAATCTGGAGGTTATATGTTAGGTATTCAGTAGCAAATACTAAAAACACAACCTAAACAACTCAGCAGAGTGAAGAGTCAGGGGTAGATAGCTCAGAAGCTATGAGCACAAAACTTAGCACAAAGTTCTCTTTCTCCCAGCTCCCTTTTTCCTCTATATTGGATTCATCCCATCTTCATAACTCCAGCCAAGTTCCTGCTGTCTCAGTGAACCTAAGGTGATAATTCTGGCCAGGCCTGGAGCATGTGCTGACACTGACTCAGCTGCCCCTACATAAACCAAGAATGAATGGTCTTCCAAAAGAAAATAAAAGCGTTATTCACATAAGATGTAGGGAACGCATGCAAAAAAGGCACAAATAACATATCCATCAAAGGAACACATAACCAGATTCATGCCTGCAGGAGGAAGCACAGTAATTGCTGGCATTATATCCCCATTTGTTTAATTGTATGTTAGAACTGTTTTGGCTGCTAGTGGTAAAAAACCCAGCCCCAAATGGCTTAAGCAACAACATAATTCGTTATATAACTTCGAAATTCTAGCTAAGACTGCACCTGGAGGTAAATCATGAGATAATAATAAGCAAATCATGAGAACTGTTTTCCCTATTCCTGATCTGACTTCTTAGCTACCCTTGGGGTAAAGATGGCCATGTGGCCCAGTACTGGCAATGAGATACAAGAGCCAATCCTCTGAGAGGCCTTTGCTTTCTGCTAATAAGAGCTCCTTCCCCTTTCAGCTGAGGCAGCCACCTTGTGACCAGGAGGTAACAAGCATAAAGGGGAAAAAATGAGCACATGGAAAGTAGAACAACCTGAGCCTTGATGACATCACTGAGAAGCTGAGCCAAAAATGCATGACAAAAAGAACTCCCTAATTAAACCACTTCAGTTAAATTTCTGTTTCTTGCAGCTGAGAGCAATCCTAACTGATCTAGCAGACCGAGCATCCAGTTTCCTTCCATCTTCCCATTCTACCACCCTCAACATGTTGTTTTTAACCAAAAGATCGTGGCCACTTCTGCAGGTGCCACAATGAGAAGTAATAATAATAATAATAATAATAAAATAATAATAATAATAATAATGAGAAGAAGTCCCTTTACAGGTGTCTTGCCTTATCTCATGGATTAGAATATCATCAGATGCTTATTCCTAAATTCAAGTGGCAAGGAAAATGATATTTCAAAGACTTTCCCCTGAATTGGTGTCACTTCTCTGAAGAAAAAAACGGGAGCTTCTAATAATAAAATGATGAGGATGGACGGTTGGTAGGAAACCAACAATGTCAACTATAAATAGTAATCAATAGTTAGTGTTTTCTCTCCACACATACCTCAATGAAGGAGAAAAACCTGAGGACACAATTTCTCATTGCGCTGCTGCTGCTTCAGTGATTTTGAGAGTGATTTAATACTTACCACTATTTCAAATTAAAAGCATTACTAAATACATATACACTAAATGTAGCCCCAGACATATTATATAATAAAAATGTATATAAAAGATAAACACTAAAGGCTGCCTAGAAACATAGAAAGAAATGCCATGTAAAAAAGTATGTTGAAACTCTCATATATTGCTGCTAGGAGGGTACATTAGCACAGCCACTTTAGAAGGCAATTTGGAGATATTTAATCAAATTTAAAATATACATACCCTATGCCTCAAATATTTTACTTCTCAGTATCTATCCTAGAAAAGCACTCACACATATGTACAGGAAGACAAACACTAGAACTGTATCACTGTAATATCCAAAAACAAAGCCAAAAAAATCCCCCAAACATTGGCAACAATCTAAATGCCCAACAATAGGGGAAGGATTAAAACTATGGTGTATTTATTACATACAATACTATGCAGCAATGAAAAAGAATGAGATAAGTATAAATGCACTGGTAGGCAATAACCTTCAAGATACACTGTTCTGTCAAAAGCAGAAAGTTGTGTAATGCACAGTATAACACTATATACGGTTTTAAGGATAATTTCCATGGGCAAATATAAATGCACAGAAAAAAAGTCTTGAAAGACACACAACAGTGAAAATATTGGTTACCTCTGAGGAGGGGACTCTGAAGGAAATAGGCTGTTCAAGGAGAATTGTAATACCTGAATGTTATACTGTGAGAAGGCTTCCATTTACAAAAAACAAAACAAACAAACAAACAAAAACCACTATACACACACACACACAATTAAATTAATGACACACTGGTCTTTTCAAACATCTTCCCTTTTTAGACTAGACTGACACAGTAGTATTTATATTTCACTAGCAAACTTTAAAAATATATCTTCTCTGTACCAAATGAACTAATTTGTGAAATTTAAATGGCACTAAATAAATTAAATATAATTTTTTAAAAATAAACTTCCCTCACTCATCCACTGCATTTACAAGCCATTTGACTGAGAAAAAGAACCCCTTTTCTAAAGAAGAGGGTACAGAGATAACACTTTTAGTATTAACCAGACCACAAAGCACTTATACCTTTATAATGAGCTGTCCTTAATTGTACCTGCATTAGCTCTGTATTGAGAGCTAATGGAATTAGAAACAGATTTGAAGAAAATCCTGGGAAACCACCACACCAAGGTTTTCTTTGTTTGTTTGTTTTTCAAAGTTTGCTAATGCTGGAGGGGAAGTGAGACTGCTGCAAACAGGTATGGAAAGCACTTCAGTGTTGGCTGGTCTCATGCTTTTGACTGAATGCAGCCCAAAATATTGGCTACTAATAAACCAGCCTATAACAAAGCCCAAGCCTACATTTTAAGTAGTTGTTCCCATACTGAGAAAGTTTTCATTGTTTCTGATTGAGGTAGAATTCCAGATGATGCCATCTGGCCTCCTGCCCTTCAAGAAATTCACAATCACTGACTGATGTGTCCTGTAAGCATGTCATTCCAGTGATGGCTGCCACAGATGGGAAACACCATGCCTGGGTCCAAGAGTGTGAGCCAAGTTTTCCCCTGCTGACAAATTCAGGCAAAGGCTCTTTTTCCATTTCATCAACACTCAGCATGGGAATGGAATCCAATAAAACTGAGGAAGTACGTAGGCCTAAGAATTTGATTAGAGGAGGAAAAAAGACATCAAGCAGAGAGCTGGACACTGGACAAATCCCCAAAGCATGCTCCTTGCCCACTCCCCACCTCTTGTGGATGATGGGGCCAGCCTGCACCCTGTCTTCAGTGCTGCTGGGGCCACCACACTGCATTGTCTCTAGGTGGTCCCTAAAAGCAACATGGAACTTGCAGGCAACAGAATAGAGTGAAAACATCTGATAAGGACATTAAGTCCCTGGCCAGTAATGGGAGAGGGTAGGTGGATAAGGCTAGGAAAGCCGGAGAAAGATGTAGAATGGACTGGTGGTAGGCTCATATCTCCTCCTGTATGGCCTGGAAATGAATGCTACTGCTTCACTCTAGTGATCAGTCCCCCACAGTTCTGCATATTTCCACGATGCCTATTCAGGATCCTAAAACCTTCTTCCTCTGAGGTCCCTATCTCTAGGGACAGCTACATTCAAGGACGATTTCTCTGGTAATGGTACTGAGTGCTGTGGCAGACACTGCTGGTTTGCCTATTCAATATCCCTTTACTAATTCTTCCTTACTACCAATAACCATCCTGATGTTTTGGGGGATGATAATATGTCCAATTTAAAAAACTATGTTTCCTTTCCTCCCTTATAAATAAGGCCATGTGTTATAATTCTGGCCAACAGGATATAAGTGGAAATTGATGGGTGGAGCTTCTGGGAAATCTCTTCATAAAGAGAGACAATTCAGCTGGTGCTCACCTTTGCTCTTTGCCCTTCCTCTTTTTCCTGCCTGGGACATAAGAATGATGCTGGAGATGAGGCAGCTATCATATGACCATGAGGTAACAAAGACACCCAAAGGACTGCAGAGTGGTAATGCTAGAGTATGCATGAATGGCCTTATGAAACCACCACAGAGCCCTGGGCTGCCTACTTCTTATCACATGAGAAAAACAAACATTCGAATGTATTGTCACTGGTACCTGAATAATGACTAAATGAAACACATGCTTACTGTATAGCAGGCCTTGTTCTAAGTAAGTTACCCACTGAATCCTCTCAATCATCCTGTAAGGTAGCTGTGATTCATATCCTCATTTTCAACTGAGGAAACTGAGACACAGTGAATTTAAACAATATACCGTAGATTGCAAAGGTAGCAAATGGCAAAGCTGGACTCTGAGTTCAGACAGTGGAACTCCAGGGTTCTGGGAAAGAGTGAGAAAGCCTAGTCCTCCCTAGGTTTCAGCAGGCAACACTGTGGAAACCTCAGCACCCCCGGGACGCTGCAGGATGTGAACTGGTCAGTGCCATGTGTCCACCCCATGTCCACACTTTCTGTCCAGCCAGGAGAGCCTTCCAGCCAGGCCCTCCAGACAGTAGCCTGACAGAAACATTGTTGTTGTGTGGTTCAAGGCCCTCTTACATATGTTTAAAATGTTGCTTTCCAGCTCCTTGTCAGTGTAGCTATTCTGCTGGTGAAAATCATGATTCTATTCATACACATACTCCCAATCTTCTTTAGCTACAAAAAAGACATTCAAATTATGTATGAATGGAAGTGGCCAGTTTAGGAAACCACTCTTTGGTATGAAAATAACACAAGTAAGCAAGCAATCAGGTTCTTAAAATAAGAATAAGAACAGGAAGAGGAAGAAGACTCAAATCTAAACTGATCAACCGATTTGAGCCACAATGCCCAAGTTTATGCCAATACCTATGACTCCTGGTCATGGCTGTACTGACTCAGAAGGTGACTTAGTACTCTAATTCAAAAGAGCTGCTCTAATCAAATTTACTGAAATCACAGAAATAATAAATCTAAAATTTGTTTTGCTATTCTTCTGAAAAAGAGTGAAATAACTGACAAGAAATAAAATTTGTGTATGAATTTGTTAATGTTGCTTCTCAAACACACACTGAAGAGACCACCTGCAGACTATATACATTGTAATACAGCTATGTTACTATGGTACAGCTACCCAAGGTTAAAAACTTGCCAAGTGCGACTTCATAAGTATTAGATACTTAGCCTACAACATTGCATTTCTTGAATACCAGGATATTAGTCAATGAACAACAGTTAATTCAAGGAGAATACTCACTCTGCTGTGTAGCAAAATGTATAGCAGGAGCAATACCGGCTACTTCATGACATTACAAATTCCCTAGGGAGAGAGGTTGGGGAGAGGGGAGGTAAGCAGAGAGGGAGAAAGAGAAGGCGAATAAATTCAGACAGAGACAGAGAGAAAAAAGGGGAGAAAGTTCACTTGGTGTATCTGCCCATCCCAAGTATTTGGGCCAAGGTTTAGCAAATGGAGGGGTACTCCTGCAAGTCTGGATAAACCAGAACATAGGGCCCACTTGACAATACCTGAATCGGAGGGGAGAGGCCCAAAACAGGTCTTGCTAGTTCTTTGGAATTTTTGAAACCAGTCTATATTACCCTCTCCTCCCACTGAGACTACTGGTAAACTCTCTAGAAAAACAGCCTAATCAGCTAGAACCAGGTCAAAGAAATAATGAACTCAAGGCTGGGCTGGAGGTGAAAGGAAGTGCTCCTGTGAGATCTCCATGAGGATCTGTGGAGGACCCATAAGCCACAGCTCATCCAGCTGCCACGGGAATGCAGAAGTAACCTAAAATGCAGTGCTGTTCTTTCAGAGGTTACCATCTACTGGGGAAGATAAATTACCTTGCTCACATAAAGCAATAAGCAAACCGTGAGAGGTAATAATCAAATGCAAAAGTGAGTGGGGCGACTCAAGTGCTATAGTAACTTGGGGGTCGGGAGAGGAGGAAGACTAGAGACTCCAGTAGAAGGGCTGACCATGCAGCAATGGTGAGACTTTTGTGTAATTGGGTCTTTTATGTAATGATGACTGAGACCTACATGTAATGCAAATGGAAAATGTTGGCTAACCAGAGAGGGAAAGGAGAAAAGGGGCACAGGTAACACGTATATATATGAAGTCAAGTCAGTGCTCTTGTTTGCTACAAGAGGAACCTCACAGGCACCAAGACAAGCTGCATTCTCCCACACCCTAATGAAATCCACTTTATCTCCCAGACTTACTTGAAAAGGCCCGTCAGTTTCTTTCTCCCTCTGTCTCTCTCTGTCCTTCAACCCTCCAACATCCCCAAGCCACCCCTCCATTCAAAGGCATTAAGTACACCTTTCATTCACTCATCCATCTACTGATCTATTCCTTTCTCTCTCCCTCCAGTATTTGCTTATAGAGCAAACACTGTTTTCCAGAACAACATGAATCCTCCAAGATGAGAACAGTTGAGAGGAGGAAGTCATGCCTGTGAAACAAATAGACAATGAAAAACAACACACACACAGAATTAAGATACTAAACAGCCATTAGCTAAGCTTGACAGAGCTGAATATGTCAAGAACTACAGAACTGCAGGTACCACCTTCCCATTAGCCCTGGAGGATGGGCTAACATGAAAAAGTGTGTGTTCTCCTCCCTATTGGATCTCAACAAGGTCCCTCCCTGTCCAACTGACTTGTGCCCAGTGGGGCATAGTGAACTGCAAGGTGATGACAGCTTCACTCTCGCATCTGCATCTGTCACTGCTGCACAAGTTTTGACTCTGACTACCAAACATTTCTCATGAAGCATTGTGCCCACTCTTGGGACTTATCTAAAACTATGGAGATATACAGAGACAGAGCTAAAGGGAAGGGTCAAAAAGAACACACCCATTAGCAAATTCATTATTTAGGGGTATACTGATATTTTCATATGGCTACGATTTTATATGCCACTATTTAATTTATGGAAACTTACAATGGAGACTTCCTCCTGTAGGGAAAAACTACACAAACATTCTTGGTAATGCTAGAGGAAGAACTAAACATTCTTGGTTAGATCAGTATTTCCTAATCAAGGTTATACATCAGCCACCCAAGAAGATTGTGCTAAGAGCTACATGCCCAGCCCCAACCCCTAGAAATTCTGATTCAGTAGGACAACCGAGATGCTCACATGTGTATATTTTGAAAAAGCTCTCCAACTGGTTCTGACACACAGTTAAAACCTGGTTAAAAACCAGTCTTGAATGACTGAGAACACTTTGGGCAATCTGTAGGACACTCACCAGGTGTGTTCACGCCTGTGTGTTCACGCCTGTCCAATTCAAAAGAGAAAGCACTTTTCAAATAACAAATACACCAAGCAGAAAGCAAAGGCTGACCGCAAATATAATTTTCTGGCTGGCTCTTTAGATCATTGCAGAAAAACCACTCACCTGCTTAATGACCAAAGAAGTTTAGGATATGTTGGCAACAAGATATGAAATCAATTTTTAAAAATAACATATTCAATTATAATATTCAGAAGAAGAAGGTATAAAGGGAAATGAAGAAATACCATTATGGTAGGAAAGAATATTTTGCCTTCTTCTGCAGACATAGAATTTTTTGCTCTTCTAAAACACTTGTGTGTGAAAGAAACAATGACCCACATAGAATGAGAAGCCAGTAAGGAGGCACCACTTCAATTACATCCAAGTGAAACAGGAGGCCTGTCTCAAACCTGGCACACAGGTGAGCAATAATTGTTTGCTAATTCTAGTTTGTCATGCTTGGCATTAAAAATACATGTAAATCATTGCCTAAGAAGCTAATGTCCACACATCATGACCCTTTCATTCCCACATTGTTGCCTTAGTTCCGGGTTCGGGGTGTCACTGTACCTGCCACAGGAGCTCCTACCATTCCTCTGCCATTATTCACTTCTATGAGAGTGACAAGGAGGAGGAGACAGGCTACTTAAAACAATAAAGTGAAAAAATGCATAAGTACCAATTGGTCCATCAAAATTTCCCCAAGATCAATGCCTATTTACAGAGGCAGCACATAATACTTAATGTGATTATTAAAAGCCAGTTAAATTAGAAGCAAAACAAAAATCATTAACTCCAGCAATTACGGGAGAGGTTGACTGTTACTTCTCATACCCACCATCCCCACCTAATTAAAGGACCTGCCATACACATCCACAATATGATGGTACTTCAAAAAGTTCATAAAAAGATTTATATTATCTTTCTTTAAAAAAGAAAATCATTTTTTTTTTTTACATTCTAAGATGTTGCTGCAGAGCAGTGGGAGGGGAAGAGGGTAGAGGGACAGAAATGGAGGTGTGGGGGCAAAGTTGGCCAAGTTGTGGAGTGGGGGGAGGGGTGAGTCTGAGGCTTGCGCCCCCCCCACCACCTTTGGCTCCGGAGCCCGGGGGGTTTCTGGCGGTGGCTTGGTTGTCACTGGGCTGGATGCAAACATCAGGGGATGTGGCTGAGGCCCTCAGCACCTCCCTCCCAGCTCAGGACCCCGGGGGGCTTCCAGCAGCAGTTTGGTCATTGCTGGGCTGGATGCAGATGTCAGGGAGGGCATGGCTGAGGCCCTCAGACCCCCCCACCCCAGCTCAGCAGCTCAGGGGGCTTCTGTGGAGGTTCGATTGTCATGAGGCTGGATGCAGACATCAGAGGGGTATGGCTGAGGCTGTTGGGTCCCCCTCATCTTGGCTCAGGAGCCCAGGGGGCTTCTGGCTCTTCTAGGTTTTACAGGTGTTCTTTGGTGGTGTTAGACCTTTACTGGTTAATACCAGAAGTATGTCTCTGATCTGTGGGTTATTTGTGTTTTCTTTCAGTTCTGTGTTAGATTATTTGCTACCCCCACCACTTAAACTCTGCACTGGAACTAATTTGTTGTCATTTGCTTACTTCCAAAATGGGGAACTTCCTGTGGAGACCAGCAGTTGAGCCTGTGGTTGAGCTAAATTGCTGCTTTGCTGCTGATTCTCTGGGGAAGACTTTTTGTGCAGCTCAGATTTTAATTGTTGACCTTTTAGGCACTTCTGGGTCTTGTGAGGTCTGACCAGTCTCCACTAAGCGGGCCTGTGCTCACTGGAGGACAGATCAGCTGACACCATGCTGTGCCCCAATGTTCCCCAGGTGGGCCCATCTCCCCCACCCCCTGCACTCTAAACACTTCCCATAGGACGGGCCATGCATCAGTCTCTTGCAATGACTCACCGGCCTCTGAGTGACTCCTTTTTTCAACTGTCTGCAGCTCCTTGCTCCTATGTTGGTCCACGCTGGCCTGGAGGCCACCAAGGCCCTCCTCTCCCCTGCAGTCTCCAAGCACTTTCACACAAAGGGCACAGCTATGGTTTTTGCCAGCTCTTGTTCCATGTGCTCACCAGGGCCAGCCTTGAAGCAGCTGGGGCTCAAAACAGTCAGAGCAGTCCCTTCTTTCTCTCATTATGGCTTCTCCCACCTTCATAAACTCCATAGGTCTCTCCTCCTCTTCCCTGGAGCTCTAGCAGCCCCAGCTTGGCAGTCTTTGCTTTTTAACAGTTGTAAATTGGTTGACTGTGGGAGAGAGTGACACTGGGGACCGTCCGCCATCTTGATTCTCTACCCAGATTCAAATTATCTTTCAATTTCAATTTCATTGTCCATTAACTCTTTGAAGTATCCTCATAAATGTTTAAGTGAACAAGCAAGTTCAAGCAGTATATACCAGGGGTCTTCAAAAAGTTCATGGAAAAAATAAAATTAAAAGAGAATACGAATCTTTCCATGAACTTCTTGAAGACCCTCATATATAGTATGTTCTCCAGGGAGGTTTTAAAAAGGGAAGAAGAATCACAGAGAAACCTGAGATCCATGAAACTCTGAAATTACATACTCCCTTTTCCTGTGGAAGGAGTCCACAGCTTTTCTGTGGATACTTATCAGTAATTGTACTCAAGCCCAGAAAGGAGTCCACAATTCAAAAGTGTTTAAAAACTACTCCTCTAGAAAGAAACTAAAAGTATTCATGAGTTGATAAAATCAAAACCACATCAACTCCAAAGAATTAACTGACTTGAAGATGTATGAGGACAGTGTGCACAAATGAATACTATGGAGGCAAGGTAAATTCAAGGGCCAAGAAAACCAGAGATCAGAAAGTTTTGAGAAACTGAACAATATAACAAAAATCTCAGAAAAAAAATATATATATTTAAATATCCAAGAATGGAAGGGGAAGATTACATAATTAGGAAGCAATCCCCATGTTAAAACCACTCAGGCAGACACAAGCAACAACAAAACAACCAGTCTCATGGTTAGTTTCTAAACTCTTTTTAAAACAAAAACAAAAACGAGATACTCCTTAGTACCTGCCAAGAAAGAACACGAGATATCATTTAACATGCGAAGAAAAGAATCCTTCAGATTTAGATGAAGAGAAAGAGGAAGCCTGAAAGAAAATTTACACAAAGGATATTATCACCACAGGCTCAGGACTGAGGCAAAAACCTGTTTTTTAAAGACAGAAGAAAAGTATTTCATGACCTAAATGATCTGAAACCATTCGTCAACAAGACCTACATCTGAGAAGGTCACAACTAAAGCAAGAGTGTAAAAAGAGTTTCTGAATGAGATTCATTGCCCTCCCCCAAAAGAATTTAATGTGAGCAAAATGTTATAATGTTAGAAAAATGTTATAATTATTTATAACATTAAGTCAATTGTTTTGAGAAGAGCAAGGAGTAAAAACAGAACTTCACAAGGGATTCTAGTCTTGAATATGAAAACTAAAAAAACTACGTTATAGCCTGAGCACAGGAAGAAATTCAGAATATAATAATATTTTTTAAAATGATGAGATATATAACAAAATGCACAAAAAGCTGCCAAGCAGTACTACCAGGAGTTTACTGGCCTAAGACTAAGTGATTATAATGGTAACAAAATAAAAAACACAATGAATCAAGCCTCTTGATAAAGAACTTAGAAAAAGAACAAAGTAAAATACCAAAATAAAATTAGAAAAAGCATACTCAATAAAAAAACCAACATGATACAGAAAATGTAATAAAACTCACACACAAAAAAGTAGATGATTCTTCTAAAAAGTAACAATTGATGCTGAGGGTTAATAAATTTTTAAACTAAGAAGAATGGACAAATTAATAAAATGAGAAAGCAGAAAGGAAATGAAACTAAAACTTATCTTTAGTTTTAGGAATTAGGAATAAATTAATAAATTTGATAAATGGAAAGTCTACATTTAAAAATAAGAAATTTCAAAATTTAACAAAATTCCATTTCCCCAGGAAGATTCAAGTGAACCATTTCACAATCTTTTAAATAACAAATCATCATTATATTTAAGGTTACCACAAAGCATGATTTTTATAGTTCTAATTTCAAACAGTTCCATTATTATACTAGTATACTATTTTTAATCAGACCCAACCATACACTTTAACTCATCAAATGTGCTTACTATACCTATCATAGAGAAATTATTATAAAATACAGATATGGCTGAAATGTTACCAATATATCTTAAGACAAAAAAAATATTTTGATTGAAAATATTGGAAAGGAAAATCATGAACCATATTTACTTCTGAATATAGGCTTAGACAACAATAGGACTTTTACAAAAAGAAAAACTCTGATTTCTCATATACACAGCAGAGATTCTGTATTATCTTAGTAGTAATTATCTTAGTAGATGGCAAGAAGGCTGTAAAAATCAACCTTTCTAGATTTAAACCTTATTGCAGAGAAACAGTGATTCAGCGAGGCAAGTGTCTCCCTAAAAGGACTAATGAGCATAAACTTAAAACCAAGAATCAACCTCATGCCTGCTGGAGAAATACTTTGAGCCATTAAAACCAACAACAAAAAAAACAAAACAAAAAAAACCAACAAAAAAAATAGCAACTAGGTAAGGATGCCCTGGGTCAACACTCCTAGCCACTGCCTCCAAATTGTGTAAATACAGAAAAGGAAGAATTCTATTGCAATGCTTACTTTACGGAGTTCTTGGGAGAACTGAGTAAATTAACAAAACCCTTGGTCATCATCATGCTTGGCACAGAGTAAGTGTCCAAGAAAATTCAAGAGTAAGTCATCAAGGACGGGAGGATGAGGAGTATTGGGTAAGCAGGGAATGATATGAAGGAGGTGGGCATAGGTAAAGATTAACAATAACTTACTGGTTCTTGTGTTGGGGGCAGGTTTCATGAGTGTATATGAGGGCACTTCAAAATGTTTGTGGAAAATAGGATTAAAAGAATACAAATCTTCCCATAAAATTTTTTTAAATTTATTTTATTTATTGAATCAAAATCGATTATACACATTTTGGGGGGTTGAACATTGAGACATGTTGATTAAATCAATATTACTAGCATATATATTGCTACAAATCGTAATTATTCTTTATGCCCCATGTCCAATCTCTCCCCTTCTCCCATTCCCTCCCCGTCCCCCCTCTAATTGCCCTAGATTTCTTCTCTCTTTCTGAAAGAATAATGGTTACTCTATTAATTTGTTGCCTAGATGATCTGTCCAATGCTGAGTGATGTGATCAGGTTCCCCAATATTATCATAGAGCAGACGCTTCTGTCACTCTGAAATGGGCTTTGTGTAGAGAGACATCCTTTTCTTTTTGTCTCTGCTGGTGACTCTCCTGTATCAATGCACTCCAGTGGTTGGTGGACCATCTGCGTGGTGTTTGTGCCAACTATCCACTTTTGCGGCAGCCATGGTTATTGTGGTGGCTGTGGTGGGCCACACCACATGGAGGTGCTGTTTTTGGTATGCTCCTTGGCACTGGCAGTGTGCCTGGTTGTGGGGTGTTTGGTCCCCTTCTCCATGCCTCTGGTCCCTGGGCAGGCCCCAAGGTGCTGGCGCCATGTGCCTGGTTGTGGGAGAGAGGTCTAGTCCCCTTCTCCATGCCCTGGGTCCCTGGGTGGGCTCTGAGGTGCTGGCATGGTGTGCCTGGCTGTGGGAGGGTGGTCCGGTCCCCCTCTCCATGCCCCGGGTCCGTGGGCAGGCCCTGAGGTACTGGCTTGGTGTGCCTGGTTATGGGAGAGAGGTCTGGTTCCCTTCTCCATGCTTCAGGTCCCCAGGCAGGCCCTGAGGCACTGACTTGGTGTGCCTGGTTGTGGGAGAAAGGTCCAGTCCCCTTCTCCATGCCCTGGGTCCCAGGGTGGGCTCCGAGGTGCTGGCATGTTGTGACTGGTTGTGGGAGAGAGTTCCAGTCCCCTTCTCCATGCGCTGGGTTCCTGGGTGGGCTCCGAGGTGCTGGAACGTTGTGGCTGGTTGTGGGAGGGTGGTCTGGTCCCCGACTCCATACCTTGAGTCCCTGGGTGGGCCTCAAGGTGCTGGCTCAGTGTGCCCGGTTGTGTGAGAGAGGTCCGGTCCCCTTCTCCATGCCTCAGGTCCCTGGGCAGGCCCTAAAGTGCTGGCTCAGTGTGCCTGCTTGTGGGAGAGAGGTCCATTCCCCTTCTCCTTGCATCGGGTCCCTGGGCTGGCCCTGAGGCACCAGCGCAGTTTGCCTGGAAGTGGAAGTGGGGTCCGGTCCTCAGATCCAAGCCTCCGGTTCCCAGGCAGGCCCCAAGGCATTGGTGGTGTGCCTGGGCCCTAATTTTTTGTCCTTTGCTTCTAACATGGGGGAACTTCCTGTGGGAATCAGTACTTGAGTGTGTGATTGTTTAAATTGCTACTTTGCTGCTGTTTCACTAGGGAAGGCTTTTTGTGCAGCTCAGGGTTTAATGGTTGATCTTATAGGTACTTCCGGCTCTCCAGAGACCCGGTGGATCTGTGTTCTATAGAATCTCTGATCTGGGCCTGAGTTTTTTCATCAAACTGTACCCCATGCAATTCTGCATTCCTGACAAGTCTCCTCTGAGTGGTCCTTAGCTGATTGGGGGACAGATCAGCTGTCTTTGCTGTGTCCCAGTGTTCCTCTGGTGGGCCCATCTGCCCCACCGCTCATACTCCAAACACCTCCTAAGGGATGAGCCTTGGACTGGTCCCTTGCGATGACTCACCGGCCCTGAGTAGCTCCTTTTTCAGTTCTTCTGGATCCTCGCTCCTGCGTGGGTCTATGGGAACCCTATTAGTGGTCTTGCTGTCCTGGGGGCCACCAAGGCCCTCTTCTCTCCTGCTGCCTGCAAGTACCTCCATCTGAAGGGCACAGCTGTGGCTTCTGCTGGCTCCTGGTCCATGCGCTCAGCAGCTCCAGCCTTTTAAAGCAGCCACAGCCCTAAATGCTCAGAGCAGTTTTTTCTTTCTCTCTTCGTGGTTTCTCCTGTGGTCATGAACTCCGTAGGTCTCTCCTCCTCTTCCCCTGAGCTCCAGTGGGCCCAGCTTGGCTGATGTTACATTTTTATAGTTGTAAATTTGGTTAATTTGTGGGAGAGAGTGATGCTGCGGACCATCTATTCCACCATCTTGATTGGATTCCTCCCATGAACTTTTTGAAGTACCTTCATATTAATTTACTATTAAATAAATAAAACAAAAACGGGGGCAAGGATGGACTACTGATAAGAATCTCATAAGCCAAGGACTGTGATTAATCTAATTATGTGTACCTGAGTTCCAAAAGTAAAAAAAATAATGATTACCTTTTAATAATTCCAGGAAAACAAACAGAATTTCCTAGTCAGTGTAACTAATTCAAGTTGATAAACATCTACTGAGTAGTCACTATAATTATTAGACCTCACACTTAGTATACTAGATATCAGATAAATAAAAAATACATTCTCTGCTCCCAAGGGATTCTTCACATCCTAGTTTGGAAGAGACAGTCATACAATGAGCATTCCTTTAGGCAGGTACTGCAATAATCACGGAGTATAGACAGGGAGGTGGTCACAAGGAAACAGAGTAGGAACACTACAGGCAAGTGTCAGGGAAGAGAAGGAAAGGTGAAAAGGTGAGATCAGGGAAGTGGAGAGCACATCCGCAATACAGAGACCACAACAGCAGATGTGTTCAGGGAGCACTCAGAAAAGGACAGTGAGTGACAGGAAGCCACCAAGGATTTCCAGCAGGTGTGTAATGTGTAGTTACAAGACATCATCCACTCGTCAGGTAGATCTAAGAATGATGAGATGAGAATGTGGGCAAAAGGCCAGTTAAAAGGCCCTTCTGGTCATTCAGACCAGAGAAAACGAAGGCCTGACCTGGTGCAGTAAAGCGAGGTTGCACTGGGCAAGATGCTTAGAGACTCAGATGCTTGCAAAGGCAGGCAGGTAAATGACTGAAGGAGACAGGAAGCAATCTAGAGCACCGAGGCCTGGGGTGCAACAGTGAGCTGCAGAGAGCTTTATCTCTCTACTATGTCTGTCCGGTTTTTAAATTTTTTTTATTTGCTTATTTAAATTGACAAATGAAAATTGTATTTATTTATGGTATACAACATGATGTTTTGACATACATATGTTGTGGAACGGCTAGGTCAAGCTAATTAACATATTCATTACCTCACATTATTTTGTGTGGTGAAACATTTAAAATCTACTCTTTGAGCAATTTTCAAGTATATAATACATTGTTATTAACTATAGTCACCATGTTGTAAAATAGATCAGAACTTATTCTTCTTGTCTAACTGGAATTTTGTATCCTTTGACCGCTATCTCCCCCTTCCCTCCCCTTTGTTTTTTAATAGTTTCCGAGCCCAAATCCGCTCCCTTGTTATAGAGATTACTGAAGAGACACACTCTTGCCATCACTGATTGATAGGTTGTCAGGAGGTGAGAGAGATGGTGGAGTCTAAGACGGTGCACCCTCAATGTCGATGTGCACAGAATTACTTGGACAGCTTGGTAAGATGAAGACTAACACAGGAGATCTGGGCTGGGCACCCCAGTCTCTGCATTTCTAACAAGCGCAGGTGCCACTGATGTGTCATGGACCACACTTTAAGATGTAAGGGTGTATTAGTCTGTTTGTGTTGTTTATTAATAGAATACACAGGACTGGGTGATTTATAAAGAAAATGAAATTTATTGCTCCATTTCTGAGGCTGGGAAGTCCAAAGTCCATCTGGTGGTGGCAACAGCAGCCCAGGGGTCTCACATTGCAAGATGGTGGAAGCAAAGAGAGCAGAGAGAAAGACACTCTCCTCTTCTTTTAAGCCATCAGAGCCACGCCCCTTATCACCATTTTTAATCCATTCACTACTGCACAGTCCTACAATCCAATCACCTCTTCAAGGCTCCACCTTTCAATTATCATAATAGGATTTCCCACCATTTTAACAGTTAGTGGAGGCTAAGTTCCTAATACATAAAACTTGGGGGACACAATTCAAGCTTCAGGGAGTTTTGGGGGAATGTAATTCAATCCACTATAAAGGATGGAAAAGCACCAGGAATCACAGAAGGGAAATGGAAAGAAGGGCAAGCATAAGGATTCATTGTATGACACAAAGTCACTCTGGGTAACTGAAGTCGGATGTATGAGTCTGGTGCTCTGCATGGAGCTAGAGAGTTGAGAGTAATTCATGTATACACAGTACATTGAATGGATGAAATTAGATTACTAGGCAAATTGTGTAATATCAAGGCAGAACAATGGGGTCCCATTTTTCCTGAGTAGACAACTAATATCCCTCAGAAGTCCCATGCTGAGTGACACTCAGATCACTAAGCCTCCACACTGCTCAGGAATGGCCTCCTTCTCACATTTCTCTCATGTGGATTAAATAAGATCAAACTCTGTCTAACATATATCCTCGCCATGCAAGTGAACTGATGAATTTCATATTTCCAAGGGTCCTAAATTGCAGCAGAGGGAGTGTTTGCAAAACTTTGACAGGTCCTTGGAAGCCATCTTCATCAGAACCAAATTTCTAAAATAGCTGTACCTGTCTCTACTGCTTTTAATTACAGGTTTTCCTAAGTTCTCCCAGGTAAGCGTGGGAAAAAATGGACAGCAGAGTGAACTGTTAACTTTCTATGTGTTCTAATTATGACTGAATATTTCTAGAGTTGACGTCTTTTTCACACTTCTAGTCTAGAACTTACCACCACCCCTTACTATGTAACTGCTCTGTCTTCTGTCTACATGGTAAACCAAGAGTAGGATTCTTTACTTTCTCTCTACATATTCTTGGAGAATGTGCCATGAATACAGAGTAAGTGAAAAAGTATTTGTTGAATGAATGTTGTTTCCTTATCGTAGCTTTTCTCGTGGAAAACTACTGTTGAAGAGTGTTTTTCTTCTGCCTTCAGCATCAGTCCAGCTTCTTGTCCCCGCACTAAGGCATTAGTGGCTACAACAATCCATTGTTAGAATCAAACACAGTCAGAAGGCTGTCTCCGGTTTTAACTGACTAAATGATGCATGGCACTGAGGTGTCCAAATCACCTAGTCCTACCTGATCAGTCCACTTAATTTAAATCTAAAAACTTTTACTCAACTTTTGGGACCAAACTCTTTTAGGTAAAATGTTAAAACAGGAATCTCTTCCCTCTTAAGACAAAATCATAAAATAGCCAGTCATTTTCTCACAGTTGATATTGATTGATAGGTGGATTATGCAATCTCTAAATTTTGCTAAATCACCAGACACACCTGACTTTTCTTTGTGAAGGCAAGGCTTTAACTAAGTGTTAAAAATTAAAAACACCTTTCCAAGCCCTTTGGGATTGAGGGCTCAACTCTATGTGGTAAGTTGCTGTATTTTTCAAATTTTCAGCATTAGCAAATATTGTTTATACAATCAAAGAAACATAATTGTGACTATCACTGTTAATAATCAAGACTAAACAAAAACATTATTGGATGTCATATCCATTTTCTTACTGGAAGTCTAAAATTCCGCTGCACATAAAATACCTAAAACAATGTGAGTTTTACTTTCTGCTTTCCCCGTAGAGAAATTCAGAACACTTGATATTTCTTTTCCCTCTAAGAATAATATTAGGATTAATGAGAAGTTGATAAGAAATTATTTTCTCTATGCAACATTGCTCTCTGCAAAAATACCAAGGTAATGTCAAACCTGTTCCCAAGAGGTACAGTACTAAAATTCCACACCTACAGTATTCAGTTTTCAAACTACTCCCATGCAGTTTGTCAATTTCTGTAGATTACCATAATCAAGAAAATTATCTCTATTTTGGCCTATATTTTAGAGATGAATAATTAATATATTAAAAACTTTTTTGATATGTTCCAACAATATTCCTACATAGAATATTCCTGAATTTATTCTCCTTTATAGGTGAAGATTAGGTCTAGAACAGCAAATCTCCCCCAAACCCCCATTTGCTTCCTCTAGGTTTACTGTACAAGACATACAAAAAATAGTGATAACAGTGGTTATACCAACACAGCCCACTGCAACATCTTAGAATACTAATATGGCAGTGGTTTGACTATTAATACTATTGATTTTATATTGACAAAGCATCACACACACACACATTATAAAATAAAAAAGTTCTTCAACCATCAGGGAAGAAAAAACCTAAAGTTTCATAGTATTTGGAATATATCAGTAGTATATTAGATACAAGAAATTCATTTATGAGTCCTGTAGCTTTTTCAAAATATTGCTATCAACATATTTTATCTGGAAAAAGCTCAAAGTTACTTTAAGTTTTTAAATATATATACACACATAAAACATATACATCTGTAAATCTCTTATTATGATCAATATTAATTTCCTATACTTCATCCTTAATATGTATATCTTAGAAAACATTTTAATGTTTGGTATTATAAACAAGGCAAATTTGAGTTGCTATATGCAGGTGATGACTGATAGCTTTATCTTTGCACTTTGTAATAGTACATCCTACCCCAGTTAACTTCCCATTTCAGTATTTTAATTTACCCTGAGTACCACAAGAAGAATTATTCAATTATGTAACTAGAAATACTGATTTTGAATTATTTATTTGTTTCGTTAAAGAATGTTCCTCTATTCTTTTTCCATAGTAGCCACTGACCAGGACTTGAAGTCATTTGAAACCATGCTGGTTAGCAGAAACTGTCAGTACAAAAACTGAGTTAAATCCAAGAAATTTTTGTCTCTGATACATACATAACTAGGCACTTAGTAAATACTTATGGGACAAACAAATGCTAAATGTTCTCAGCATTTTTATCAGAACACTGGCAGGATTGAAAACAAAACATTAGACATGTTACTATGGAGCTCAACTACTTTCAATCATTTCATGTCAGCCTCTGAGAGGCACAGGTGGATTCCAGTGATAAAGTATGGTTGTCTTCCGTGGTAGCAACTTCAGAAAAAGTGCTCAATCTCCAATAATCTTAACAAACTCAGCCACCAGTATGGATAGGAATATTGTCTGTAAAACATGACTCAATAAAGTTAGCCTCCATGGGTGAGACAATGGTATCTACCTGCCTCCCACCAACCCTGCCCAGAAACTACTACTATGTTGGACAACTGACCTGTAAATGAGGTAACAAGAAATCTTCATCTCTAATTATGTCAATGAAGTTCAAATCCCATTAAGACTTGAAAATACCAAATTCATTTTTTGCCCAATAATTTTTATATCAATATTACTTAAAATTAAAGAGAGGTATTGCCAGATTTTGGTGATGGTGAGTGGGAGGGGCAGCTGGCCAGTACAGGGATTAAACCCTGGACCTCAGTGTTATCAGCATCATGCTCTAACCAACTGAGCTAACCGGTCAGCCCCACCAGAATTTTTTTTTTTTTTCTCTAATGCACAGGTTTAGTTGTGGTGGCAATTGTTACAAAAGTATGTGTGGTAACAGGATTTTCTTCTAAACATACATGAAGCCTCAAACTTTAATAAACAAACAGAGAGTAACTAGAAATTGACATCGATTTCTACAAAATAAGGTTTCATAAAGTAGTCTGAAGAAATAAACACACTAATTATGTTTTTCAGATTTTCTTCAGTAGAACACAATAACTTTCTCCCAAAATAAACAAAGATTCTACTAAAAAGATTCTACATCACAAAGACTTATAAACTACATATGTTGATTACTATTTTCATAACCATCTTTGAAAGAAATAATTATATCCTTGGATGAATATCTAAACGTGTTTTTTCAATATGCTAAAAGGGAAATAAACATTCTGAAGTTCTAACAGTTTCCATTGTTATAATCAATTTCATTTCAGCCACATTGCTGACAGCAATTCTTAAAATAACTTAATATGTCAATCTGTGTAAATATGCTTGAGCTAAGAAATGTGCAATGCTTATCTTAACTCATTTTATTTTCAACAAGAAAAGCAAGCATATTTACTGTAAAAGAGGTAGAAAAGTTAAATCCTAACTGAATTTAAATCAAATGAAAAAGAGAAAAAAATGTCTATTTAAATCAGTTGAAAGCTTTAAGTATTCAACTGACGAGAAAATGCAACTTGGTTACACTATTTCTGGGCACATTAGCATCTTTCCTCAAAAAGCACTCATAGGATCTTTCACTGAACTAACTTCCAACCCTTTGCTGCCTTCTCAGCCACTATGGATCAAGCTGAATATTAATGAGTAAAAGCAGCTGGAATATAGGAAACTCAGCCAAGAATACCAGGACAGACAAGAAAAGAGCTCACTATTTTCAAGAAAACATCTTTTAAGAGTTCTGGGCTCCCAGAAGTCAAGCCAAAACAGAGAGAGACTGCCTTTGGATGAGGATAAATAAGTCTCAGCTTTGCCCACAGGGCATGGTAAAAGACTTTTCTTCTTCCTTTGTAACCATCTGTTTTAATAAAGTTAAATCTGGGTTACAGCAGATTCATACTTACATCAGAATTACTTGATTTGTCTGGAGATACAACAAAATTCATAGTGTTAGTATAAACATAGTGTTAGTAGTAAAACCCCCACACTCAGTTTTTCACTATAGAACTAATTGTTTTCCCTTTATAGCTAGCTCTTAATGATTAACTAAGATTGCACCTAAAGCAGCTGTCCATCACACTTGAAGACCCTACCTCCTGTTTCACCTGATAAATCTCTCAAAGCAGGAAGCAGCTGTCCATCACACTTGAAGATTTTACATTCTGTCTCCCCCAAACATTTACCTATCTATGTACATCCCAGGACTCAGTCTATCAGTTGGGACTTTACCCTCTGTCTCCCAGTCAGCATCTTCTGAAATAAAAAGCCTTTCCTTTAATTTCTGTCTGGCGGGTGTGATTGGCAACCCTACAGCTGCGAGCACTCAGACCCACACGGGTCAGGGATTCCCCTGACCAAGTCAGCCTTTCACACGTTGACTGATGGTGACGGGGAATCCCACAGGACTTGTTTGTTACCATCACTAATCAAGAACTCGAGGAAAATTTATTATTTTTTTAATGGCCATCTGGAAACTGTCAAATTACTTTCTTTCTCTACCTACTCCTAAGACCAATTATGGATATTCCCTGAAATATCTTAAGGATAAAACATACTATCTAAAAACTTGGGAATTTGGCATCAAGCATACTTCATTCACCACAAAAGAAATAATCCCCATATGGCAACTCTTACCATTAACTGACTAAAATATTGATGTATACAACCTTCTCATCCTTATAGACAAACTACTTTTTGAATTTTAGCTATTTTTGAGGAAATCCAGCTCTTTGTACAGAATGCTATATTTCACCATAAATACCTGATAGAGTTCTATCGGCATTTCAAAAATTCTCATCAGGAAGACTCATCATACCGCACATACAGTAATCTCATGGCGATCTTTGAACTTCTGTGTTGCCATGCTGCTTAATGAAGCACTGCACATTCTGTAACCTTCCCCCTTAAGAATGATCTATAGGTTTTATGTCTACACCACATATCAGCTTTTCACTATCTTATAGTGCACATCTAGTCTGCACCATCCACTATACAACTACAGAAATCCTGAGGCCCCAAAGCTCCCTTACATTACCAAGTGGTATAGCTGGTAAGAAAAAGGAAGGAGGCTAGTATTCTTACTTTTAGGCTAGGGCAGCCAAACTTATTCTGTAATTTCTTCATATTTCATAATATTTTCATAGCCCCTATCAAACTGCCTAGCATGTAGTAGGCATATTTTTAAAATAAATATTGGTTGATAAAACCAAAGCCAACTTTTTCAATCTTAAGCCCATCCAAGCACATGGGCTGATACATTACCAAAGACTGAATTCCTTAAACACACAAACTGTCAACTTTGCCAACATCAATAAGCAATGTTTTTCTAACTGTAGTGTTTCCAGAATATTGTAGACCTGGTCAAAAGTGGAATTAAAAAGATAAAGAAAAATAAAGCAGTTTTCCCATCCCAGTGCCAATCTCAGCTGCCCCTCTTCCTATGACTATTCCTGCCCCTCTTAGTTGAAAGCAAATAGTGGCAGTCAGGGGAACCCCTTCTGCTTCCAGCATGTCCTACCCAAGCCCCGTATCACTGCCTTCCCACAAATACTGCACCCATCCCTTCCTCCACCTTTAAAAGATAAAGTGTCCTTATTCTTTGCTAAATTCCTCTGGCCCAGCCCCCTTCTACCCTATCCAAAAAGATAATCCCTCACTCTCTGTCCCCATATCTCCTCCCTCTCTCTTATATCTTCAATTTCTATAAATATTTCAATGCTTCTTCCAGTTTTTTTTTTAATGGAGTAACAGATAAATTTCCTAATTAAGTATGCTGACTCAATGCCACCATCTTCTGAACTCCTGACTACTGCTCCCTCCACTCCAAATAACTGCTTTTGAGAAGATCCATAATATCTTCCTAACTGCCAAATCCAAAGAGATATCTCTGACACCTTAGCAATGGCTTCTGTGGCACTTCCACTCCACTGACCACTCTCTCCTTCCCCAAATTCCTCCCTTGTCTATATTAATACTGTCTCTATTCTTCTAGTGGTTGTTCTCAGTCTACATAGAGGTAGTGGTTCTTTCTTTTAAAGATCAATTTCCTCTGCGTATCACTGCAAGGAAGTTCTCCCCAGGCCCCAAATTCTGCCTTCTTCTCATACTTTATAAGCGCTCATTGCGCAGTCAATACCACCATAGTTCCAAGCACCATCTATTTACTGAGCACTTCCAAATCAAATTCCCAGCTTAAATGTTTGACCTATTGGCTACCAACGCACTTAAACGGACACCCACAAAGGTCCTTCAAGCAATAAATTTTTCTCTCAAAATGGTACATTTCCCTGAACAGGCTCTTGCAACTCTGACAGCTTGAAATATTTCTTCTCCTGAGACACTCTGCCCTTGGCTGTGCATAGTCTACTGACGTTCTTAATGTCCTTCTCTCATTTACCTACCATTGTAAGGACTTTATTTATTTATTTATTTATTTTGTCGTTTTTTTCGTGACCAGCACTCAGTCAGTGAGTGCACCAGTCATTCCTATATAGGATCCGAACCCGCGGCAGGAGCGTCGCCGCGCTCCCAGCGCAGCACTCTACCAAAGTCGGCCCAGGACTTTATTTTTTAAAAAAAACATACTTTCCCAGCTTCCTTTGCAGATAGTGATAGCCAAGAAAACTGGTCTTGTCAACAAGACACAGAGAGAAGTCTTCTGGAGAGTCTAGAAGAGAGAAAAATATTTCTTAGGAGATAAAAGGAGAGAACATGTGATACAAGTTCTCACTTGCTGCCTGGTCTCCACCCTCCCCTCTCACCCCCAAACTTTTTGCTTTTACACAGTCCCCTGTAAACAGCAGCAATTCTTTAGAATTGTTGCCTCTGAGTTCCCAAGAACAAAAAGCCAATATAAGCTAATATCACTAATCATATAGCTGACAAACTAATATGCAGAATATATAAAGAACTCCTGCCAAGACAAGCAACCCAATAAAAATAGACAGACGGTCTGAACAGACACTTCCCTAAAGGAGATATACAAATGGCTAATAAGCAGATGAAAAGGTACTCAACATCAGAGAAGTAAAAACTCAAATCACAATGAGATATGACTTAACACTAAATAGAAAGGTTAAATTACAAAGAATTACAATATCAAGTGTTAACAAAGATTGACAGCAACTCAAACTCTCATACATTGGAAAAAGTCTAGCTTCTTATGAAGGCAAATATAGTAACCCTTTGACCTACCAATCCCACCACTAGGTATTTACTCAAGAGAAACAAAAACCCTATGTCTGCCCAAAGACTTGTACACAATGGTTCACAGCAACTTTATTCATAATAACCCAAAACTGGAAATAATGCAAATGTCCATCAAAAGGAAAAGGAATAAACAAATTCAGGCATGTTCATACAATGAAACACTACTCAGCAATATAAAGAAATAAACTACTGACACATGCAACAATATGGATGAATCTCAAAGATATTACATTGAGTGAGAGAAGCCAAACACAAGAATATGTACAATATGAATCCATGTATATAAAAGTCAAAATCAACATGTTGTGATAGAAATTAGAATAGTAGGTGCCGGGCCGGCCCGTGGCTCACTCGGGAGAGTGCGGTGCTGATAACACCAAGGCCGTGGGTTCGGATCCCATATAGGGATGGCCGGTTAGCTCACTGGGTGAGCGTGGTGCTGACAACACCAAGTCAAGGGTTAAGATCCCCTTACTGGTCATCTTTTTAAAAAAAAAAAAAAAAAAAAAAGAATAGTAGGTGCCTCTCATAGCCGAGTAGGTATTGTTTCCTGGAAAGGTACACCAAGGGACTTCAAGGATGTTTTGGGGATCAAGGATAATCTATATCTTAATTCAGATTTGGGTTGTTTGTGAGTACACATTTCTAACGACTGATCAAATTATACATTAAGATCTGTGTATTTCACTCTGTAAATTATACCTCAATAAAAGTAATCTTTAAAAAGCAAAAAAAAAAAAAAAAAGGTCAATTTGGCAAATACCAAGTATTAGGTGCTGGATAGTTACCAACTCAAGAGAGTCATGAACATAAACATAGAGAAAACACATTAGCTGAGTCATGGTGCACTTTTCCATTTCATCCTCTCCCCGTGCCTTTCTTTTTTTTTTACTTTTTTATCAGAGAAATCTAATATATTTGCAAAATACTTGTGAAATACTTCCTTTTCCCCTAACAACCTCCAAAAACCAGAAGTGGTGACAAATTCCATGTTCTCTAACATATCATTTCAGACTGTAAGAAGAAAGAAAAAAATCTAGGGTACCATCTTTTACATTTTTTCAAAGAAATTTTTAAAATAGTTTGCCTGCTTGACATCTGATTAAATGTTCCTTTATAAACCATATTATATTACACTCTCAAATTTATTTTAAAAATCAATTTTAAAAACAAGAATTTAGAGAATCACTCAAATGTTTATCGAGTAGTCAGCGCTTGGCTAGACTGTTATAGAATACCTAATTCTACAAGAATTTATATTTTTCTATATTTCTATTTATATATTTCTACAAGAATGTATATTTTTCCTCAAATATAAGACAAAAATGAGCACTTAGTACTTTTATAAACACATTCTCTAATATAATTTTTTACTATTTTATACATTGAAAATGGAAAAAATCCTGAAATCTAAGTGAGTCAGAAAAAGACTTTAAAGATAGTGTAGAACTTGAATACAACCTTACAAAACGGGATTGACTTAAGATAAAGAAGATGAGGATAAATAACCTAAGTGGAAAGAATGGCACATGCAAAAAAGCTTTGAGTAAGGGATGCATGTGAAATGTATAGAACTGGTGTGCAGTCTCCACTGAATAGTAAATCATGGAAAATCAAACTGAACAAAAAAATAACATAGCTCCATGAAATTTAGGCACAGGAGTTCAGACTTGGTAACAAAGAGCTAATATAAATTATATGAAAATAAAAGAGGTATAGCAGTGTTTTAGAAAATTTAGGCTGGCAACAATGTAGAAAGTAGAATAGAAGGGGGGAGGTAGAGTAGTAATTAGTGGGGAGACCCTAACGGAGGCTAAGACAGTAATCTAGGCATAAGGAGATCAGGGCTGTGGGTCACGGAGGGGAAAAGATAATAAAAAGGAAACTCAGAGTTCAAAGACACTATAATTAAAGGGTGATCATTCCCAGAGTATTTTACTCTAAGATTCCTTTAAATATTGGATCTGCTTCATCAACATACTCATCAAACACTTAAGTGGTTATTTTCAAAAGGCTGAAGAACAGGGTAGGGATAGGTAAGCTTAAAATATCAGGTAGAAGACACCTCAGAGATAAAAACATATCAAGCCAAAACTATAGCGCTAGTGAGTTTTTTGGTTTTTTGTTTTGTTTTTTGTTTTTTAATGAACAGCAGCTACCACTAACGAGGGCTTACTATGTCTAGCTCTGTGCTGGGCCTTCTGACAACATCATCTTTATTCCTCCCAGTTCTGTAGGTGCAGAAATCATTAGTTCCATTTTTACTTATTTTTTTTTAAGACTTTAAGATTCAATATTTGTAGAGTACTTACTATGTATAGGCACATATTTAAAGAATTTTACATATCCCAATTCCTTTTTTCAGATTAGCTGATTTATATGGTCTCCTACCTTGAATGCAAAGGCAATAGTTTTGAACCCTTAAACATATAAAAGGCCTCTAGGGCCTGACCAGGAATTCTCGGACAACAGTTATCTGTCACTGAGGCACTGTATATTTTGTGTAAATCCATGAAACCAGAGAGGACAAAAGAAATGTCTCAAGGTCACATCTTATTATGTGGCTCTATTCTAATAATTTCTCTTTTTGCTGTTATTTTATGATTTGATGATAGGGTGACAGAGTGATATACAATAACCATTTCTCATAAGGTTCACAAATGATCATGCTAGCATGATCCCGCAGCAATATGGACCAAGTTTAACAGTCAAAGCATTTCTCAGAGGCAGGAGGCAGGCTAGGACTGGGCACTCAGCTCTCTGGCCCTTCCCTCAGCCAGGACAGGTCTCCCACCAACACATCCTTCCTCTCCTCCCCCACTGTTGCTCAAAAGTTACTTTGTTTAGGAGGCCTACCTGGCCTATATAAAATTATAACCCACTCTCTCTTCTTGATTTCCACTATCCTGCTTTATTGTTTCTATAGTACTTATACTTATCACCTTAAAACCTATCATACTATCTATCGCTTTTTGTTGTGGTTTTTATTTTCTGTTTCTCTCCCCTGCTAGAATGCAAACTTCCCTAGAGCGGGGATGTTGGTCTTTTTGTTCACTGAGGAACCTCAAGAATTTAAGAGTATCTGGCATAAAATAAATGCTCAATGCATATTTGTTAAAGCTTTTTTAATGAAAGGGAGTATAATATAATCTGAGAAAAATAAACCTAGAACCAAAATTTCTTTACTTCCAAGTGGGGGAAAAATTTAAATACAAGAATAGAATCTTAATTCAAGTTCCAAAGACCCTAAAAATTTTCTCGTCATATAATAGAAAAAGTCTTTCCAATGCATCTCTTACTCAAGTATCTTCCAACTCAGTAATTCCAGAACCATCTTAACATTCTTAACATTCCACATAAATCCCTTGTTACATACCACATAAATCCCTTGTTATAGGTTTTCAATAAGGAATTACAAGAAATTTAACTACACCAATATTTTTAAGCCCTAACTCCAAATGACCTGTTGTAAAGATTAGAAAAATATATTGAAAACATTCAGTATATTTAGAAACATGAATTAAAAATTGCTATCAATACTTTATGGAACTGTAATCAGTGATTATCCAAGAGGAAGAAATAGGAAAATATGACTCCCTCAACATAACCTGCCAATCTGGAATTGTTATTGTTCTACCTAAACCAGCAACCTGGGATGGGGGGAGATGCTGATTAAAAAGCTAAATTCATTCATTCAAAAAATTTTTGAGTGTAGATTTACAAATGCCAGGATCTGTCCTAGATTCTGGGTTTACAGTCATGAACAAGTGAAACATGATTCTGCCCTCCTAGAGTTTACAGTCTGGTAAGAAAACATTTCTCCATAAAATTACTTTTACACAATCATACAGATTAATCCCAAGAGAGAGGAAACACTGTGTATTTGGTGTATTCCAATGTGAACTGTCTAAATCTATTAAGAATTTTAAGTAAAATGAAGTATACTACTACCTGAAATAAATAAATTATGAGATGGGAAAGTACTTTAATATGAATGCTGCTCTTCAGGTGTCAAGAGTGATTCCCACTTTGCAAACTATCTGTGATGGGAGAATAAAATCTTAGCCATCATTTGTATCCACTAGGGTGCAGCACTCAAGTATCAACATCTCCTTTCTATACGAATCACTCAAAAATAGTGAGTCACCAAAGGACCAGCATCGGTTACCAAAATGAATTATTTTGCTCTGTAGTTTCCTGTCCCAGGGGCAAAAATATAAAATACAAAAAAATGGAGCAACATACAGCACAAAAATTTCAACTTGAGGCATTATGCCAAGAAAGCAACAGAAAGTTTTATAGTTGAGCCAAAGGCTCCTGGGTTTCTTTTAAAGTTTGAAATCGTGACAATTATCTTGATGTTTCTTGATGAATCAGATCTGTCTACAGAACAAAAGCTTGCTCGGGAGTTTTGTGTACTTTGAGGAATAATTATTTCCTAAGCTTACTCACTTTAAGACAGCAGCTTCCAGACAGATTAAGAAGCTGGTGTGCCTGAGTGAAAACATTTGTAATTAGTCAACTTACAGAGGCATTTTGCTCGAAACATCAACTGAAAGCGATTTTGTGAGGAAAAAGAACTTTAAAACTCATCCCATCAAAATATAATTTAAAAAATCTTCTTACATACATTTCTCTTCCAACTTTGTGGTGTGCATGATTGCCAAAAATTTCAGTCATCAATATCTTACAAAGTTAGGATGGGAAAATTTCTATTTCATTATAACAGCACTGAGCGACATTCAAATCTCTTCAATGTCTATTTCATTTCTTTCCTTCCCTTTTAACACAACACATATTAGTAAATGGCATGTAATATATTGATAAATCTTTCTTAATAGCTTATTAGCAATAATCTATATTTTGCTTCTCTAGTATGTAAACACAAATTATTGCTAAGTAGCTATTATCTGTCAATGAACACCAATAAAGGGGTGTTTCCATTTATTTATTGCTACATAACAAACCACCCTAAAACTTAAAGGCTTAAAAAACAATTTTTTTATTTGCTCACAATTCTGCAGTCTGGCTCAGTTGAGCAGTTCTCTTCTGCCATGTCCCCCATCGTTACATAAGGCTACATTCAGCTGACAGGGACAAGCTAGGATACTGGGATGGCCAGGCCTCTCTTCCCCACACATAGTAACAGAACCTCTCTCCATTCATGCAACCTCTCCATTAAGGTAACTTGACTTTTTATTTTATTTTTATTTATTTGATTTGATTTGATTTGATTTGATTTGATTAGCATATTCATTATTACTACAAATACTTATTCTTTATGCCCCTTATTCAATCTCTTCCCCTCCCCCCTCTAATACCCATAGATCTGTTCTGTCCATCTGATAGATTAACTGGTCCTCTGTTGGTTTGTTGCCTAGATGATCTGTCCAGCACTGAGACAGATGTGATCAAGTCCTCCCCTGTTATCATAAAGCAGATGCTTCTTCTATTACTCTGGAGTGTGATTTGTAGAGAGGAGAGAGGACCTCTTCTTTTTTTTTTCTTTTTTGTTCTCTGCTGGTGCCTTTCCTTGTGTCAACACAGTTGACAGTCTGGCATACCATCTCCACAGTGGCTGTGACTGCTGCTATAGAGACTAGCCGCTTTTGTGGCAGCCATGGCAATTGCAGTGGCTATGGTGGGCTACCTGTGTGGAAATGGTGCTTTTGGTGGGCTCTTTACCTGGTTATGGCTGGGTCCAGCTTACCCTGGCTCCAAGCCCTCAGGCCCCGGGCTGGGCCCCAGGGCAGCAGTGGCAGTGTGCTTAGTTGTAGCTGGGTTTGGCTTTTCCCAGCTCCATACCTCAGGACCCGAGCAGGGCCTGGACTTCTTAAACCTAATTGCTGGGACTTCTCAAGGCTTAGCCCTGTAACTTGCACAGTATCAATTTTGCTAATTCTATCAGTTAAAGTCTCAAACCCAACCCACATTCAGAAGGAGAGGACGACACAATGGTGTAAATACTGGGAGCCCCCACAATGTAACAGATGATAAGGGCAATTTACATCCCATCTTCAGAACTTACACTGTACCTCTTTGGGTGAGTACCATGGAAGAGGCAACAATTTTTTTAAAAATTCAGGCAAAATATTTGAAAGTTAGGTAACAGACGAGCGTAGTAGATGGGGCAGGTGGGGTGGGGATCCTTACTGGTAAGGTGATTATTGTCAGCCACAAAAATAGCACATCTGAACAGAGCTAGTATAAAAATCTAGACCTTAATATTCTGGGGGTTTTAAAAATATAACTTGTTTACTGGTAAAATTAAGAAGAAGGTGTTGCATACAGAGGCTTAGCCATCATGTGCTTATTATGCTCCACATAATCCTCCAGAAGGTGGACATGGAGAGTGTACACCAGGTTATCATAGGAAAGTGTATATGCTACACCTCATCCAATGTTAGGGGGACTGTTAGGCTCACAGGCAGAATCAGTGGAAAGACAACAGCAAGCAATGGCTCAACCTTCACATCTGGAACTCCCCACTGATCACTAGCCTGGGTGGATCTGGGTTCTAGAAGCTCGTGGTCTCTCACTGGGAAAGACAGAGAACACCCTCATTCCATGCACCCTTTGTATTCAGTAGCTTTACTTCCTCAAGTCAGTGAAGCCATGTTAAAACACAGTATTCTATGAATCCTTCACAAATGAACCTGCATATAAAACAGATCTTTATTTCCTTCTATAAGGCCATTGTAAGGAACCAGGAAATTCTATTTCTGAAAGGCTTTGTGTGGGTCTTCCTTAATTAGAGGAAGTTAAACCTATTTGTAACACAGTTGTTTTAAATTACCTCATATTCTGATAACATGCCATGAAACTCATTCGTTAAGCCTCAACAACTACATATGCCAAACAACTTAAGGCAATATCTAATATTTTTTCAAAGAAAAAAACATATATATATTGCAAATGACTTACTGGCATTTCTTCAGTTTTATCTAAACGTCGATGAATCTCTTTCCCTGTAATTTATTATTTAAATTTAAGGAGGACAAACCTTACAAAAAGAAGAGAAAAAACAAAAAGGTTGAGGAACACAGAATTCTATTCAAAGAAACTCACAGAATACGTTTTGGACATAAATTGTAATATGACATTCGCTTTTTATTTCTAAACATCTACTAATAAGGCTTTCTTGTTGCAATATGCAATCTTCTTTCATCAAACCAATTGGTTTAATTAGCATTTACATCACTTTAAGTTATGACACAAGTTAACAAAACAGAACTGTTGAAGGAGAAACAATGAAACTTTAACACACACAGAAATCACCTAAACCTAACCTTGTCTTCTCTTTCCAGATGCAGCAACTTCTTTAGATGAAAGGTGAATAGAAAGGAATGTTTTCCAAGGGGAAGGGGGGGCGTGTCAGGTAATAACATGGACCCAGGGGATACACACACACACACGTACACACACACACATATACTATACATCTGAAGGATTTCCTGTCTAACTAACAAAATTCCAGAAGCCACCTGACAGAAATGTCAGTCATCCTATTCACCACCAGCAAAGAGCTTAAAGCTCTTACGCAAGCAAACTTTCGTTAAGCTGGTAGGAGATGCTCATTGGAAATCACAATAGGTATCAGATACCTTGGTACCACCAGCCAAACACTGAGAGGGACAGAAGATGCCATCTCATAGATATGATGAGACAGAACAAGAATATGTATAAAACTACTTTAAACTTTTTTGGGTTAGAAGATTTTACCTAAATGTAAAGTAACACAATAAAGCACACCCGATGTTAATCCTGCCTCTCTCTGTTTCAATATTAACAATATAGAACCTAAGTACTATATTAGAACATTAGGACTCAGTTTTACACAGTGGTTGATAGTCTTTAAAGAACTTTAGTTTCCATCTTCTTTGGATGATGAAATATATTTATTATCTTGTGTTTATCTTTGCCAAAAATGTATTAGGAATACCTTATAAAATTAAAAGAAATGAATGTGTGGTTATATTTTAGAACGTTAAAAGCACAATTCTTCTAACGTCATTATTTACAAATCTAAAAATAAAAAATTCATATTTTTTATGAAGATACAATTATTGAATAAGAATAATTCAAGTAAGAAACTTAGAATTGGTTTAAAGTAAAACAAAAAATATATAACCACTTAGGAAATATATAGTACAACACAAATTAGTCTACAACACATATAGTCATCACTATTACTCTCAAATTGATGGAAAATACCCACCTATAAAAGGGAAGTGTGCACAAAAGTGTGGGCAGAATTTCTAACAGAAAGGCTATTGTTTACCCATAAGTTTCACACTCTAGAAACATGAACACCTGCCAGATAATTAAATACACCCACATGCAGAATGTTCCATCATTTTTTAAATTTTAATTACCACCATTTATTATAATCATCAACAGGTAATTTTCTAAGCAACATAAGATCAGCATTGGAATCAAGGCAAGCTAAATATTCTAAATTAGTTCAAGCAACCTCTCTTGGATGATCAGTTGAACTTGTGCCACCCACAGAGAGAAACTTGAAATTCAAGGACGTCCTCTGCATTCTCTTACCTGCACAGTAACACAGCCACTACACAGTCAAGCACAGCAACTGCACTGGAGCACAGAAAAACTAAATTGCTCAATGAAATTAAGTTCAGCAGGGTGTAGCTATTCATTTCTTCTCTCTGCACCCAAGCCAATTTGACTTTCCACACCTATTATATCTCCAGACCCAATTAGGTGACATCTATCTTAAAGCATTTAAGCTCCTCGAAAAGAGCCTTAGTCTTTAACCTTTTGAAAAGTATTGATACTATTGACAACTTATTTTTTTTAATGTCACAATTGAGTATGAAACTGCTGCCTAAGTTAGAGCAGAAATAAAATGTGCTTTGAGTACATTTTTAAAGCTAAGATTTTCCATACCAGTATTCTTCAACCCACAGAAATATACTTTACATCACAGTGCAGCACTCAGACATATATACACGCATATATACATACATATAAATACACATATCCAAAACACAAATGAAAATACATATGAAATAAGTTTCATGAAACTTGCCTTACTCTTACTATACTATCATATATGATACGTTCCAATATTTTCTATTCTATTTCTTTTCTTATGCTGCTCATGATCTCTAATTTGATTTCATCAACCTACTGATTAGGTAGCAACCACAGTTCAGAGAACATGGCTCTCTGTACAAATATCAAGTCTTCATAAATCAAATATCAGTTCTATGTTAGTCTATTTTCTGTTGCTTGTAACAGAATACCTGAAACTGGGTGATTTATAAAGAAATGAAATTTATTTCCCACAGTTTCAGAGTCTGGGAAGTCCAAAGTCCAGGGAACACATCTGGTGAGGGCCTTGTTCTTGGTGGTAACTCTACAGTGATTCAGGATGTCACACAGTGAGAATGAGCTGAGCAAGAGAGAGCTGACCTCCTCATCTGCTCTCCTTTTAAAGCCATCAGAACCATTACTCCATGAATGCATCAATCCATTCACAAAGGCATAGTCCTCACAATCTAATCACCTCTTGTAGGCCCCACCTTTCAAGTATCATAATTGGATTTTCCACCCTCTTAACATTGTTACAATGAAGATTAATACATAAACTTCGGGGGCAGGGAGGAGGACACATTTGACTCATAGCAAATTCTTAAAAGACACTCCAAAGAGGTGACTGATTTGCAAATAAATCTGTTTTTGGAACATGAGTGAAATAGGCAACAAGATATCCAGAGCAGACCAGCAATAACTATCTCTAAGAGCCAATTAGTCACTTATCACTATATTGAAAGTACGCTGTAATAGGCTTTTTTCAAAAGGAAAGTGGAAATTTAAACAAGACTTTATTTTTTTTCTTATTTTGTTGGCAAAAAATTTTAACTGATAATATCAAGTGTTGGAAAGGATGTGGAAAAATGTACGCAACGTTATTAGTACTGTAATTTTGCACAGCCCTTTTTGGAGAGTGATTTGGGAGCATCACTAGATTTTAAACATGCATACTCTTTGACCCAGCAATTACTCTAGTAATTTATACTATGCTCTTGCACATACACAGAGATATATGTTTGAAGACATGAGCACAGTGGTAATAACACCAAGGTCAAGGTTTTGGATCTCAGCACTTGCCAGCAACCAAAAAAAAAAAGGACACTGACCACCAGTGAGGAAATAGTTATGTTACAATCACATTTTTTAATTATATAAAGAAATGTTTAAAAGACAAGGTAGTTCCATATCATTGTTTCTCAGCAGGATGCTATTAGTATTCTAGGCAGGATATTTGTTCAAAAAATGCCCCCACATATTTTTTAAAAATCCCTGGGGGAGGGTAGCACCATTCTTGATTTTAAAAACACTATTCCATGTGTACTGAAAAGAAAAGAATCAAAAAAAGATGTTGGGGGGAACAGTTACAGAACAATACATATAGTATGATTCTAATTACGTGAAAAGAAACCAACCATACTCTGGGTGTGTGCAGTGAGTAAGGGGACATGTGAAGAGAGGTTTACAATTTCTGCTCTATGAGCTCTGATATTCTTTGATTTTTTAAAAGATTTTCATTCTGTAACAGTGGTTTAATTTTATTAAGTTAACAATATTTGGGGAAACTAAAATCCATAATATATCCCCAAACCTTAAGTGGATATTTTGAGAACTGGCATTTGGTAGAGCCTATGACAGAGCTATAAAATAAGGAGAGAAAGAGATAAGAGGAATTAAGGTATCTCTAATGACATACTTGAGTCATAAAAGTCCCTTTTCCTTCCATATTAAAGTAACACCTTTCTTTGTTATACTAATTAAACATGATAAAAATAAATTTTAAAATATGGAAATTAAACAATAACACTACCTATGTTCTATGTCCCCACTATCACCCTCTTCCCACAATACTCATAAAAATATTACCTCCCACTTGCATATCTGGCTTGTATTTTGTGCTTCCTTTTATTAGAGCTACCAGCTTGTCCACCTGCCTGGCTCTGCAAATCAGCAGCTCTGTGAAGGCAGAGGACACTTACAATTATTTCATCCACTGATCACTCCCCCTTCTACCTAGAAAAGCCACTGCTCTGTAAGAGGCTGTCAAATAATGTTTAAAAAAAAAAAAATCTGTGAATACTTAATACAAATACCTAAATTGGCATGACTTTTAACTAGTTTATGACATTGAGATTTGAGTCAGAGAAAAATGGATCACATTCAATAGCAACAGCTGAAAACAAAATTACAATTAGCCTTTTCTTTCTAATAAAATGAATGCTAAGTTTTTTTCATTTACTGAAAAACGTAAGCAAAGCCACATGAAGTACTACCATCTTATGTGAGCAATTATTTCAAAGGGATTATATCCAATAATTGCTTTCCAGGGCAGCCAAATACCCAGATACACAAGACCCCCTTGCAGCTAGTGGTGGCTATACACAGTTCTAGCCAATGTGACATAGGCAGAAGTCACCAGAAATAGTCTTCTCCTAAAAAAAAGAAAAAACCTCACTAGGAGAAAGCCCTCTCCTCTTCTTTCTACCTTAAATAACTCCTGGCGATGCAGCAGCCAACTTGTGACTCTGAGGAGGAACTCACATGACAAAGGAACCCCAGCCCCCAATAGGAGGAGCCTGGACCTTAATGACATTGTTGAGCTGCTGCACTTACCATGGACTGACTGCCCGCTGGACCTTCTGCTACCTAAAAAAAAATTACCCCAATGCAGGGGTTTTGTTGCAGCTGAAAGCATTCCTAATGACACATTATCTATTGGTAGGGGGACGCATACCACACTCAGCACTGATCCTGTTGCTGAGACTATAAGATCTAGTATAACATGGGGAAATGGGAGAGTGGATCTATGTAATAAACCAGATATTAGTGAAAAGGGAAAGACACAAGCTGCTAATATGCAACGTGATGATAAACACAGGCATACCGGCGATCAGCTTTAACCATTCACCCCTAAATAAAACCAGCATGCCATCTCCAGGCTTGTATATACCTAGGCTTCCCTTCTTTTGGCAACTTCTTCTGGAGCTGAACACTTTTTAGATCACATCAGTAGCACATCCTAATTAGCCTGAGGCAGGTTCTCAACACCACAAATTATCCTAAAAGGACAACCACGAAGAAAACTTATGTTTCCTTACACATCATGTTTTAATTACCCATTTCCACATTTATTAGCTGCAATACTCAATGCTCATTTATAGAGGATTAAACCTGACGTATTGTTGCTTTAATCTGTCTTCACTGTGTTCCACCTCGTAAAACACACACACACACACACACACTCTCTCACACTCTCTCTCTCTCTCTCTCTCTCCAACCCACAGGTGATGACCTTCTGCTCTTTGAACTGGATTTCTGTGCTGACCATACCTCACGCATAATTGGGCAATTACACTCACAAATGCCTCGCTCTGAGAGGGCTGCATGATTTACAGCCAAAACATCTTTGACAAGAAGGTGCCTACACCAAGGTAATTGAAAAATCGACACAGGTTTTGTTGTGTTGGAAAACCAGATTTTATAGAATTGGGATTACTGGGTTTCTTATTCACATTTTAATTGCCTTTTCTATAATTCTAAAAGAAACATATACATTTTCAGAAAAGTTTTATATATATATTATCAGAGACCTTGGATGACAGAAGCTCAGGGCCAAAGATTCCTCTTTGTAAGGACACCAGAAGAAATCATGCCACCCAACGAGGGCCAACGCTCAAGCATTTTAGAAGATACATAGTTCCCAGCAGACTGTAAGCACTAAAACCAAAGCTTAATTTTTAAAAATAATAAAAATGATCAAATGAGAAAATTTAGATTTCATTTCTAGTATTATGGATTTACCTTTTATGATACTTGTTAACAGATAAGAAACACTTGGGTTGCTCCACGTTGTCTCTATGAAAGCATGTCTTCAATTCCTGTCTACAGGTTGGGTGCTTCTAGACTGTCCCTGAACGATCTGGAAAATGAACTAAATATAGGTAAGGAAAATGAGTCTATAAATAATTTCAATGAGAGAACTGCAAAAAAAGTTTTAAGATACAATATTTGAAAATATTAAAAGAAAAAATCCTGAACATATGTTTCTTGTTTAAAAAAGAATATTTGATGAGAAAATCATAAAATTATCTTGGCAAAAATCTTTTTCCTACAAGTGAGCCTCTAGCTATCCCTGAGTTCTGTTGTGGTACACAAATGAGATTGTATGAGTCCTTCTAATCCCCTCCTCAGCTTTACTGAGGTATATAAGTAATAGACAAACAAAAATTGCATAAATCGGGCCGGCCCGTGGCTCATTTGGGAGAGTGTGGTGCTGATAACACCAAGGCCACAGGTTTGGATCCCTATATAGGGATGGCCGGTTAACTCACTTGGGAGAGTGTGGTGTTGACAACACCAAGTCAAGGGTTAAGATTCCCTTACTGGTCACCTTAAAAAAAAAAATTGCATATATTTAAGGTGTACAATGTGATTTTATACACATATACATTGTAAAATGATTATCACAATCAAGCTAATTAACATATCCAACACCTAACACAGTTACCCTATGTGTGTGGTGAAAACACTTAAGATCTACTCTCGTAGCAAATTTCACACATTATTATAATCTATAGTCACCATACTGTATGTTAGATCCCCAGAACTTATTCACTCTGCATAACTGAAACAGTGTACCCTTTGCCCAACATCTCATTTCTCCCAACTCCCAGTAACCACCACTTACTCTCTGTTTCTATAAGTTTGACTTTTTAAAATTCCACATATGAGATTATGCAGTATTTTTTGTTGTTGTTGAAACATAATTGATTGTACATATCTGTGGGATACAGCTTTGAATATCAATACCTGTGTGAAATATGTGATGATCAAATCAGGATAATTACTATATTTATCATTACACAATGTATTCATTTTTTGTGGCCCTTTACCAATTTCTTGCTAACCCCATCCTCTACCTTTCCCTCCTCCAGTAGCCTTAGTTCTCTTCTGTGTCCAGCTTTTTTCACTTAGCATAATGTCCTCCAGGTTCATCCATGTTGTTGCAAATAGCAGGATTTCCTTTTTTTTAAGGCTGAATAATATTCCATTTTGTGTGTGTGTGTATACACACACACATTTTCTTTATCCATTTATCCACTGACAGACACTTAGGTTGTTTCCATATCTTGGATATTGTGAATAACGTTGGAACAAACATGGGAGTGCAGATATATCTTTGATATACTGATTTTATTTCCTTTGGACATATGCCCAGTAGTGAGATTGCTGGGTTCATAAATGAGACTGTCCAAATCCTTCTAATGACAAAAGGAATTTTTTGGAGTTAACGGGAAGGAGGAAGACTTTGAAAATGTTTTGTTTCTTTTCAATTTACTACGGTATCCTTGTTTTCCCCTACCTGTCATGTCTACAGCCTGGTAAACTGACCTGTAGTTGCACCAAGACAGGGTTGAAACCCCTGCTCAGCATTCACACATACTAGAAAAGGGCAAGAAAACAAGAAAGTAGCATATGCATAATATGCTTGAGATACTGTAATTCTTAACTTTTATAAAATCACCGTCTTACTTCTCTTGGCTACTAGTGAAAGTATAAATAAATTTAAGGCATTTCTGAATGGCAGCTGTGAAGGAGAATGAATATTTCTCCACAACCAAAGACAAGACACTACTGGGCACCTCCAGCCAAGTTATGGCTCTGGAGTCAAGAGAATGATGCTCTAACCATAACAATGGACTCCTTGGGGGATTGAAGAGCACAAGAATTATAAAAATACCTAGTAGTCAAAATACTTCATGACATTTTTACTTATGATATTAATTGAACATAATCTTAAGTGAGGCAACTAACATATAAGCTAATTGAAGGAGAGTTATTTTCCCTACCACACCCTTCACAAACACACTACTTGTCCTTTCTTCACATAACAACTCACACCCCTGCTACTTCTTTGCTGATTCAAAACACTGCATCTCTATAAAAAGTCTGCACAACTGAAGACCCACAAGCCCCAATGGTTTTAACCCAGCAATTTTAACTCCAACTAGCAGTAGCAAAGCAACTACACCTATATTATTCCTTTCTGCAGTAGTATGCCTAGAATCAGCATACCTAGTATCAGTACTGTGTTTTTAAGTTGTTTATTCACTTTTTTTTATACTTCCTCTACCTCTTAATTTATCTAAGCTGGAACATGTAAGTTTTCAGGGATCTATAACTTGAGTCTGAGCAGAGAAAATTTCATGTTAACATGTGTCTTATTACTTCCACTTGAATATTTAAGAAATCAAACTCTCAGACCTGATTACACAGAAACATTTTTAAATAAAAGTAGTCTTCCCTTGAAATCTAGGAGAGAAAAATATAGAAGTCTGACCAAAGACACAGACAGCAAAATTTATTTAGTCCCCCAAGTCCCCTTAATTTATAAATAAGGGGAACTACTTCAAATTATCCATACATTTTCAAAATTCTAATTGTTAAATGATGTTTAATAAAAATAAAAATTGTTGAACATGAGAAAATTTAAGTCTCATTTCTCATATTATGGGTTTACTTTCTATTACATTTGTTAACAGCAGTAAACACAGATAAGAAACACCAGGACTGATTCTGTCAAAGTATGTCTTCATTTTCTGGCTAGAAATGTGAAGTTTCTAGAATGTCTCTGAACTAATGGAGAATAAACTAAATCTTGGTAGGAAAAAGAGTCTTGAATAATTTCAATAGAAGTAAATTGATTCCTAGAATAAGCTTATTTTTTTAAAAAACTGATCTTGGAATAAATGATAATCTTTTATGCTAAATAAATGTATCTTTATAAACAACAACAAAAAAACCGGAGTACCTTAGCTTTCACAGATTCCTTTCTGTTCTAAAAGGTTCCTGGATTATTATTAAATAACACTACCAGTTTAACTGTAATCCATACGAGAAAAATTCAATTTGAGGACACAACATTACTCTTTTAACATTTCTTCCCAAAGACACATTAAGGTACAAACTGAAGGATCATCCTGGTCCTTGGAAAACCATTGTTTTTAACTAATAGTTGTATCATTTGCCATAGTTTGGAATTTTATGAAAATAAATACAACATGATTTAATGTGTGACTCTATATCCCCCAAAGGTTGGCACTGGGGCTAACCCATTGTTCTGACATCCTATACCATGGTTTCTCTGATGAAGATGCACAGTCATTTGACTTGCCTCCTCCCATATTTTCTCATTTCAAACAAACAAGTGAGTCATTCATACATGCTGCAAGCCTGGCTACTCATATTTTGGAAGCTTGAGTATTTTGCTCAAACAAGTATGGATATATGATGACTATTAATTTATCCCGGTAGAATCACTAATAGGCTTAACAGGTTGAACAAGATCTTATGCGAATACTCACAACTTAAGAAAAAGCAACCTGCCTTAGAAGAAAACAACAACAAATTAGTTAGTCAAGTATGTACCTATACCTGTTTTAAGAGTGCATTTTAATTCTCATACACTGCTAGAATTAATGTATATTGGTAAAACATTTCTGGAGGGCACTTAGGTAACATATAGCAAAAACCTCCTTTAAAAAGGTTGGTTACCTGTGACCCAGAAATTCTAACAATTCATTTTCAGGAAATAATAGCCAAGTACGCAAAGATACATGTTCAAATATGTTCACTGAGTTCATGTTTAGAATAGCAAAAAAAGGAAAGAAGGAAGGAGGAAGGAAGGAAGGAAGAAAAGAGGGAGGTAGGCAGGCTAAATGTCCAATAATAAAGGGACTGGTTAAATGTATGTATTTCCCTGCAGTGGAATAGTATGCAGGCATTAAAAATAATGTATAGTTAATAAGAGTAAAAGATGTTCTAGCGTTTACTTGAAAAAACAAATAACAAAACAGCAGATGTGACATGCTATCATTGTATATGTCTGTAAATACTAAAAATTCTGCTATCATTGTATTTGTGTGTGAATACTAAAAATTCCTAGGAAGATCTACACAAAAAATGTTCATAGTTAGCTGTGGGTAATGAGGTTATAAGCATTTTTTTCCTTCTTGACATTTCTCTGTTTTCTTGAAAATGTCTCTATGAAATATTTTAAAGTCTGGCTTTATCTGGCCATAACTGGGCGAAATCATGTATGAATAAATACTCGGTAAATTGAAAAACAAATGCTGATTAGATAGCACTCACTTTGTGTTCCAAATCACACAATACATTTCACACCTGCCATTCAGTACAACGTCATGATCTAAAAGATGTTGATGATGTGCTTGCCAACCTCTCCTGGAGCTTTTCTGTCACACTTTCCATTTTAGTGTTTCTCCTTTTAATTTCCTTCCTAATATCATATGTAAGAGTCAAGTCAGAGCTAAACTCTTTCACTCTACAGATAAATAGTGCTTTTCAACTCATAGGCTACTTACATGCCAAGTAGGCTGGGTACCTGAGCTTCACAAGCTAGTAGGAGCAAGTCCTAGTTTGCAGGAAGCTCACAGATTAGTTTGAGAAAACAGGCACACATGCCAACAATTACAATAATATAATGGCACAAGAGAGGCACACACAGGTACTTACCGAGCAACAGTAGACTTAGATAACTGCCTGGAAAGAGGAGAATTGTCTGCCAAAGTACTCAAAGCAGCAGAGATGGAGCTAAACGTTCAAGCTCCGAAAATAGAAAACACTACTTTGACTCTAGTTAGGTGGAAATATGTAAAAGTCAGAATCTTCCAGAGAAACAGAACCAGCAGGATGTATATCTCAATCTATAGATACAGAAGCAAATGTAGGTAGATAAACATAAATACAAGTAGCTACATCTATCTACAGCTTTATCTACTGACTGATTGATTAACCTATCTAGAGAAAGACAGACTGATTAACTTATCTCTTAATTTTATTTTGCATTAGTGGGAGCTGGCAAGTTCAAATCTGCAAGGCAGACCAGCAGGCTAGAGACTCAGGAAAGGACAGATGGTGCAGCTCAAGTCGGAAGGCAGTCTAGAGGCACAAGTTCCTCTCCCTCAAGGAAACTTGGTCTTTTTTATCTTAAGACATTCAACCGATCAGATGACGTGCACCTACATTATGAAGCTTTTCTCAAAGTTTACTAATTTAAATGTTAATCACATCTGAAAAGGAAAAAAAATCGTCACAGCAACATCTAAACAGGTGTTTGACCAAATATCTAGACACCATAGCCTAGAAAGTAGAGACAAAGTTAAACATCACAGAAGCCAAGTCAGAAAAGTAGAGAGACAGATGCAATAAAATTAGGAGTTATTGGGCCCTTCATATTATTCATTTTGTCTATTTTCCATCTTCCCTCAGAAATTCAGTGTTCATTTCTCAGTCCACGTGTCTACTGCCCTTACCATTAGAGGAAGAGGGCTTCTGGAAACCCTGGGCTTCTGTGCCAATGGATCAACGTAACTTTCCAGTGACTCAGAATCTAATGCTTTGCAATTTTTCACTTCTATGTCTTCAACTATCACCTCCACACAGATTAAACCCAAAATCTATTTCAAAACAACTCATATGGCCAACATCCTGCTGAATATCTCCTGACAGCCTATGAGTCTAAAAACTAACAAAATTGTCCAAAAAAAACCAGTTCCTTCTTCCTGAATTTACAATTTCTGTAGTCAGCATCATCATTCCACAGGTCACCTACTCTCCAGACCTGTTCAGCACCCTTGGCTTACACTTATCCTTTGCACCTTACCACCAATGCCTAACACCGCACCCGCCTCATAGTGCTGCTCAGTAAGTTAGATGAATGAATCAATGAATATTAAACCCAATCAGTTGTCAATTGTGGTAAATTCTATTTCAGAATATTACCTCCTTTCTTTTTCCATTATCACTACACAAATAGAAGGCAGAACTCTTTTACCATATCCTCGTTTGTTTTTCAACTCCTGTCTCAATTTTCCATTGCATCCTATACATTATTAACACTTAATCTTTTTAATTGGAACTATAATTCTATCACCCCTCTAATCAGAAACCTCTACTTCCCTACTGAATTAAGCACAAGCTTTTCTCCCTAGTGATCAAGGCCCTCCCCAATTTAAGCCCCAGGCTCTCTCTGTAGTCCTCACTACTATAATCAGTCATGTATTTAACATACACTGTGTCTGACCAAGAATGAAATGATCCATAAGACAATGCCAGCTGTCAAGGCACTCAGTCTGCAAGGACAAACACAGTAAAGACAGAACCACAAAATAACCTATAGCTGCTCTAGACAGATAAGCATGAGGTGCCATAAGAACAAGCATCAGGTGCCATAAGAACACACAAGAGAGTGATGAGGGATGGAGACATGAGAGAATAGTTCACAACTTCAGTCAAATGCCACTTCCTTGAAAAAGTAAGCAGGTTTAGCCAGACTGACAAACTGGAGGATTGATAATACAATCAAGAACAACATCAATTATAACTTGAGGGAAAAGTCAATGAAGAATCAAAATATGTTCAATTAAAGGTTCAGAAAAATAATCTATTACAACTAAACACAATTCAAGTCACATCTGGTATAGTTCTCTGATTATAAAATGAGATAAATTAAACACACACAGGGATTAATATAGTCAGATAAGTATCATCCTCCAAATTAATGATCTTGAGACATTTACTCCAGCAATAAATCTGGAAACTCTATGTGCCAATATTAGAATTCCTGAAGAGCCTGACCATATTTGTTGCCATATAACTTTAGGCTGCTCCCAATAATCAAATCCACCCTCCTCAAAGGACAGTTTTTCAGTAATGTTAGATATTGTAAAGACTGTGCTACACAATGAGGTGTGTACAAAGATGATCACTGAAACATCATTTGAAATGGTCAAAATTGAAAAGCAACCCAATGTCTATTAACAGGAGGACAACTAAAGAAATTGTGACATTCATACATGGGGAACTAAGAAAGTGTGGTAAATGTATATGAACTGACATGGAAAACTACAAGACATATTTTTAGGAGAGGGGAAACTCAAGTCACAATTTATATATAATATGATCTCAATCATGTTTTTAAAGAGAGTATGTATGTGTGTTGATATACAGGAGAGGGATGATACACGGAATGTGAATACAGATACCAAACTGTTGACAGTGATTAACTCTGAAGAAAGAAGTAGGACTGAAAGTGTGGGGAATAAAACTCTGTAACACTGGAATCTTTCCAGTGAGAATTTAATCATATTACTAATATGAGTACAAACCAAAAATATAAACATACTAACAGATTCCAGATTCAATTGTTTCAAAAATTCAACAGTGTTTTTAGCAACACCAGCAACACTGGATTAAACACATACTCTCTCAGTATGACTATTATGAAAAGAATGCCTTCACTGAAATGTATAGAATAATATTTTTATCAGTTTTCTTAATGTCAGATTGCATCTTTCCACTTGCAACCATTAGCGTTCCAGAGCTATGTTCCATGGGATAATTTGAAGTCCTCAATACTACTGCTGTCAACATCCCTTTAATATAGCAATCCCTTAGCAAAGGCAAAGAACTAGAACTGCAACCCCAGTCAGAGCTCCAAATGCAGGAACAGACAAGCAGAGTCCCATTTCTGAAACTAATTAATAGCACAAGCATAACAACAAAAAACAAAGTAGAATTTCAAAATGCCTATCCCTGGGCTGTTTTGGAGTTAAAATCCAATAATAGTTTAGAACATCAATTCTTTAGTGAAAGTCTTTTTCTAGGACAATAAAAGGTATATTCTGCCATACAATAGGCTTCTTATTGAAATTAAAGAATATTTCTTTCTACAATTATTTGACAGGAGGTTAAAAAAAATTTTTTTAAAAGACGGAGCAACTTTTGGCATTGTTAAAAGATGGCCTGAAATAACAGAAAATTTCAACACTAAACATTGCTTTCCAGTCTACATCAAATGGATTTTCATGTTATGTCATAATTTGAGACAATGCAAAAATCATGTAAGTGAAACTTCTGTTCTGCTGTATATAAAAAATTGAATAGGATAGCATGACCATCACTCAACACAACATAATTTCTCTTAGAAAGAACTGAATAGAAATGCATACACTCGAGACATTATTCTAAAGAAGAGGGAAAGAAAAAGAGGATAAAATGTCAATGTTTGTTCAACCACAATGTTTTCACTCTCTTCTAGAATTTCATTCACTCACCAAATTCCAAGTCAAAATGCAGAACAGCTAACAGAAAGAATTTCAGACCCTTTAGATGCCTGCTCACAGAATGTATCTTTATTTTGTTTATTATCTTCTCTCTTTTCATGTGCTTTCCATATCCTCATCAACACTAATTCAGAAAGGGGAATTTCAAATAAGCTATTAATAATTAGAAAACACCCTTGATTTGCAAATGTTTCTGTTATATACCAACTGCTAATACAGGCTGAACATCCCTAACTCAAAAATCCAAAATCCAAAACTTTTTGAGCACCGACATGACGCTCAAAGGAAATGCTCACTGGAACATTCTTGACTTCAGATTTTCAGATTAGAGATGCCCAATCAGCTAAGTATCTGGAAATATTCCAAACTCCCAAAAAAATCCAAAATACTTTTGATTCAAAGCATGTCAGATAAGGGATACTCAACCTGTAGTGGTTACATCTGGGGATTAAGACTATAAAGAAAGTTCATTACTTAACTTATATCGTTCTATAATTTAAACAGTTAATATTTAACTCTTCCTTTGAAATCAGAAAAAAATCCTAATATCTTTGTTATAGACTGTGTAGTAAATTTAGGACCACTGAGAAAGAACTCATCTAAATGGACATATATGCCAAATGTTAAACCATCATGGACAGTCTCAACTTTGAGCAGAACTCCAAGGAAAATATAACTCCCTTTTACTAAAATAGAGAAATGTCAGCTGCATTCAGTGCCCAAGGTCATACTATACAATGAATTACCAGATATTCAATTCTTACTGTGTTCATCCATTCTATTTGTTATTCACAATTATCACAACTTTTGCAGCTACTTAGGAATTAAATAGAAAAACAAGTTTTTTACTTTGGATTCTAGAGATCATGTAATCTCACTCACCTATGTTTCAAATGAGGAAAATTGAGGAGCAAGTATTTTAGCTGGACTTCAGATATATATATATATTTATGTATATACATAAAACATGAAAAACAGACCATTTTCTGATTTTTTACTATTTAAGTAGAAAATGAGCAGTCAGGCACTGTTGGCTACAGTCATCCAGAAAGACACATGGAAAGAAATGGGTTTTGTATTGGGCCCAGAAATATGGGCACCATTTTAGATAAATAGAAAGAAAAGGCCATCGTTCTAGGACAGCATATCTAGGAGTGTTACTCAAAACATTTAACAATAGAAGTTGCTTGGTATAGACCCAAAGAATTCAGAACAGGGCCCTAACCTGTCAGAGTCTACATCAGTCTTAAAAGCATCTGATCACTCATCTAGTTGTTTATAAATTCTAAATATGCCATAAACAAAAGATGTAGAGGCAAAAATGAGCAAGTTACATGCGGGGAACAGTGACAAAGCAGCTGGCTAGGAAATAAAAGGGGAGGTAAATGCTAGAGAAAAATAGGTGATAAAGTTAGATATCTATTAATATGAATAGAAAATAACTTAGGTCATCATGCAATCCTGGAAGCTGGGCATTACCATCCTCCCATGCAGCAGAAGAGAGAACCAGGACTGGTGAAGGGATTGACCCAGGTCACACAGTCAGCAAAGGGACTGAGCAAAGACAAGAGCCATCTGTTGACCATGGCCAGTCACATATCAGATTAGAAAGTGCCCTGTATGTCATGACTTCAGACTTCATTTTACAGGTAACAAGTTTTCAACTAAGGAAGTGACATAAAGAAGGTTGTCTTAAGAACACCCATCTGGAAACAAGGAACAAGACGAATTTGATGAAACAAGGAAAGGTTGAAGAGGGAAAGACTCTTCAAAGACCACTGAAACAAATGTGACCCAAAAATGACAAGGTCTGGGTCATATGATATTGGGACCCATATCTGGTATTCTTACTCTTGGTGGCGACTTGGCAAATCTGCCCATGATCATTCAGGGTATTTTCTCCCTTTCATCAGTCCTCACTATAATGCTCACTTCACCCAGGAGACACCACACAGCCCTTGAGAGAATAAATTAGAGAACTTGAAGACCCAACTCCTTTCTCTCCTCCTGGGACCAAATGAAGTATCTAGTTTAAGAATGGACCGAGTCTTAGTAGGACAGAGCTGTTATCCAGCCCTTATCTACTCTGTTACTTATATGGCACCTCCAGGAATATGGGGGCCCTGTGACTCGTAAGATAAAGACTTGTTAAGAAAGAAACTGTTTGGCTAATTAGCCTGATTTAATCATTCCACAATGTATACATCTATCAAAAATTACATTGTACCCCATAAATATGTACAAATATAATTTGTCAATTAAAAATAAAATAAAACTTTAAGAAAGAAAGAAAAATTGTTTACTGGTTGAATATGTAATGGGAAAAACAAGGAAAATGAAAAAGTCAAAGATGGCCCCTAAGTTCTGCTCTGGTAGCTAGAAAAATGGTTATCCTTAACAGAATAGGGAAGGTGGGGGAAACACTCAGGGGTGGGGAAAGGGTACTGTTTCAGCAGACGGGAAAACATACACATAAAGTGTCCAGGAGTTATAGCAAAGGGAGTGAATTTAACACAAATATCAGTTCTAGATCTAGCTCAAAGCCCCACTAAAACTGCAGCAAAAGGACTGTTTCAAAAAGATGGAGAGAATGGGAGAAGAGGTGATAACATTTTTGGAAACTGGTAAACAAAAGGTTGAGCAGCAACTGACTGGAGATTCGATAAAGCCCATCCTAAACCAGCTTGGGAGAAAAGCTAAGAACCTAAGCAATTTACGCTGCAGAGTTCTCAAGTCTTAGGTACTGGAGGTAACAAGTACTGGAAGTACTTCTTCTGGAAGCAGAGGTAAATTGGCTTTCTTGGGGAAGGGTGGAATAGTTAAAGTAAAGATTGGTCAAAAATGGCTTGAGCAGTTTGAACCCTACACTCCCCAACCCCACTTCAAACTACCAGTGACTTACCCCTCCCACCCTGGCAGAAGACTGGATGTTAATTCTCAGAAGAGGTTAAAACAGAGTTTCTGGCCCCAAGAATACAAGGCGTGGTTGAGAACCTACAGTTAAGAACCAGAGGGATGAAATGAACAGCTGCTGTCTGAATGCTGAGGCCCCAGCCTTATCCCCACCCAGCTGTAAAGCTGACAGCCAGGCCTTACCCACCTACTAAGAGTTAGAAGGATCTTCCTGGGAAAGCTGAGCAGCCTAAGATGATCTAAAGTTACCGACAGGAGGTAACTCACAAAATCTACCCGCCCAGTCGACAAGCCCTGTCAAAATGCTCAGATCTTCCAGACAGCCTTTTAGTTCCCCCACTTTTAAAGGTGTAGACAACCAAAGACTACTAGACACCTCAGGAAAATCACTCAAACAAAAAACAGAAATACAACAACTTGGGAGAAACACTATTGAAGGTGAAGAAAATTTTTAAAACTCATTAATAGTCTCAAAAAGATAAGAGACAGAACATAGATGAACTAAGAGCAAGATATTATATAAAGAAATAACCAGAACAAAACAAAATTCAAAAGCTCTTGAAAATTAAAAACCTGATTGCAGAAATAAGAAGCTCCGTAGAAGGACTGGAAGATAATTAAGAAATGTCCCAGAAAGTAAAGCAAAAGACAATGAGACAGAAAAGCATAGAGAAAGATAAGAAAGTGTAAGGATCAGTCCAGATGACCTAACATATAAAGAAAGAACATTAAGTAGAAAATTAGAGAGAAAATGAAGAAGAAATTAAGAACTAATTCAAAAACTTTTTTCAGAACTAAAGAAAAAGAGTTCTGGATTCAAAGAACACATCAAGTACTCAACAAATGTTAATTAAAACACACGCACATCAAGGGACATCACTGTGAAATTTCAAAACACTAGGATTTAAGAACTGACCACAAAAGCTTTTACAGAGGAAAGAAAAGTTACATGAAAAGGATCAGGAATCAGAATGTCTCCAGCTTCTCAACACCAACATTGGAAGCCAAAAGACTAAAGAAGCTAAAAGAACAATGTTTTCAAAATAGAAAGGGTAAAGGATTTTAAACCTAGAACTCCTTACCCAGCAAAACTATCAATCAAATAAAAGTACAGATATGCAAAAAACATGCCTCTACTAATCTACCTTTGGAAGCTACCAGAGGCAGGGCGTCACCAAAATGAAAGAGTAAACCAAGAAGGTGTTAAAGGAGACAGGCATTAAAATAGAGAGGAAATCTCTAGGATGAGAGTAAAGGAGATCAAAGAATGACAGACACCCACCAGCCATAGAGAAAAATCTATCTAGATTAGATTACTGTAAACACTGAATGTTGAACTAAACAGAAAGATATGGGGACGGGAGATATATATGTGCTAGGGGGTTGGGTTGAGGGAATAAAAAAGCTAAATCCTCATCTTGAGAAGTCAATAAATAGATAATATTTAAAACTAAAAAAACCATGAAATAGCAAAACAGGCATGATATTTAGAGATACAGAGGTAAACTTCTTAACAATCAGCTGCAAAATTTAAATGACTCCCCATGACCTTAGGTTTTTCCACACAGGTCAATCGCCTTGCTCATGTCCATGGCCATGAAGTCAGCTCATTCACGGAAAGAAATTGTACACAGAATAAAATGAATCATCATAAATCTTCTACAGCCATTGGGGAAAAAAAGTCAATCCCATAGCAGTTACATCTTTGAATAAGGAGAGAATAAGAAGAAAAAATTCCCATTCAAGATGGTGCAATAACAATTAGTCTAAAAAGAATTTTATCACTACTTCCTCCTTAGGATTTTCTTTCCCCTTCATAGTTATTCCTCTGACCACCCACCACTCAACAATAAGACTTAAAAATGGAATTATTTAATTATTATCTGTAACCCAAGAAAGTTTTTAAAACAGTATATTAAAAGAATACTTCAGCTTGCTCTAGATCTGCAAGCCACCTGAGGGGTGATACAGTCTAGTACTAACATGAAATGGGGTACAAGAAACGTATCTGAGCAAAAGAAACATAATAGGGAATTCCGAACACTTTCCAATACTTTCTGAAATAGATATTCACCATGGCTCAATTTAAAGTACTGCATTATGACTCTGAAAAATATGAGATATATTCCTTTTCAAGAACTTAGTATGTAAAACTGTTCTTAGAGTATGCCTATTACCTCCCTTCTCCTTAAGCTCAAATATCAAGACAAAATAAATAACCAATTGGAATTCCAGTAACTCGAAATCCAATAACTTGATTGGAATTTCACTGTAAAAATTGTATTATTTCCTAATTAGGCTAAATATTGATTTAGCTATTCATATGTTTTCAATGAGAATATCTGAGAAATTTGCAAATTGAAATCCTTGGCAGGGGGGCAGGATATTTAACGAGAAAAAGAAATATTCTTTTTATTTTGTCCAACCTCATTAATATAAATAAACATTTATGTACTAAGATTTAAGTGACTAGAACAGTTTCCCAGACTCCGCATTTTTACCTGTTCTTCCCGTTCTCTCTTCATTTTTATAGCCACAAAAAAACTGTCAAGTTTCATTTCTGGCTGCACAGATGGGGAATCCCAGTTCCATATAACACGATCATTGCACAGTTCTAAAAGCCCTTCATTGAATCTTTTTCAAGTTCAACTTGAAAAACAGAAGTTCATTTTCACTTTGGAAATCAAACTTGAAAGAAAAATGTGACCTCCCAGAATTTAATTCCTTCCAAGGAACTCCCTCAAGAACATAAATCGTTAAGACACGGCCACTTGGGGAAAGCATTTTCAAGTCATGTTCGACACGTGAAGCTACATGGGACTTGACAGGAATAATTTTTAACAAGCTCAAGTCTGTTTTTTCTTGACATGTTCGACATGATTTAAAAACATGTACTTTACCAAAAGCTTGCTGGATTCTATAAACAATTCAGATCCTTTTACGAAGAATAAGCAGTGGAAGGAGAAAGGATCTTTAATGCTTTGCATATTGTGTGTTAAAACACACACACCCCGCAATCTTCGAACACAAATGTAAATGCATGCTCATATAAAACTGAATGAAAATTTTCTTGTATTTCATCGGTAGATAAAAGGGTTTACAGATATTAAGTTACAGACTATGAAGTAGGATCTTCAAGGTAAGGACAAAACTACATATACAAGAAAATACTTATTTCCAGCATTAGAGGTAAGTAAAACAAGCAAACTAAGTAAAACAAACAAAATTTAAGTGGCATTTAAAGCTGATAAAACTGCTGGTCCTCATCCATCTAAAGTCCCCTAAGAAAAAAATTAACAGAGGCATTACAAGCAGCCCCCTACTTACAAACACTCAGATATAAATGTTCTGCTCTAGTTGCCAACTGCCCCACAGTGAACCTGCAGGTTGCTAGTGGCTCACCTGCCCTCACCTGGCCTGGAGCTCTCACCACAGCCAAGACTCTGCTGAGCATAGGTCCAAAAGTTCTCAGTCCCTTAACACCCATGCACCCTAGAAACTATCCTATCTCCCACCTCCAAAACTTCATACCTACACATTTCACCATCATGATATCATAAAGCTCCCCCCTTTACCCACCTCCCAAAGAGGTATCTGGAGGGCTGATCCAAATCATTCTTGTTATAGATGAGGCCAGGGTCACACAGCTTAGGGAAGGGGACGGGAGGATCAGAAAAATGTCACCTTAGTATCCTGATTGTCGTTTATAATTGCTTTTCCCATAGAAAATTCTTACATGATGATTAGGCCTGGCAGCACTGTAGGTCTAGGTATCTATATTTCAGGTTGAACAGGCTTTTGGGGGCTGCCCTGTGCCTGCTCATGCTTTGGAGACATGGTTTATAAGGAAATTTATTACAAGTTCAAACTAACTTACAGATTACTTATCGTAAATAATAGGTTTCTTAACTAGAGATTACCTACATGTAATAAAACTAACTCATTGAAACCCAACAAACCAAAACTCCTAACTAACTTGATTTTACCTGAGCTCAGTTTGAAAAGAGGAAAATGACATCAAAGTCAACACTTATCAGAGACGTAATCAAAACACCATTTTTAAAGAACAAGCTTAATAAATTTAATCCAATATTCTATACCTTCAGAATTGAACTATCATTGTATCCAAAACAATGATCCAAAAACCCTGAAATAGCCCAATTATCAATCCTAAATATTAGCTATTTAGAAAACTCAATTGACCAGAACATAAGCATACTCGTTAGGAAACTTTAGACTATTAAACTCCAATAAATTAAGTACAATCCTTTATCTAACATCTTAACTTTATTTACACTTAGATTTAAAAATATAGTCAGAAAATGTAAAAACAGTCTAAAAAAATAGTAAGGCCCAGTCCAAAGTATCATCTAATAGTTATTATTATAGGCCAGATACTACTGTATAACTCTTTATCTGCACAACAACCATTTGGTGTATTAGTATAATGTCCATTTTACAGAGGAGAAAACTTAAGCACAGAAAGGTTAAGTATTAATTCAGGGTCACGCAGCTGGTAAATCTTACCTCTTAACCACTATTCTCTATTGCCTTTTATCAAATTGTTTCAATTATCTTTGACCTCTCCAAATTGTAGAATATACTGTACTAACAGCTGATTTATTGATAGATTACATAAATAAGAAGGTGATAAAATGAAATGCTGAATTATACCATGTAAGGCAAAACCAGATCCCACTACGAGCAAAAGAACACCAACTACTCAGTAAATTCATGCTTGTAAATTTTTCTCATATTTATTCAAATGTTTATGTCCCATCTGCAAGTAAAATTTCCCATGTCTGCCTCATGTTTTCCCAGTTACATTTTTTAGGAGGCACTCTCTCTAAAATATCAAAATGGGGGTTTTAGGTAATCAGTGTTTAGATAGAATAATGTGCTCTCCTCAGATTTTGTTTAGAAAGTATGTTCCTACCCTGTGATTGTGTTGAGTCACCTCCCTGATGTCTGGATGCTTAAAGTTCCTGGGAAAAGAGAAATCAGATAAGCTGCCCTTAGCCCTGAGGATGAGGACATGAACAAGCCTAGTGGCCAGGTTCCTAATCTCCGAATGGTGAAAGCCTGCTATAAGCACTAACAGGTTCTTAAAGCAAGACTCTCACTGTTGTATGGCAATGAAGCATTAGTTCATATGCCCATCCTGTCCTAAACCAGAGGCACAGGCATTTTCAAGAACCCTCTAGGAATTTAGTTTCAGCAGCTCTAGTCATTAGCCCAAACACAGGACAGGCTCTATGGATACACTCCTCTGGCCCCAGGGACCAGTGGATATTGCAAACAGTGGTTCCCAAACTCATGTGTGTAGAATCACCTAGAGGGCTGTTAACACAAAGCCTCCTGAGCCCACCCCCAGTGATTCTGATCTAGTAGCTCTGGGGTGGGGATCAAGATTTTGCACTTCTAGTGAGTTCCTAGGAGATGCTGAGGATGCTGGTCCTGGGACCACACTTTGAGAACCACCGACTTAAGTTAATGGTTATGGATCACAATTGTTTTGGCTGGTGCTGCCACCAAGCACCACACAGTTAAAGGTATTCGCCACCAATAAAGACGGAGCAGAGCACTGGAGAGCAGAGAAACAACTAGCTAGTCTCATCTGTTTCTCATCTTCCATTCACTAATAAAACTAAGCAATTTCCCTGAAGTGTAGGCTTGAGATAGCACCTTACAGTGTCATAGTATTTAAATAAAGCGAGTTTGGGGAGAGAGGGGAAAGAGAGGAGGAGAATTTTTTTTCTCATAATGTATCACTGAATAAAAGCAAGCCAGAAATTGAATTTGTTCCTACATCACCTACCTTCTGACACTGATCATGAATGTCTGGCAAAGGAAAAGAGACTTGCACAGTGGGAAGTACAAACAAAAAGACTTTGTATTCAGAGACCAGAGTACCTTTCACAAGGCAGCTCAAAGAACCAAACTTTATAAATTCTCTATAGATTCACAATAGCATTGTCACAGGGGCCACTGATTCACCTGTATGGGTCATGCCATTGGGCTAGTGGCACAATAATTTAAAATAACCAGAATAAAACAGAAAATAACTATTAATCCCTAGCCAAACTCAGAAATTTTTAAATATTAAAATGAATTTAAAAGTTTACAAAAATTAAAACATACAATTATTCAAATGAAGTACTTACACATATTACAGAAGTAGTAAGAATTTGCCAGTTCACCTGTGTGTGGCCTTGGGCAAATTAATTTACCTCTCTATTCCACTATTTCTTCATCAGTAGAATAGAGGGGCGAGGGGTGGTAACATGCCCCTCTTATGCAGGTTTTATGAGGATTAAATGAAACAGGTACATTGTAACTATCTTATAAATGTTAGCTATAAATTTTATCTTATAAATGTTAATATAAATTATTATTACTACTAATATTATTGATCAGACCTTGCGATTTGCTAACATGTCTAGACTATGTACTAATGGCACACCAAGACTTTCTCCCTCTGTTTCACACCTCCATCCTCTGCCACCTCTGTCGTGAGTAAACTGGCCCCCTATTTTACTACAGCCTACATATTTTTCAATTAAACCATCCAACATTTACTAAGAGGAGTACGTCTAAGCTTAATCCTCATCTTTCCACGACACAAGAACAAAAGTTGCAGCAAGAGATGGTTGACAGACCTTTGTTTTAAAATCTTGTTGAGCTAAATCTAAACAGACCCCCATGTGTTGCCAAAAGTAGGCACCCACTGAGGTGAGAAAACTTGAGACAGATGTCTGATTGCCGTTCTGGTGAAGAGAGAAGGAAAATGTTTATTTACTTTTTAAGAAAAAAAAAAAAAAAGAAACATAACTTTAGAGGGAAAAAAGCAATATTATTAGTACAATAGGCACACTGCTCATCTAAGGAACCAAGAAGGAAGTAAGGAGACAACTATCTTTTGACTCAATGATCTGTTAGCTGTAGACACTGCCCTAGTTGGTAAACAATCTTAGACATAATATAGGGCCAATTTTTCCAAAAGATGGTGATAACTTCCAAGACTTAGCAATGTACTGTATGTACTAAATGATAGAACTCCAACACATAAGTACGATTTAAAGGCTCACAAATAACTAAACACTTGGAGAAGAAACCTCTAGGAAGCCAGATGAATAACAAACTTCTGTCCACTTGGTAACTCTTGTGTGAACACACAGGCCCCTGGGAACATCAAAAAGACCTCCCTTGGGAGCCAAAACAAAATAAAGAGATGGTCAGAGAGAGGAACCCAATGCCTCTCCTATTTTAAAACAGCCTGTGGATGTTGATGACATGGGAGAAATTTTCACGATGTAAGCTAAATTTCTAAATTTCTGGACACAAAACTATAAACAGAATAACACTCCCAGTTCAGTTAAAAATGCTCTCAATTGCTATACTTAAATATAGGTAGATCCACTCATATAGATATATTAGCAAAAAAAAAGAGGGAAAATGGAGTGATTCTCTCCAGGTTGTGATTTGCTGCTTCTTTATATTTTCTTTACAGTTTTGGAATTTAGGATGAATGGACATTAATCTTGTAATCAGAAACATTTTATGACATATTTTGTAAGAATGAAAACTTTTTAGTGTACTTTTATTTACACAAAACTTACATGCAATGCAATGATTATTTTTTGAGTCTACTCTCATGAATAATGCTTTAATTAGTCATGTACTCATTCAGCACAAACCTTATGATCATTACCAACCAGGGAAAAATAACTCCAATGACTACAGTTGCTTCCTTCAAATGTCTGTCAGTGTCACTCTACACTGTCAAAGCACAACCTAGTACACTGCAGTCCAGTAGTTATAACCAACCCAGCAGACCTCATAATCAAATGTGTTAATTTAGCAGCAAAGTCGCCATCTCAGAGTAAAACATTCCACACTAAAATTCAAACACAGTGCTAGATACTAATACCCACCTCCCAGGTCAGGAAGTAATTTACATTCAGAATGCAGTTATCCAGATAAAAGGCAGAAGATGCCTACTTTTAAATCTTTTAAATAAACTCAACTTACTGTGTTATAGACATTTAACAGAAGTCCTTCCTCCCTTTTCCTTTCTTAAAACAGGAAAAGCTTAATCATCTCGTGGGAAGCTCATATTTAAAATACCTAAAAATCAAATCATTAGTAATAAAAAAGTTTAAGAAAGAGTTTAACAATGTATTCCAATGTTAATTAACCTTATTTTTCCCAAATCAATTGCCTTCTCTAACAACAACAAAAAGCAACTGGGATTTCACAAATAAAAAAGCAACCAAACAGAAAACATACAGACCAAAACTGAAAATAATACTTTAAATTATATACATGGATACAAATGAAGAAGAGCAACAGGATAATCCAGAAATCATATGTATGGAAAATAACAATATTTCTATACATAAAGAAACATTAGAAGAAATACTAATAAAAGTGGTTGTCTGGTAGGAGGAGGGGAGGACAAAAGCCTGACTGAGACTTTTCACTACATAGCTTTTACATATAAATATATTTTTGAACAGTGTAAAAGTATTGCCTGCTCAATAAACTAAATGAAAATTTATGCTCAGATTATTTGGGTTGCATCACAGTTCCCCACCAACCTTAGCCCTCATGTAATGTAGAAGTCAAGAACACAGGCTATGTAGTTAAGCTGTGTGGAGCTCTCAGTGAGCTAATTAGTACAACTGGAATATCCTGAGAAATGCAGGCTAGTGCCCTTGCCTGGATGGTGGTCCTGGCAGCCAGACCATCAGCTGGGAAACTGCAGGGCATCTCAACAGCAGTCCTCAGATGCCCACATAATCAGGCATGACTTGATTATGCATAGCACAGCCCTGCATAGTTCAGTTTCCCTTGCCACACATCGTGGTTTCTGAGTCCTCAGAACACTTTATCAGATGTCTAATATTGTCATACAGAAAGGCCTCATTATATTTTACCATGTGTTATTGCAGTTTCAATCAGCCACTTACTACACAGTCCTCTGAATGTTACTGATAATGCCTTTACCAGCTTTTAATCAGAAGGGGGGGAAACGTAGAGAAAAGTATAATAAAGGATTTCCCTGCAGGAATATTCTGAAACATTTGTCTATCCTTCCAAAGCAAGACATTGCTTTCCTACATGCGTGGAAATTTCTTGTGAAACAAATCAGAAGTTAGTGAAAATAAAGCAGTACTAACAGAAGAAAATCTCCACCGTCCCACAGGAAAAATAAATAAATAAATCTTATTCCAGAGGGTTTATTGATTTATTTTTTTAGAATATAATTTTTACACAAAATATGCTATAAACATTTAAAATCATTATTTTCTATGTGTGGGAGTGCCACCATCCCACAAACTTACAAGCATGTCTTCTAAGTTAAATGCCTTCTAAAAATCCAATTTAAATTGGCAATTTGGAATTCAGAACAGATTTTTTCCTAGAAATGTTATAAATAATGGTTCATTCTACTCTTTATTATTTAATTGTATATTTAATCATCCCACAAAACCATCAAGTATCAAGTGCAGTACTTGGAGGAAGGGCCCTGTCTTACTCATTTTGTAAGCCTCACAACTGAGCACTAGCAGAATAACTCAAAATATACATCATGAATGGATGAATGTCCTGCCACCCTGAATGGACAAGATTCCTAACACACAACAACTGGTGTTTCCAGAACTCGGTTCATCAGAATCACCTGGGGGTACTTATTAGCAAAGCATGTTCCTGGCCTCACCCCAGACATGATGATTCAGAATCTCCAGGGGCGGGGTCTGGGAATCTGTTTTTAACCAAACCCCCAGTGAATCAGATGATTCAGAAAGTGTGGGAAACCCGGAGATGAATGAAGTGGTGCTAACAGTTGCTATGAGTTCCAAGATGCCCAAGGAAAGCTGAGGTCTGAGCGAAGCCCTTCAAGTTCTGAGTGGGACCATGAAATCAGGTTTGGGTGGAGGCTCGGGGAGCCCCCAGGTGAGCGAAGCAAAAAAGGACAGCTCTGCCATTGCTAGGAAGCTAAATGGGGGCTGAGCTGGCTCTCCACTTCCCACAATTTGAGGAAATGCAGGTGAAAGGGCTCCGAGAAAGAAAGAGAACATCTATATAAAGATGCCAGGAGAAGGGCTGGTGACCCCAGTCCCCAACCCCCAAGCCAAGCCCCCTGTGAGGCAGAGAAAGCAACAGCCCTTCACACGTTCCTGCTGGGAACTACATATACTTTCAGATCCTTCTGCAGAACTCTCTGGTGTTCCAATCAGAAGGGTTTTTCATGTTTATCTCTGACACCAGCTCTCCTCTGGATGTGGTACCAGGCCTCTCAGAGGCACTGCCTTCCATGGACTGGGCTCTCTGTGGTGATAGGGACATAAATGTACACACAGACGTTAACTCAGCCCTTCATTGTCATCAAAACAACACAAGCAGATGTGTTGTTAGCTAAATAGATGTTAGCTAATGTGCCAGGCACTGTGCTAAGCACTTTAGATGCCTGTATCAGATTACTTGGCCATCTGCTGGTAGTTTGAGTGGTTTCAAAACAAAGAAGGAAAAGCTCAAGACATCGTGTTTTTTGTTTGGGTTTTTTGTTTTTTTTTTTTAACCTCAGATATTTGACAGGCTTCACCATATCTTTTTGGCATCGGTTTTTCTCATCTGAGTACAGGAATGTCAAAATTTGAAGTTAGATCAGGTAATACAGAGACAGTACCACACAATGTTAGGGACAGGCTAACTCTGGAAAAAACCCTGCCTGGGTTCAAAACCCCGTACCATCACCTACTAGCTGTGAATGTAAGCAAACAAATCATTTGTGCCTTAGCTGTATCAGGTGTCATACAGAATAAATAACAGTATCACCTCATTCAGCTGTTACACAAATTAAAATGTCTGGCTTATGGAAAATGCTACAACATCCGCTGCCAGAGTCATCCAGCAAAATAGTCTGACATCTGAAATCGGAATTGTGCTCCTGCCTAGATACTGATACCAGTAATGACATTCTTCTTTGAGTGATGGCAAAGGATTTCACAGATGGCATTTATCCAGAAGGAAAGGGAATGAAGGTTGGGACCTCCAGGCCTTTTCCTCATTCAAAGACCAAAGCTCCAATTCTGCTACATTTGTCCAATGTACTGCTAAGGTACGTACTTTGAGAAATGCAGACCACAAATATAACAAACACACGGAATCAATATGACCAGCAGCACCAATCCTGCTGATTTTGAACTTCAATTCCTGCAGAATTAATTCATTCCAGGATACAAACCAATTTGAGGTGGAACCAAGTTAAAAAATTAATTTAGTAGGTACCTAGTTAGGTGCAAGCCATTTTATTTTAGACTTCAAACTTGACTGTTTTAAGATATTAAAATGACAGCCAGAGGAAAGCATTGCATTATTTTTTGTTTCCAAATTTTCTTCCAAAATATTTAGAAACTCAAATATTTCTCTTTCATTATTTAATGTTTTTTCATTTGCTAGTCCCAATCCTAAAACAATACATACTACTGAAATTTTAATATTGGTTTTTTTCTCTAATATAGAGGAAAATTAGATTATTGCTGGATAAATAATTTCAACCTAAATGTAGGTAGCTTTCTAAATCAGGTACTTACATTCCTAATACGCAAGAGTCAATGAGTAGCTTGATGTTTTGGATTAAAGGATACACCCTCATAATTTAAAAAATAACTCTTTCTTAGAAATCTGAACATATGGCATTTAAACACAATTCTCTTTCCACAATGACATTAGCACTTTTTAAAAGATGAGGAGGAAGCTATGAATGCACTGTGGGCAGAATATACACAAATTTAAAACAAGTACTTGCCTGATCTGTTTGGAAAATGACTCACCCCTCAACACATGAAGATCCATGTACTCTGTGTGTGTAAAATATTAGTTGGAAGAGTTCATACAGTCATGAAGAATTTATCTCAGACACAAAGATTTTTTTAAATCCCTCATCATAAGAATCAGAGGGATTATTGATCAAAGTTGTTTTACAAGTTTATCTAAGCTGCTATTATCAAATAGTAATAGTCAAATTCACAGAAGCAGACAGTAGAATGGTGGTTAACAGGGGCTGGAGTAGGGGGGGTATTGGGAATATATTGGTCAAAGGATATAAAATTTCTGTTAGAAGGAATAAGTTCAAGAGATCTACTGTACAATGTGATGACTACAGTTAATAACAATGTACTGTATACTTGAAAATTGCTTAGAGAGTAGATTTTAAGTATTCTCATCACACACACACAAAAAATACATGAGGTAAATGCATATGTTAATTAGCTTGATTTATCCATTCATAATGCATATACACATATCAAAACATCAGTTGCATATCATAAATATACAGACTTTTTATTTGCCAATTTAAAAATAAGTATATATTTTAAAATCCCTCATTAGAATCACAAAATGCCAAAATTGGAAAGGTCAACAGAGATTATTTTAGTCAAAGTTTCTATTTTACAGAAAACTAAGGCCTAGAGATGTTGAATAAATTGTTCCAAATCTGTTAGAAAATGGCAGAGGTGAAGCCAAACTTGAGTCTCCCAGTTCCCAGTCCATGAGCTTTCCTGTTTATCCAGTGCTTCTCAAATCTACCTGCTCAAAAAACACTGTGCCACTTCTTAAATATACTGGAGACTCTGGAACAATAGAACTTTGGAGGGGCCTGGGAACCTCTAATTTCAACAAAAGTTCCAGGCAGTTCTTAAGATCTGGCAAGTATGGGAAACCCTGCTTTTATCTCACATGACCTCCTTAACCTGATGTGATTTGACCACTCAGCTACTGTCAGTTTTTGTTAATACATTTAGGAACAGCCCTGGGATTAGAGATGGATGGAAACCACACGCCTTCAACATCCTCTCTAGTATGTGGTATGTTTCAATGAAAGCAAGCCTCATGCCAATTTTACCAGATATACAAACATGAACAAGCAGAAGTGAAAACAGCCACATGACCTGTTCTTAGAAGTGCAGTGAAGTCTCTACTCTGTATTTACAACCCTGACAAGTACCTTGCATAGAAGGCTCACTTTGAGGAAGAATCAAAGATATTTGGACATCAGGATCAACCAGCCTTCTGGTTAGGTCAGGGGACAGTCTGTTGGGGGTAGGACACCGTATCTCAACACCTGGAACACAATTTAGAAGTATTAGCCTACTGTGCCTGCCAAATTCTCATACCCATTTATGCAAGGACAGTGACCATACAATCTTTCTGCCAACCAGCTCTCTTGAACAACATTTATCCCACCTATAAAAATGATATACCGTGTACCAAGGCTATCATGTACAGACTGAGCACCACACCAACTCCATGGGGGGTACCATCAACATACCCTATTAGTGTAAATGATGCCCCCTATAGCTGTACAACATGGCAAACCTCCCTCAACTTGGAATACTTCAGGAATCTAAGGGGAGAGGGGATCTGCTTTTCTAGAACTATTATTTTTTTTAAACAAAGGGCAGCAAATCATCTTTTCCTATTCTCTCTCAATAATTACATTTCATATTCACCCAGGAAGTATTTTAAGGTGAAATGAAAAGAGTTTTGGATGAGAAATCAGAAGACTCAGTCTGTCTTATGTATGCCTCTTACAAGTTCCAGAACTTCCATTTCCTCACCTGTAAAATGTGTATAATACCACCTGACCTTCCTATCTCACAAGGTTTTTGAATCAAATAATAAATATGAAAGATACTTTTTCAATCATAAAAGTACTACATAGGTAGAGTGTTGTTATTAATTATAAAAAGAAACAAATCAAGACCTTTGAAAACACCGGGCTAAATCAAAGAAGCCAGTCACGAAGACCACTTATTGTATGACTCCATTTGTACGGAACGTCCACAATAGTCAAATCTATAGACAGAAAGCAGATTAGTGGTTGCCGAGGGGTGGGAGGGTTGAAAGAAAATGGGGAATGACTGCTAACGAGTATGAGGTTTCTTTTGGGATGATGAAAATGTTCTAAAATTGACTGTGGTGATGGTTGCACAACTCTGTGCATACATTAAAAAACACTGAATTGTTCACTTTAAATGGGTGAACTGTATGGTGTGTGAATTTTATCTCAATAAAGATGTTTTAAGAAAAAGAAACGAATCACGCAGGCCTTAAAAAATGAAACAGGACTATTAGGTTGAGTTGATCTCTGATTTATTGATTTCTGCATAGCAAAGTCTGTTTTGATTGTTTATAGAGCCAAGAGGTAACTATTCGTATTTCTGGCTGTCACTGTTTCAATGAGAACTTATTTTGTAAGCAAATTAATGAAGTTTGGCTTCTACAGAAAGGAGCAGAGATTGGCAGTTAAGCGCAAAACTTTAAAAAGGTAGAAAATTTACATTTCCACTTGTTTTTAAAGTAATTGTCTTGCTCACTTAGATTTGTAGCAGTCAACATAATGCTTCCTCCCTGAAGTCTTTGTAGTTATTCTTCCTGAGAATAAACACTAAGAAACTAAATATGAAATATCTGTTGAGCTATCACATTTCAGGCACTGTTCTAAGCTCTAGAACAAAGATGTGGCCATCTTTGACCACAAGGAGCTTGCTATCTGGCAGAGGGGACCAGCAGATACACAGTTTCAGTCCCCCCAGTACATGCAGTGATAGAGGTATATGCTGATGCTCACACTGGATGCCGTGGAAGCCCCAACCTGTGGGTGTCAGGAAAAGCATTAGGGAAGTCTCCAACAGACAGCAGGAGAATAGTAATGTGCACACTCCCCAATTTATGACAAAAAAAATTATTTTGGATGACTTTCTACCCATGAGGTTTGAGGAATGGCAAACTCGTTGATATTCTTCCCAGAGTCACTGAGGCCGGAAGGGCTGGTGCACAGGACTAAAACACCGTTTGTGTATTGCAAGGATAGTCTATATGTTTTTTAAATTGTTTCACTGACATCCTTTATTATGGTAGAGACCCATCAGCCAATGAAATATGCAGTCTCCTACTGCCCTACGGCTTTTGGTAAGCTGCTTGATTCTGTTATTTGTTCCTTGGGAGACTCATTAAAAGGCTTATCTGACAAGAAGGACAAAATTAACGGTCATCGTTATCCTTGGGGCTGTTTATGGAATGTATCTAAACTTTCTGCGCCATTTCCACATCCTCCTAAGGGAGCCAATCAGAAGGCTTGGATTCCAGGACCAGATGTGCCATTAACCCACCCACTAACCTGGGGTGAATTACTTCAGTTCTCTTGAACTCAATTTCCTCTTGTTAAGAGTTCATGAAAAAGGTAGTCTTTACAGTCAATTCCAAGTCTAAAAGTCTACATGTCCATACTAATGGGGTGTGTTATCCTGAAGACCTGCCTAAAACATACCAGAATAACTTTCAAATGTAGCTTTTACACAGTAACAAGGTTTTTGAGGCATTGTTTTAAAAGAATCCTAGCAGACAATAAATAGAATGAATGCATAGGCATTTCATTGCTTTACAGCATATAAAAAGTTCAGTTGTGAAGGTGAAAAAAAAAACCAAAAAACTAATGTCTTTATAGTTTGGCTTTCTTCTCTATACGTGCACTTATACTCTCAAGCATAATTACATTCAATAAAAGCCTTTCGCAATCATAAAAAAAAAAAAAAATGATGAGCCAGGATTCCTGGTACAAAATCAAAGCCATTTAAGATTCAAACAAACGTGTGAAAAGTTTTGAAAAGAGTTGTTTCAGTCATGTAATTAGGACAACCTTAGTTAACTCAGAAAATTTGGGAGATTTGGGGCTATGGACAGTTGCCTATTGTGGCATATACATGCAAAGGAGAGAGAAAAGTGATATATTTAAATGCAAAACAAAAAGCACTTCCTGACCTTCAAGGAATGTTCTTGTTTTTTAATTCCCACAATAGATGATGAGTTCACCTAGCCAACAGATCTGCCTCATCACATTGTTTGTCAAGGGTGAAACACATACACAATGCACAGAAAAGGCACAGAAGAAAATAGTGATCGCCATGCTGACCTGACATTCCAGTAGGACAGTATATCCTTTTGCATGAGGTCATTATTCACCTTACGTGCATATATTGTGATTATGTCCCAACAACTTTATGAGATCATTTTGATTCTTCTCCCCACCTCCACAGGATTTTTTTTTTTTTTTTCCCTTGGAAGGGGAGACTCTCAGGGCTGGGAACTGTCCACAACTTATAAGAATGTGTTGAAAGAACGAAGAGACGAACTGAAAAATGTAAAACCATCACATGATAACTGCACAACCTGAGAAAGATATATTATAGCAAGCAATCTCACTGGAATTAAATTACTGAAAATTTGAACTCTTCGGTTATAAGGTCGTTAAAACACAGCTAAGTTTTTTCAGCAAGCTGGAAAACGAGCGATGCGAGATTGCATATGAAGTGATTCTAAGAGCGATTCTAAATCTAGGCGGGTTAGACCAGCATCTCCCTTCCCACCCTGCAATCCATCAGCCATCTCCAATTTCTTCTTTACATTTAGGATTATGACCAAGTCCATGTACGTACAAGGAAGAAACCACACAGACATCACACTGAACGTTTCGCTGCTTTGGGCTGGCAGGAAATACCAGTTGCTTCATTCTCCTGAGCCAGTTAAGCTGCTGAAATGAAATGGGCGCTTGGAGAAATCACTGCGTCAGGACACAGACTTGATTTTCAGGGTTGGAGGAGGCCAAAGATAAATGAATGGGATTCAGAGTCCGAGCTCAAGGGCAAAGTCCTCTGCACAAAGAGGTGGTAGGTCAGTCTGGAGAAGAAACAAAATTCAGCGCCAATAAGGGAAAACCCTGAACCAAAATTCTACATACTTTTGTTTATGGGTAAAAAAGCAGGTACACACAAGCAGAGGTGACAAGCAGCCCCAACGCTCGCTGACATCCCCAGAACTTTTGACAAGCGGATCTTAAGTCTCAAGAACTGTGACCACTATGTATCTTTATCTATATTCTGCCCTGTCCCCTCGAACCGACTACCTTCCTCTGACCTTTTTCCCACGACTTGGCTCCTCCTCTGTCTACAGCGCCCCGGGTTTCCTCTCCGCCTCCCACACAGACAGACAGAAGGACCGGACGGTGGGACGGTGAGACGGGCCCAGCCCAGTTCCCACACTCCGCGCCCACTCTGTCAAGGCTGCCAAGAACCTCCCGAAATCTAAGAATCGAACAGCGCCACACGCGCCTGCCACCCTCACGGCCTCCCCCTCGGGTCGCGCCGTCCCCACCCGAGACCCCGACACTCGTGGGACTCCGCGCGGCGGCCGGAGAGCCGAGGCCGGGCCACCAGGGGGCGGGCGGGAGCAGCTGGCCGGGCGCCTCCCCGCCTCGTCGCCCTCCCCCGGCCCGCCGGCCACTCACGGATTTTCACTCGGCGGTGGTCCAGGCGCGCGGCGGCGGTGTGCAGGGCGTCGAGGCGGCGGTGCAGCGCGGCGGCGCGGCGGCCCAGCGCGGCCGCCTGGCCCTCGAGCTCGCCGAAGATGTCCCTGGCGCAGCGCGACAGGTCGGCGAGCTGCGCCAGCAGGCAGACCAGGGCGCGCGAGCTGACCTGCTCCAGCGAGCGGAAGAGCGGCGCGCCCGCGGCCTCGGCCGCCGCGTCCTCGGGCCGGCGCAGCCGCGCGGGCTCCACGGTCCTCTGGTGGAAGGGCATGGCGGGGACGGGCGGGGGGCGCCGCGGGCCGCCCCGGGCGAGCGCAGCCCTCAGTCCGACCCCCGTGGGCGCGGGGCGCGAGCCTGCATCCGACACAAAGAAAAGTCCCGGGCAGCGCGGGGCGCCGAGGGGAAGCCTGGCGGCTCCTGCCCGCGGGAGGAGGCCAGGCAGGCAGGAAGGACGGACGGACGGACGCGCGGGAGGGCAGCCCGGGCAGCCGCGGGCAAGGGCTCGGGGTCCGAGGCGCGGCTGCCTGGCGCCCCGCGGCGTCCCTCCCCGCGCCGGGGTGCCGGGGCCGCGCGGCGAGGAGAGGGTCCAGGAGCAGCTCCGCGGCCGGGCGGCGGGAGTGGGGCCGCGAGTCCCGCTGAAGTTTGCAGGCGGGCAGGAAAGAGCCGGCGGCTCCTTCTCTCCCTCCCGATTGGAGAGGGAGGAGGAAGCGGGGGAAGTGCCGCCGACACCGGGCGAGAGGGAGGGGAGGCGAGAGAAAGGAAAGGGGGAGGAGAAAAGGGCCGGCCCGGGGAACCACCTGCGGCTCCCGCGGACGCCGCGCCCAGCGCCCGCGGCCACTGGCGGCCCCGGCGCCTCAGCGCACCCTGCAGGGGCGGGCACGGCCGCACAGTCCGGGCTCCCACGCCGCGCGCCACTCCCCTTCGAAGCCTACGGGCCGTGGGGCCGAGCCCTCGCCCGCCCCCCAGGCCGGGGTGGAGCCCGGCGCGGGCGCCGCGGAGGCGGAGGCGGAGGCGCCGGGTCCACAGCGAGCCCCGCGCGGGCTGCTCACCTGCGCTCCTGCCCGCCCCGGCCGTGAGGCAGGCGCGCCCCGCCCCTCGGGGAACGCCCCGGGCCCCAGGTCTCTCCGGTTTCCCTCCGCAAGGCGGTCAAGGCTTCTGGGCCGCTTCGGTGGACCTCAAAGAGGGCATCATTAAGTCGTCCAGCGGCCGAGGGTTCTGCAGGCTCCTAGGGATGCGTGTCCCAACGGGAAAAACCTCTGAAGACTTCTTGGAAGGCTCCAAAAGGAGTTTTTCTTAGCAAGGTGGCTCCTCACCTAGCTCCCTCCCCATCCATCTGGAGAGGTCCAGGCTGAGATGTGCAGAACCTAAGTTTCTTCCCCCAAGCATGAAAGCTGCGGGGCGGGTGGAGATGGTGTAAGACCCGTGCACCATGCACAAATCCCACACACACCAGGATGGCTCACCTCACAAAGACCACGAGACTGAGACCGCTGCAATGAAGCAAGAGGTTTTTATTCCAGCATGCTGGGGTCGCTCTGTTTTCAGGACAGAAGCGGCCCGAGCTCTTAACTCAAGCATTTTTTATACAGTTTGGTAGGCAGACTTTGGCAACAGGGTGAGTTGTACACAGCTTATTGGCCATCTGGGGTGACTTTTAATTTCATTGGTGGCCTTCAGTGCAGTGGTACACAGACGAGGAACTGGGGGATTGACTAATAGCCCACCCCTTTTGCGGTTAGGCCCTTCCTGGAACTAGATGAACTTTGGGCTCTTTGGAAAGTCCCTTCCCCCTGGCAGCAGAAAGTCCTAATCTCCTTTTTTTTTTTTTTTTTTTTTTTTTTGTCTTTTTCGTGACCAGTAAGGGGATCGCAACCCTTGGCTTGGTGTCGCCCCAATCGCGCTCAGCCAGTGAGTGCACCGGCCATTCCTATATAGGATCCGAACCTGCGGTGGCGGAGCATCGCTGCGCTCCCAGCACGTACTCTCCTGAGTGCGCCGCCACCGGTGGGCCCCTAATCTTCTGATAAGGGAAAGTCCTAAGTATCTGGTATTGTTTACCAAAAAGGTTGGGGGTTATCTCTACCTCTACAATGGGAGGGGGCAGAACCTAGAATCCTGAATTGGGGGCCCGGAAGACGTTTAAGCCAAGTGCTGTTGAGATCATGGTCATGGGACACCCTGCTAACTCAAACCTTCTGGTTAGAAGTATTTGAAGAGACTGACTCCAATATCCCAAAGCTAAAATCCTGGCCTCATCGCTCTGTTTGCTCAGAGAAAGAATCTCCGTTCTTTGGTGTCGGTCCCCAGACTGACCCTCACTGCCGTGCTGTTACGAGGCAGTTTGGGAATCAGTCTCGGGAGAAGTACCATTGCCTCTCTCGCGGGTCAGGAGCCAGACCCAACAAACGGGCCTGAGAGAGAATATCTCGGGATAAAATTTATTAGCTTTTTTTAGTCTTTCCCTTATTGTACGGTGGTTCATTTCTTAAGATATGGGCTAGTAACCATCTCACTTCACCTACTCTGACCACCTTCGTTGTTGTTATGAAGCACAAAGGAACTGCTGTCTGTGGAGAAAAAGGCATTTGAAACTTCTAAGGCACTGTATGAACATCAGGAACAGTATAAAAGTGCGCTGCTTCCTCAAGACGTGCTTGCTGAGTGCCTGTGTGTTATGCACTGGCTAGAGAAAAGATAATGTGCGGTGCCACCTCTGCCGCTGCTAGCACGAGGCTCCCAGCCCAGGAGACCATGCATAACATTTTAAAGTTATGTGCAATATAATTTGCCTATTTAAAGTGTACGATTCAGTGCTTGTCATTTTAATTTTTTTGTTTTGGGTTTTTTTGTTTTGGTTTCGGTGGCTAGTAGTACAAGGATCAGACCTGGACCTTGCTGTTATCAGTACCAAGCTCTAACCAACTGAGGTAACTGGCCAGCCCTCAGTGCTTTTTAGTATATTCAGTGTTGTGCAAACATCACCACAATCTATTTTAGAACACTTTAATCATCTCCCCCTCCAAAAAACAGTTCTCTTTGGTACCCATTCTCCTCACGCCACAATCCTTTACCATGCAACCACTCATGTGTCTCTATAGATCTGCCTATTCTAGACATTTAATATCAATAAAATCATACCATCTGTGCTCTTTTGTGACTGGTTTCTTAGTGTAATGTTTTCAAAGTTCATCCATGTTGTAGCCTGTATCATACTTCAATTCCTTTTTATGGCTGAATAGTATCCCATTGCATGGATATGCCATATTTTATTTATCCATTAATCAGTTGATGGACATGTGGATTTCCACTTTTTGGCTATTGTGAGCAATGCTGCTATGAATATTCGTGTATAAGTTTTGTGTGGACATACATTTTCATTTCTCTGGGGTATTACCTAAGGGTGGAATTGCTGGGTCATTTGGTAATCTATGTTTAATCTGAGGAACTGCTAGACTGTTTTTCAAAGCAACTGCACTATTTTACATTCCCACCAGCAATGTATGAGGGTTCCTGTTTCTCCACATCCTTCCCACACTTATTGTCTTTTTTCATTATAGTCATTCTAGCGGGTGTGGTATCTCATTGTGGTTTTGATTTGCATTTCCCTGATAGCTCATGATACTGAGCATCTTCTCAGGTGCTTATTGGCCACTTTTTGTGGGGAGAAGGGGGAAATAAAGATAACATACATTTAGAGAAATATCTTTTCAGATTATTTACCCATTTTTAAATTGGATTATTGTCTTTGTTATTAAGATGTAATAGTTTGTTGTTTATTCTAGATACAACAAACTCCTTTATCATGTATAACACTTATTGTTTTAAGAGTCTTTTATGGGTAAGCATTGTTCTTCATTCTTTCTTACCCCTTGAAACTATCTTCTTGGTTTGAAAAGCAATGTGGTTTAGCCACATGAAGGAATATAAGGACAGGAAGAATGTTTTTGTAAATTTGAAATCTTGGGGCAATGTGAATAGAATTTTTTGACAAAATGATTTAACTGCTTCAGAAGTTGAATTTAAACTCTATACATAGCCAGAACATGGAATAAACGGGACAACTTAATTTTTGTCTCCTGTCCCTTTAAGGATCTGTTCGGTGAGGATAGTTCCTCTTTCATTGAATGGCAAGTCAGGCAGTCCCATAACTTTTTTGTTCTGTCTCAGGTTATAGAAAATTCAACTGTTACTCTGAGAGATAAAACCTGTTCTCAGTTCAATAATTAAAATCTTGCCCTCTTCCACAGCAGGGGCCTTCTATGGGTGGAAGTGTGGGCAAGGAACTTTCCTCCTACACCATCTCACCTGCCCCAGCCAGCCTGCTAACCAGAGTATGGTGAAGTGGAGGGAGGCAGGAAAGTTCATAGTGGACTTGTGTACTCTTGTAAAATGGCATTACACCCTCGGGACTTGGTGGTATCTGAAACTGACTCTTTCATGAACACTTTTGTGATCCCTCACTGGAAATGGTAGCCATACTTCTGAGACACAGGCAATGAATTTTCTCTAACTGCTGATTCTACAACAACCTTAGTTTTCTTTCTGTCCACCCCAAAAAGACTCTTGCCATTGGGCTCCAGTCAACCCTCAGTGAGACCTTTTAGGATGAACCCCTTTTAAAATAACCTCAGGCCAGCCTTCCTACCATGGATTCCACATATGGCCTCTGAGACCCACAGACCTTTAAAAGCTCATGGTTGGAAGATAGGACAGTTGTCTGCCAGGCATAGCCCTCTACTCTGCTGCCATAGGACGCTATATCTGCCTCAGGTGGGAGTCAGGCACCAGTCCACTGTTGGCCAGGAGCATTCATCAAGCTCTCTGAGAGGCCTGGAGAAGCCCTTCACACTCAGCTTGGTGTTAGATGCCAGCGCCCCTACCTATTGCAGGGTGAGGGCAGGACTTTTAGTGCAGCGCTGTCCAAACAAATTCTCCTTCTAAAGCCCCCCTTGATCTTCTGTCACTTGCCTCCTTTCCGCCCTCTATGAATGTGTACCTAACCAATCCTCCACCATGTACTCCGAAATTTCTACATTGTAGTCTTCATAATTGATTTTGGTGTCTGTCATTTGTCACTTCTTGGTGCATCAGTCCCACCTTCCCAATTGCATCCCATTAAGTAATACATAAAACAGAACAAGACATGATGTCAATTTACTCCAAGAAGAATTTAATGCCAGTTACTAAGTTAAGTGGTTGGGCTCTGTCCCATGACACTGTTAATTTCTGCTCAATAAACATCAAGAACTGAGAAGGGGGGAGGGGGGACTGAGGTAGGGGGAGTGTCGGCCAGCTGCCAAAATAAATACATAAATAAAAACAAAAACAAAAAAAGAACTGAGAAAGCAAGAAAGGAAGCCTGAGTTCCCAAGCCACAGGTGTACATGAGATCGAGACTAACACTCTCCTGTCTCAGTTTTTTATTAACACACCAGAAAAAAGGATAAAGAGAAATCCTATTAGACCAATTCCAAGGCCACAGTTGTGGAAGTTTATATATGTATATATATATTTTTAAAGACTTCAAAAATGAGTGGAAAGTCAAATACAAATAGAGTATATATTTTCCAACTTTTTAAGTATATATCACAAATTGTTACCATATTAAAAATCTAATGGTTAATGCATTTTTATTATTATCTTACCCACAAGGGGAAAGATGTGAAAAAGACAGAACAGGCGTGGTGCGGTGGGCATGCAACATTTTTCACATGAAAAGCTGTGGTTCGTATGCAGGATCAGCCAACTGATAAAAACCCTTTTCCATTCAGTCTAGAAACTTCAATAAACCAAGAAGAGTTTTTTCTGCTTTTAAGGGACACTGACAGGCAAGTGGCAATTTTCCTCCAAATGAAAAATAACACTGGTCTTTGATTAGCCAAAGAGATCTTCTCAAAATACAAATCTGATTGTGGCCCTCCCCAGCTCAAAAACCTTCAAAGCTTTTCCATTGCCTTTGGGATTATCCTTAATAAGGACCACAAAGCCCAGAGGGTGTGGTTCCTGCCTTTCTCTTCAGCCCTGTTTCCTGTCTCTCTGTTGCCACCACACCCCTACCTTGTGATCCAGGCCATACAAACTAAATGTTTTCTCTCTCTCTCTCTCTCTCTCTCTCTCTCTCTCTGTCTCTCTCTCATAAAGTTGGCTCTTCAGATTTTGGTTCAAATGCTACTACCTAGACAAAATTTGCCCTCAACTCCCAGGACAGATCAGGTGTCCCTATGACAGAACATTGAACTTCTTAAGTATATGAGAATTTAGTTATTCTTTTATGTAATTTTGGTTAATATCTATATTAGTCAGAGCCCTGAAAGGAAACAAATCAACTCAGATGGTTCAATTAAGATGATTTAATGAAGAAACAACAGAGAGGCCAAGGCACCCAGGGACTCGCAGTAGCAGGAAACCTTCACAACCCCTTGGTTTGAAGAGGCATAAAGGACCACCACCTCATTTCCCCTCCAGGACAGGAGCTCTCATCCACTGGCAGTTGCAAGGGCTGGGGCCAACAGGTCTCAGACAAATTGCTCTCTGGGCACTAAAAGGAGCTTCCTCACCCAAATACATGCCCCCTTCTCCAGGGATGACCTCATGCCCTGACTGGTGTACGTGGAGGTGTCAAGGTCCAGTTCACCTGCCCCAAGTCAGGACAACTAACTGCAGAGCCATCCTAGACTGCTCTCCCCAGTCCTGCTTCCCTGACTCCCCCACCCAAGTGGTCATCCCAAGAGCCCTTCCCAGCAAACCTCTTACAGGCACAGGATCAGAGTCTGCTCCCCATAGAACCTGACCTGGAGAAAGGGTCAAGGAAAGGAAAGTGTCACTCAAGCCCAGCAAGAGTAGCACTTTGAGCAGGGAGAGGAGAAGAAATATCACAGCCTCTCTGCTCCCACCTTTCCATCTGCTGCCATTATCTCCCATTGGTGGAAGCTACTAGGTGATATAACCCACCGGGATCAGTCTTCTGGGTAGAAAAGAGCAGAGAATAGATGTGGTGAGGAGAAAGGTGCTGAGACAAATGGAGATTACAGAACAGTCCATGTGTTTTGCCCTTCAACATCTATTTTTGCTCTTCCCTCAGATGAAGAAATTTGGACACCCAACATCTGGGAAACACACCCTTTGCTGCTATCAGCCACAGACCTAAATTGTAATGTTAACTACCTTCAGTACTTCATATAGAGTAGCAGGAAAGAAGAAGGATAAAGAAAAAACCTAGCATGAGTTATACACCCACCTCTACATCTATCATGGGGTCAAAGCCGATAATCGCAACTCCTTTCTTCCACCACTCGTTCCACATGCTCTTTACCCTTGTCACACCTGTTGGGGTAAACCAGACCTTCATTCCTGCAAGATCTGAGTCCTGAGGAAAATTGTCCATCGACTGTTTCCTACAGCAATAAAACCACATTTCCCCTCAGTAATCTGTCAATACATTCAGTTGCAAAAGGAGTCCCAAATAACCAAGAGGGCACCCTTAGCTTACAATTTAATGGAACCATGGCTGTGTTCTCTAGAAGAAGGCTGTTTCCTTCTTTGCTAACAAAGACTTCCAATCAAAAGCCAGCTGGCAAGGGAAACTGAGTGATGCCGCATAAATCAGCCTTCTCAGGCATGAAGTGTAGAAAATAACCAGCATAATGAGAAGGAAAAGAAGTGGCTGTCAGCAGGGAAAGGAGGAGTCAGGAGAAGGGAATTGCCAACTAAGATGCGGAAGAGATCATATATGAGTTGCAATTATAACAAGAAGTTAAAAATTAAAATAATTATACCACCTGGCAGATGATTCAATGGAGATATCTAACAGGCAGTTGGAAATAAGAGCCTAATGCTCAAGTGAGAGAAACAGGCTGGAAAATACACTTGAGAGATGTTATAAGGGTGACAAGCGAAGCTCGGGAAGTAGGTGAGATTTAGATTCAACAAAGATTTATTGACCACTCTTCTGGAACTTCCATACAGTTATCTTCATCTTCACAACAATGTTGTGCAGCAAGTAGGATTGTCTCCATTTTGGAGATGAAAATAGAAAGGTTAAGGGACTTTCCCAAAATTGTATAGTGGCAAGGAGCCTGGGTCTCTAGGGATCACTAAGGGAGAGAGAATAGACTGGGAGTTATATTTCTGAGCCTCTCTTGTGTGCCAAGGGACTGTGCTAGATAGTTTGCGCATGAGATCTCACTTAATTGTTGTATAATATGAAGTTAAGTTTTTATTTATTTTAGGGGGAGGTACTGCCTCATTTCTTTCTTTTTGTTTGTTTTAAATTTATTATTATTGTCCTTATTATTATTATTTTACATTCTAGAATGTTGTTGTGGAGCAGTTGGGGGAGGGGGGAAAGGGGAAAGGGGAGGGAGATGGGTGGGAAGAGGAAGAAGAAAGGAGGGGGACTGTAGGGAAAGTGAAGGAAAATGGTCAGGGCCCCTCAGATGTTCAGAATCTTGCCAAGCATTTGATGTAAATAGGCACGTGCACCCAGGTGTTCCTTGGCTATTGACTAATGTAATTGTGCATGTGCACCCAGGTGTCCTGGGTTATGGACTTAAGTATAAAAGATGAGTGGCTCTGACCCACAGCTGCCCCCCCCCCCGCCCCCAGGATGCCCTAGGGGGGCCACAGGGAGGCCACTACTGCTGCTGGAGGCTGTTGCTGCCAGTGCCCCCGTGATGCCCTGAGAGGCCGCCGCCGCCGCCGCCGCCGCTGCTGCTGCTGCTGCTGCTGCTGCTGCTGCTGCTATTGCTACTGCTGCTATTGCTACTGCTGCTATTGCTACTGCTGCTATTGCTACTGCTGCTATTGCTACTGCTGTTACTGCTGAGGACTGAGCTCGTGTCATCTGCCAGTGGCTCCCAAGACCTTTCCCAGTTACCTAGCATGGACCTGTGTATGAGGGGTCTGTGACCCAGTCTGTACAACAGGCTTGAAGGGTTTGTGAACCCTAAGCCCTAGCTTGACAGGGGCCCTGAGGCCTGTGGCATCCCCCTCATTCAGGCAGGGGAGCCCAGGGGATTCTAGCAGTGGATTAGTCAGGGCTGGGCTGGATGCAGACTTCGTAGGGGCATGGATGAGGCCTTTGGCCCCACCCCCACCCCATCTGGGGAGCCCAGGGTGCTTCCAGCCCTTCTAGGTTTTATATGTGTTCTTTGGTGTTAGACCACTACTAGTTAATATCAGAACTTTGATCTATGGGTTTTTTGTTTTTTCTTTAGTTCTGTGTTGAATATTTGCTATTTCCACCACTTAAATTCTGCACTGTAACTAATTTGTTGTCCTTTCCTTAATTCTAAAATGGGGGAACTTTCTGTGGGGACTAGCACTTGAGCCCTGTAGTTGAACTAAATTGCTGCTTTGCTGCTGATTCTCTGGGAAAGGCTTTTGTGCAGCTGAGGTTTTAATGGTTGACTTTGTAGGTACTTCCAGGTCTTGTGAGATCCAGTACACCCAGGTTGTGTAGAAACTCTGGTCTGGGCCTCAGTCTTTTCAGCAAACTGCACCCCTGCAGTTCTATATTCCTGACCAATCTCCACTGAGTGGTCCTGTGCTGATTGGAGGAGAGATTAGCTGTCCATGCTATGCCACAATGTTCCCCAGGTGGGTCTATCTCCCCCACCACCCGTGCTCCAAACACTTCCCATGGGACGAGGCATGCATCGGTCCCTTATGATGATGCACAAGCCTCTGAGTGACTCCTTTTTTCAGTTGTCTGTGGCCCCTTGCTCCTGTGTGGGTCTACGGGAACCCTGTTAGTGGTTTTTCTGGCCTGGCAGCCATCAAGGCCCTCTTCTCCCCTGCAGCCTCCAAGCAACTTCATACAAAGGGCACAGCAGCGGCTTTTGCCAGCTCTTGCTCTGTGTGCTCACCAGGGCCAGCTTTGAAGTGGTTGAGTCTCAAAAGGTCAGAGTGGCCCTTTCTTTCTTCATCGTTTCTCCTGACTTCATGAACTCTTCCAAGAGAATAGGTCTTTCCTCCTCTTCTCTTGACTTCTAGTGGCCCCAGCTTAGCATTTGTTGCTTTTCAGCGGATGGAAATTGACTGATTGTAGGAGAGAGTGATGCTGGATACCATCTATTCCACCATCTTGATCGGAAGTCATGAAGTTAAGTTTTATAGTACGAACTGTATACATTAGGTACCTGAGAGGCTCAGTAAAGTTAAATACTTGCTCAAGATCACAAAGCCAGGAAGCAGGGTTTGAACACAAGTCAGGCACCAAGATCTCTAGTTGTTCAATTATACAATGCTACAAGGGGGCCTAGAATACATTAAAATGAGGAGAAAAGGAAGATACAGAAAAAGGAATAGAAAAAGGTTGCTCAAAGAATTCTGAGAAGATCCAAAAATAACCGAGTGTCTTGGAAGTCAAGGAAACAGAGTTTTTCATTGGGAGAGGATACAATGTCACAGGAAACACAGTGGGTTCTAGTTTCAGAACAGCATCAAACTGGATGGGAGACCCTACACCAATCACTTAGCATGTCTGGGCCTCTATTTCCTCATAATGAAAAGCAAAACAGCTCCTCCTCTACCTACAAACTTCGCTGTATTCATACACATTGTTACTTCTTTTCTTCATTTCAAAGCAGAACCCCAAATCTATCCAAGATGTTCTATCCACCTGTGCTCAGGATTCCATCTGCTCCTGTATCCTCCAAAACCTTGCACCAATTATTACCCCTTTTCTTTGTGTCTTCAATTGTTCTCTCCTGTTTGCTACTCAACATTTAAAATACACTCATCTCTCATTAAACGATTAAAACCTTCTCTTCATTCTGGTAACCTATTTAAACAGCCACAACCTATTCTCCCTCCTTTCCTTCACAGTCAAGTTTCTAGAATAGTCCGCACTTAAGGTTTTCAGGGTCCACAAACCATCAAATGCAATCTGCTTTCTCACCTATCCTTCCTTTTAAATGGTTCTGATGATGTCTCCAGTGAGTTTGTGCTTGCTTTGGTCACTGGATATACACTGCATCTCACATTATTGACCATTCCCACTTTCTTGAAACTTTGTTCCCAGGTTTCTGCCGTGCTCCTCTTATTTACTCACTCAATATCATACTTTCCTAACTTTGGGAGCTAAAAGCTATGAACACACTCTATAGAAAATGCACACACATGGAAAATGTGGCTTTTATTTTCATGGACCTCTCATGTCTAGATCCTCTAGAAGTTGATGTACCTCAGTTTGTATGGGCAACCAGAGCAACTCAAACATGTCTATAACTTTAGCTACTGCTTAATTACTGATAACACCCAAATCCACATCTGCAAGCAGGGGTCACATTTCAGTTCTTACCACCACCAGCTGCTGAGCCTTGGGGACTGTAATTCACTTATCTCAGTTCCTAATCTGTAAAATGGAAATCATATGGGATGTATTAGTCAGGGTTCTACAAAGAGACAGAACCAATAAGACAGATGATAGATAGATAGATGAGAGGGTATTTATTAAGGGAATTGTCTCACATGATTTAGGAGGCTGAGAAGTCCCATCACAGGCCATCTGCAAGCTGGAGATCCTGAAATGCAGGTATTGTGGCTTGGACCTCAGAACCAGGGAAGCGATGGTGTAATTCTCAGTTTGAGGCCAAAGGCCTGAGAATGCAGGGATCTCTGGTAAAACCCCTGGAATCCCAAGGCCCAAGAACTTGGAGATCTGATGTCCAAGGAAAAGGAGGGTGCCCCAGCTCTAGGAGAGTGAGAGCAAGAGGAAATTCTCTTCTCTCCTTTTTGTTCTATCTTGGCCCCCAGCTGATTGAATGGTGCCGCCCACACTGAGGGCAGATCTTCCTCATTCAGTCCACTGACTCACATGCCAATCTCCCCTGGAAATACCTTCACAGACAACACCAATAATAACGCTTTACCAGCTCACTAGGTATTCCTTAATCCAGTCAAGTTGACACCTAAAATTAACCATCACAAATTCACCCCTGTCAACTTGATACCCATATACATCTCCTTCAACCATGCTTAATCTCCAAATAGAGACAACAGCAAGGAAATAGTCCCACCTAACACAGTACAACTATCCTGCGAACCACTGAAAATGTGATAATTCCTTCCCCAAAGAGAAGATAAAGTCCTTGGGTGCTGCTTACTCTTCTCCTGATATCTTGTAACTTAAATGCTATAATGTAAAATTAACAATACTTAAATACTTATATAAAATCAATGCAGTCAGCCCTCTATATCCATGGGTTTTGCATTCATGGATTCAACCAACCAGGGATTAATAATATTGGGGGGGGGACAATAAAAAACAATACAAAATTTTAAAAACCCAATATAGTAAAATAACTAATTACATAGCACTTACATTGTATTAGATATTATAAGCAATCTAGAGATGACTTAAAATATACAAGAGGATGTGCACAGGTTATATGCAAATACTATGCCACTTTATATAAGAGACTTGAGCATCCACAGATTTTTTGGTATCCACAGGGGGTCCTGGAACCAATCCCCTCTGGATACCAAGGGATGATTGTTTTATGTTACATGATAAAGGAATAAGAGAGGAACAAAAACATATATTTGCTAAATCTATGTATATATACCTACAAATATCTTCATAACAAAATAGAGAAGAAATAGTCAAGACAATTACAGTCCCCATTTGTGTAACTAGTCATGTGGTCATAGCTGGTATCTATAACTACAGTCATTTTTCATTATCCTTGGGGTATACTGAGCCCATTAGGCAATGACAGGGATGGCTGAGGAAAGAGAGTGACCAGAATCCACAGACTGTGTCATTCCATCCACATGATGATTAAAGTTTCCTTTGCTGAAATCACCCTTTGATGAGCACTCACATGGGACACAAATATCTTCACATCTTTTGCCCACCTAGAGAGGACTATCCAAATATCTCCTCTCAAAATTTTATGTCACCAATTGTCCAATCATGTTCCTTCCAAGTTACTGACCATCTGGCCAAGCCATTGGTTACAACCCATGAATTGGTATATAATCACACTTCTGGCCATTTCTCCTTCCAAGCAAAGTGCACAGCCAGGAGCACTGCCTGTAGTTCTTCCCGTTGATACTTCCCAGGCTGGCTGGTTAGCTCAGTTGTTTAGAATGTGGTGCTGGTAACACCAAGGTCCAGGATTGATCAGTATAATGGACCAGTGTGATATCTGGTGGAAGAAAGAGATGATCAAGACCCTTGCAATCTAATTTATGACATAGGACTGGAGAGATGATATATCTCTGAGGTAAGACAGGGAAGGTGGATTGCTGGCCTTCCCAGCTGAATGCAAACTACTTCTGGTGGGCCTTATGAACAGGTATGGAGAAAAAGATATTTGACAGATCAATAGCTGCATACCAGGTACCAGGAGATGTTCTAATTTCCTCAAGCAATGAAACCACATCTAGTACAGCATATGCAATTGGAGTCACCACTTGGTTAAGCTTACTGTCATCCTGCTGTCATTCTGCAGGATCCATCTGTCTTCTGCACAGGCCAAATAGGAGAGTTGAATGGATGTGATGGGAATCACCACCCCTGCATCTCTCAGATCCTTGATGGTAGCTAATCTCTGCAATCCCTCCAGGGATGCGGTGTTGTTTTTTATTTACTCTTTTCCTAGGTAGAGGCAGCTCTAATGGCTTTCATTTGGCCTTTTCCACCATAAAAGTCCTCACTCCACAGAGAACCATTGTGGGGATTCTGCCAACAACTAAGTATGTCTCTTCCAATTATAATTCTGGAACTGGGGAAATAACCACAGGATGAGTTCAAACATGCACTGGACCCACTGTGAGTTGTACCTGTGCTAAAACTCCATTAATCTCTTGGCCCCTATAATCCCCTACTCTAACTGGAGGGCCATGATAACATTTTAGATCTCCTGGAATCAATGTCAATTAAGAGCCAGTGTCCAGTAGTTCCCGAAAGATCTGATTATTTCCCTTTCCTCAATGCACAGTTACCCTGGTAAAAAGCCATATGTCCCTTTGGGGAAGGATGGGAGAAAGATTAACAGTATAAACTTTTGGTAGTGTACAGGGGCCCTTCCTGGAGGGGACCTGATCTCCCCTTCATTCAAGGGATTCCAAGTCTGTAAACAGGATCAAGTCTGGGAATTAAAGGGGGGGCCATGATTCTCCACTTTTATGATTTGAGTTAAACTTTTGTTCACTTGACCTGCAAGTTTTCTGCTTATGCAGATTGGGTAGGAATTTAGTAGGCTTTCTATCTAAGAGTATTTCACTTCTAGGGACACCATGGTTAACTAGCCAATGCCATTGATCTACATGAGTCAGACTATTCCGATTGTTGCTCTGCCTCTGCTGACCATATAGTAACTATGTCTATCTTGCCATTGATGGTTGAGTGCTGCCACTTGGCCCCTGCCACCCTGGGGTTCAATTATTTCCAGTGCATTTAAGTTTTCCAATTGAGTGACAGTGGCTCCCACTGTAAGGTCTGTTCTACAAAGAGCAACCACAGAGCTCTTCAAGGATGCTGGAGCTCCCCTGACAAATCTATTTCTCAGAGTACTGGTGAAAAGCATGGCTTCTGGATCCTCCAAGCACAGTGAATAGGTTTTATGTGACAAATCCACTCTAGCATTCCAATCTACCTAAGCCTTTGAATCCCTTTTTCTACAGTAAACCAAGGGAGATTGGTCATCTCCGACATACTCACAGCAGGGCATCTTCTCATCCATGTTTCAGCCAACCAAACAAACTAACCGTTAGCACCTTTCCTAACTCCTGAGCTGCAACATGAAATGCAGAATCTCTGTTTAGTGGATCCATATCAAAAATTTCAGCCTGATCCACTTTTATGTTTCTTCCACCATTATCCCACACCTTTAATATCCATTCCCACACGTGTTCCCTGGATTTCTGTTTATATAAAATAGAAAACTCAAGTAGTTCTTTTGGAGTGTAGCACTCCTCTTCACGGGTCACACTTTGTACCTCACCTTCAAGGACCTGCTGTGACTGGAGTCTAGTTATAGACTAGACTATAGACTAGACTTCTAGACTAGCCTAGAAGCAAAAAGGGGTGGTGGGGTGGATCTTTAGGACAATCAGCATCGTGTTCCTTGGGAACCACCTCAGGGGAGGCCGTTACTGTTTCCTCGGGCAATGTGGGTTAATCCTCTCAGACAGAGGTGGAAGGGAGGATGCCCCTGTGTGTGGAGGTGCCACTGCCACTGCAGGTGAAGGTGGGGAGGTCACTTCTGCTGGCAAACAAGGCTCATCAGAATTTAGGAGCTCAATGTCCCCAGCTTCATCAGCGTCTTCCCACATGTCCCCATCCTAATTTACAGGATCCCATTCTTTCCCAATCAATGACCTCACATTAACAGTAGACACACTGGGAGGCTGAGAGCTCAACGTTCATTATAATTCAGCCACTTGCATGATGAGGGCTCAAGGCACACTTAGAAGCTATGTGTGTCGAGCTGGAGCCAGAAATTTGAATCCCTGAGGTCATCCTTTTCTTTCATCACTTCGTCCAGCGACATTAGAAGCAACCAACCAACATCATTATATTTCTTGATTTTCCACAATGTTCAAAGGTATCATGCACAAAGTCACCAAGTTTCTTGCTTCTTACAAGTGGTGAATTAGGAGTATCTAATGCATTTATTCTGAGTATCTTGGTAGATAGTTCATGCCGTGGTCTCTCAATGTTCTCTGTACTATTAGAGTTCTTTGCATTTTTAGGTCTAATCGGATTAGAGTCAGTTCCTGAAACCCCAAAATGAACTAAGGAAATTCAACCTTAAAATTCTGTTCCTCTAGAACTATTCATGTTACCAAAATCTGTGTAAGTCAAGCTTCTTCAGAGTGACAGAACCATAGGAGATATATAGATACTCAAGGGTACTTCAAAATATTCACAGAAAATCGAATTAAAAGATAATACAAATCTTGCCATGAATTTTTTGAAGCCCCCTCATAGATCTGGGATAGTCCTTACATGGTTGTTGTGAGGGTAACATGAATTACAACATGACACATGCTTAGACATTATAAGTACATAGTTGGTTAGTATTGAGAAAGAAAAGTAGCTCAGAGCAATCCAAGGAATGTGATGTCTGCTAAACTTATCAGGCCCAGAATGTGATAAGCATGGAAATTCAGTCACTTCTTCACCCATGTCCAGGATAATTGCTCACTTGCACATTTTAGCAACAGTATCCAGACGAGCTGCTGCCACCAATGGGCATAAAATTATTTAAAGGTTATCCCAAGTTGCACAATGAGACCCTCACTCTTTCTTTGTTGCAATGTTCCTGTAATTTATGACCCAGAAAGCAATGTATAGCCATTCAGTGAGTTATGTTATTTTAGTGAACCAATGTAAATTCTTGGCAAACAACTTTGGAACTTCCCCCGTCAAGTTCTTCCTTTCTGCTTTTATTCTTTCCTTTTTTATTTATTTATTTTCTTTGTTTTTGTTTTTGTTTTTGCTGGCTGGTACAGGGATCAGTTCCTCAGCACCACACTCTAACCAACTGAGCTAACCAGCCAGCCTCCTTTCTTCCTTTAAAAATATGTTTGCAACTATGGCCAAGTGGGGCACATATTTAGGGCTCCTTGAATTTGTGTTTCCTGGGCTGCACTCCTCAACCTTCTCCAAAATAAGCTCATTTGTTTTATATATTTTTGCTTCAGTTCCTTCCTTTAGGTCAACATTTCTTAATAAATGTTTGGTATATAACTAGATACCTCCCTCTCCCTCTTCCCTTCCCCTTTCCCATCCCCCCTCTTCCTCCCTCTCTTTCTCTCTCTCTCTCTCTCTGTCCCCAAGTTAATATATTCAACTGATAAAGGAAATTTCAATCTGAAAATTCCATACACATGTCCCAAATGGGCTCGTCTACTCCACAACTCAAACCTGTTTTTCTTCTGCATTTCCTATACCTGATTGATCCTCACAGCATGCCCCAGAGCTCTTCCTCCAGAATGACAGCCTATATCCTTGGGACATATTCAATTGGCTACAAATGTGCCACCCAAATTACATGCTTCATCTTGTCTATAAAGGTAAAAGGGGAGCTTATAAAATGCCTTACTGAAATCATGTCATCATTGATCTGTTCTATATGTAACCATCTTGGAAAAGATCTAAGTTTCTGTGATCCAAATAGAGAAACAGCTAGAGAAAATGAAATGCAGCAAATAAATATCCTTTAAAATTCTCTATAGTTATTCAACTATAATACATGAAGTTTAGAAAGAACAAAGACAAAGAGGAAAGAAAACCTGAATCAGAACTAAGGCAGTAATATTTCTCTTAGCCAATTTCACCAACACTTTATTGAGAAAGAATTGGAAATACCAGAATCAAAGTTCATATTGTTTTTAGTTTGTTGTTTTATGTATGTATGCTTCGGTTAATCATTTAGTAAACTGTATGTGGTTCATTCCATAGTATGGATTACTCCCTGAAGAGCTGTTTTCACCCAGTAGCCTTTTGAAAACTCACAAAGTGTTGGTCAACTGACAATATAAGAAACAGGTTTAAATACATTATTTTGTTTGCTATGAATACTGTTTACTACAGATTCACTTGAGAAATTCCTTTGAAAACTGATGTTACAGGCTGGACAGTTAGCTCAGTTGGTTGGAGCATGGTGCTGATAAAACTGATGTTAGGAAGAGAGTTGCTCCCCAGAAGAAACAAGGTTTTTTTTTTTTCCCTCTCATGATTAATCATAAATTTTTACTTAGCTGTAGTTCTGTATTCACTTTGGTTTCTATGACAGATTTGGTCTCTGAGACAAATGCATTATATTATAGTGTCTGGACTGGCTCTTTTGGATGAGATATATGTACTCGATTTGCACCCAGTACCACTGCCACTATTATTACTACCTTCTATTCTATTCTCCATAGCTACACTCTTTAAAACTTCTGTATTTATCTTTTTACATGTGTGTCTGGTGAGCTGCCTCAGTCAGTATGTGAGCCAATTAAGCTCACCTGACAAATGCAGAGGCCACCTACTGCCCAAACCAAACCAACCAACCAAGTCCCTGAATCACACCTGCCCCGTCTGGGTGTGCCAAATCACCTTATTCAAACAGTAAGCATCTCTCTTTTCCAGTGTCCATGCTCCAAATATGGTTTGATAAGATGACAAGGTGGGCCAAGTTTATTATTCCATAAATTCATACTACCTCCCTTCTCCAATTTCCAGTTGAGAATCCTCATGTTGTATCTCTCCTTCCTCCCTCTTTTGACCATTTAATTATTTTATTCTCCATCCTCAGAAAGAAGGGGAGAAAACATGGCCAAATATTAGGCTATTAAAAGTGTGTACCTGAGACAGAAAAAAATTAAAAGATCAATTCTCTATAGTCAAAACAAAAAATTAAGGAAATTCTTTTCTTATTTTATGAAGCTTCAAAAAAGTTTCTGCTAAAATTATCTCTAGAGATTGCTTGTATTTCCTACCTATAGTAATAATCTAAATTGTCCACTTCTTTTTGATCATTGAGAGCTAAGCAAAGCATGAAGCAATTGTTCTTTCCCAGTCATGGAGAAGTAATTTTAAGTTTATTTTCCTTGTTTTACTCTTTTTTTTTTTCATTTTCAACCCCCATTTAAACCTAATTTTCATATTGTATGTAACATTCTTTGAGAAAGTAAGTAAGTATAAGCAAGATATCATTTTCTTACTTATTAAATTTCCAGGAGAAAAATCTACACTGAGGAAAAAAATACTTTCAGGTATGTATAATCCTTCATTTCCATTTCTCACATCTTGTGAAAGTGGCAAATTGTAATTTTGGCTATTTCTTTTGAAAAATACAAAATGTTAGATTTTTTAATTATCCTACTTCAACAAATAAAACTTGGTAAGGGAAAACTGTCAGTAATAGTTCATCATCTTATGCAGGTAATTGATTATTTGTAGTATTGCCCACCCCCTTGGAGTAAACCCAAAGAGCTTTTTTGCTAATTTGGGAAACTGGATCATTCTCAGAAATTCCACAATAATGTATCTTTGTCAGAGGTGGATTTACTGTGAAGGTGATTATGCTGAAGCCTCAGGGCCACTCACTTTTTCTTAGGCCCTGCAAGGAGACCTTACCAATATGTTCACAGGGTCACACAGTTTTGTAAAATTTGCAAAACTCAATTGTTTGGGTATTCTTTTTGTCTTGAAGAGGGACTCTAAAATTGCATGAGCTTCAGGCTGCATAAAACCTGGATCTATGTCTCATCTCAATGAAAAGTAATTCAGAAGTTTATTTTTCTCCAAAGTAAGACTGGAACTACAGCAAACAAGCTCTCTCCTGTAAAACACTTTTTTAATTGCATAAGACTGAAAAAAAAGTGTCTGTTTAGATCATTTATCTAAGGCTATTATTAAACTAATATGAAAATATGATCTGGAGGAAAGGCTTTTTTATATTCAAATAAATCCCACTGTAATTTCAATAATTAGCTTTTAACTTCTATTAATAATTTATCCATAATTCACGTTACCTAATAAACTAGGGGAGCTTGGGATTAATTCAATATCCAATTAAGATGTCATAGACATGGGACGGCCCCGGGGCTCACTCAGGAGAGTGTGGTGCTGGGAGCGCAGTGGTGCTCCCGCCCGGGGTTCGGATCCTATATAGGGATGGCTGGTGCGCTCACTGGCTGAGCGCAGTGCAGGCGACACCAAGCCAAGGGTTGTGATCCCCTTCCCAGTCACAAAAAAAAAAAAGGAAGATATCATAGACATGACCAATTTTTTAAAAATTTGTGCCTCTGCCATTACAGAAAACAGAATCAAGTTTCCTCAAACTACTACAGATAGAATTGCCATATGATCCAGCAATTCCACTGCTGAGTATATACCCAAAGAAAAGAAAATTATCATGTGGAAGGGACACCTGCATGCTCATGTTTATTGCAGCTCTATTTACAATAGCCAAGATCTGGAACCAACCTAAATGTCCATCGATGGATGACTGAATAAGGAAAATGTGATATACATACACAATGAAATACTGCTCTGCCATAAAAAAGAATGAAAATCTGCCATTTGCAACAACATGGATGAATTTAGAGAAAATTATGTTAAGTGAAATAATCCAGACACAGAAAGAGAAACACCACATGTCCTCACTCACAAGTGGGAGCTAAAATAACCCCAAATAAATAATTTAAAAAAAAAGAAAAGAAAAGAAAGATACAACAATCACAATAATGTGTTCAACTTTCCAAAGTTCAAAAGGAGAGAACTGAACTGAGGTCAACAGAGGTGGGAAAGGGGGAGAGGGGGCTAGTGAGAAATCACTAAAAGGCCACCAAGAACTGTTACAATGTGAAAGGCTGAATATACTAATTATCCTGACTTGAGCATCACATATTGCACACAGGTATTGATATTCAATACTGTACCCCACAGTTATGTACAATCATGTTTCCATAAAATAAAAATAAAAAATTAAATTTGTGCCTCTAAAGAATTGAAATAATACCCCCAGCGTCTCTCCTTTCTGAACAAAATATATTTAAAAAATAACCAATCTATTAAGACCATAAAAAATTACATGGACTGGTTAGCTCAGTTGGTTAGAGTATGGTGCTGCTTACACCAAAGTCCTGGGTTTGTTCCCTATACAGGCCAGGAAAAACAAATGGAAAAAAGGCATCTTCATTACGACCTGTTGGTAAAGGTACTAAAGTTTTATTAAACCACAACATTTATGAAATAAGAGAATCTTTCATCAAAGAGCACTCTTTCTGTAGTTTAAATCCAGGAACTATAATCCCACTCATGCTTGCTAATCTTAGCTACCAGGAAGTTAGAAAGAGAGAAAGGTAATTCACAAGACAGCTTGGTACCCAAAACCACCTAGATTTTTGTGATCTGTAGTCAACACCTCAAATTATACTGAGAAACAAACAAGTGGCCAAAGGAAAATAGAGACTACAATTCTGAGCAAGGTATAATTTTATTCCTTGTAGTTAGTGCCTCTCTACTGTAAACTGGCTCTAGTTTGTGTGATCCACAGCTTTTAGGTAACCCCTTAGAGTGTGCTGCAGACACCCAGCTCAAAGCTCACAAAGACTATCTAGCACAATGCTCCAGGAAGCTGTCGTGGAGTTCTACCCACAGTAGGTGCTCAACCCTAAATATCTGTTGGTAATGATACCAGGGTGATTTCGAGAAGCCACTGCTAGCTGAATATTGCTTGGATTAACTTGCCCACACTCCCACCTGGATCAACCTCTGCACCCCTTCCACAAAGTCACTTGTACTTGAATTGTGCTCCTGATTTTACAGTCAAACTAAAAGGTTCAGTAAAGTGATTTTGCACCTTGAAAGTGAGGAAATTAGGTCAAGGCCAAGTGTCGCAAACTTGAAAGTAGGAGGAAGAGTAGAAAGCTGACAATACCAAAAAGCATCCTGATGTTCGAGTTATGACAGTGACTTCCTGCTTTAAAAATGACTGACATTTTTGAGGGACATACCATATACTGGGCATTATACCAAGAGCTGTTCATGCCTTATCTCACTTAATGTCTACAAACAGGCCCGTGAAGGAGGTTTTATTTTTACTGCCACTCTACAGGTAAGGAAACAGATACAGAGGGGTGGTATAACAGTGAAGAGCTAGTATATGAGGGAGAGTCTAGATTTAAACTCAGCCTCTCTGACTCAAGAGCTTGAACATGGAGACATTATGCCCGTGTGTCCCAGAGTTTGAAACAGAATCTCTGGCAATCTGTGATAGGATTTTATTCGGTGTACAGATGCTTCAATAAATACTGAGGAAGTCATTTCTTTTGAAGGTCTTTCAATCCTTCTTTTCTTATCAAGGAGAAAGACTCAGTTTAGTGCTAAATCATCAACACCTCTCTAACCCTTGCTGATGTCCCCTTGCAAACAACGAGACAAAAACAGGGCTTGTCCTTTGGCAGGCAGTGGCATGAAGCTGGAATTTAACAAGTATTTTCATGGTTTTAATTTTCATATACTTTATGTGTATGGAAAGTGACATGAGTTCTTCATTATGCAGTGAAACAAATTTTTCTTTGTCAGTAAATATATTTAAATAGTGAGTATATTTAAAGAAAAATATTAAGTAAATATGATCAGTTTTTAAAAAATTTTTTATTGAATCAAAATTGATTATACATATTTTGGGGGTTCAACACTGAGATATGTTGATCAAATCAATATTACCAGCATAAATATTGTTACAATCATAATTATTCTTTATTCCCCTTGTCCAATCTCTCCCCATCCCTCTCTCCCTCCCCCCTCCCCCCTCTAATTATCCTAGATTTCTTCTCTCCTTCTGAAAGAATAATGATTACTCCATTAATTTGTTTCCTAGATGATATGTCCGATGCTGAGAGGTGTGATCAGGTCCCCCAATATTATCATAGAACAGATGCTTCTGTCACTCTGAAATGGACTTTGTGGAGAGAGACCTCCTCTTCTTTTCTCTATCTCTACTGGTGACTCTCCTTGTGTAAATGCACTCCAGTGGCTGGCTGACCATCTGCGTGGAGGTTGTGGCATCTAGCCACTTTCGTGGCAGCCATGGTTATTGTGGTGGCTGTGGTGGGCCACCCACATGGAGGTGATGTTTTTGGCATGCTCATTGGTGCTGGCAGTGTGCCTGATTGTGGGGAGTATCTGGTCCCCGCTCCATACCTGGTGTCCCCAGGCAGGCCCTGAGGTGCTGGCTTGGTGTGCCTAGTTGTGGGAGGGGGGTCTGGTCCCCTTCTCCATGCCTTGGGTCCTCTGGTAGGCCCTGAGGCACTGGCATGGTGTGGCTGGTTGTGGGAGGGAGGGGTCTGGTCCCTTTCTCCATGGCTTAGGTCCCCAGAATGGCCCAGAGGTGCTGGTGCAGTGTGCCTGGTTGTGCAAGGGGGTCTCGTCCCAGCTCTATGCCTCATGTCCCCTGGTGGGCACCAAGGTGCTGGTGGTGTGCCTGGGCCAGAACTAATTTTTTGTCCTTTGCTTACTTCTAACATGGGGGAACTTCCTGTGGGAACCAGTACTTGAGCTCTGCTGTTGAGCTAAATTGCTACTTGGCTGCTGTTTCCCTAGGAAAGGCTTTTTGTGCAGCTCGGGGTTTAATGGTTGACCTTATAGGTACTTCTGGTTCTCCAGAGACTCGGTGCATCTGGGTTGTACAGAAACTCTAATCTGGACCTGAGTTTTTTCATCAAACTGCACCCCATGCAATTCTATATTCCTTACCAGTCTCCTCTGCTTGGTCCTGTGCTGATGGGGGGAGGATTGGCTGTCCTTGCTGTGTTCCGGTGTTCTCCTGGTGGGCCCATCTCCCCCAGCACCCATGCTCCAAACACTTCCCATGGGGCGGGCCCTGTGCTGGTCCCTTGTGATGACTCACCGGCCTCTGAATGGCTCTTCTTTTTCAGCTGTTCTGGCTCCTTACTCCTGTGTGGGTCCACGGGAACCCTCTTAGTGGTTTTGCTGTCCTGGGGCCCACCAAAGCCCTCTTCTCCCCTGCCGCCTCCAAGTAATTCCATCTGAAGGGTACAGCTGCAGCTTCTGCCAGCTCCTGCTCCATGCACTCAGCAGTTGCAGCCTTAAAGCAGCCACAACCCGAAACGCTCCCTAAATATGATCAGTTTTATGGTAGGCCATAGTCTCTAGTTATCTAATCAAACACAAATTCAGGTGCTGTTATGTAAGTATTTTGTAGATGTGATTAAACTTCCTAATCACTTGACTTTAAGTAAGGGAGATTATCCTATATTACCTGAGTGGGCCCTATGAAATTACAAGGGAAAAGAGGATGGCAAGAGAGTCAGAGTCAGAGAAGATGTGACGATGGAGGCAGAGGTCAGAATGATGCAGCCACAAGATAAGAAATGTGGGCATCACTAGATGCAGAAAAAGTGAGAGAATGAATTCTCCCCTACAGCTTCCTGAAGGAACACTGACCTGTTGTCCCCTTGACTGATTTTGAATTTCTGACCTCCAGAATTGTAAGAGAATAAGTCTGTGTTATTTTAAGCCACTAAGTTTGTGGTAACTTGTTACAGCAGCAATGAGAAACTAATATCTTAGTCTATGATTTTTGCCAACCCACAAATGATAGAGTAAGCCAGTGGTACATAGTTACAATGCCTGCCTAGAAACCCAAGGCAGGCATTGTAACTATGTACCAATTGCTTATTAGACAGTGTAGGGAGAATAACCACTCTTTTTGCTGAATTTTGAAGTATGTTAGATGATACCTGTTAAAATGTTATTGGTGCATAGCAGAAGCTCGGTATAGGTACAAGGAATGGAAGGAAAATCAGGGGTGAGCAGGTGAGATGGACAGAAATGCTTCCCTGAAAACATGCTTTGGGGCTTGCTATCCCCTGCAAGGACTGTGTTTGACAAGTGAGGATGGCCTCCTGCTTCAATTTTCAAGAAAAATAAAAAGGTAGTCAGGGTCACCATTAGAAAGCAGTTATAAAATTAAAGTTTTACTGCTTCTAAATGAACCTCTTGACAGATATCAACTTCCAGGCCTATTCATACTCTGCCCTTTTATTGGTTATGAATTTCTTTTTTTTTTTAAAAGATGACCGGTAAGGGGATCTTAACCCTTGACTTGGTGTGGTCAGCACCATGCTCACCCAGTGAGCAAACCGGCCATCCGTATATGGGATCCGAACCCGGGGCCTTGGTGTTATTAGCACCTCACTCTCCCGAGTGAGCCACGGGCCGGCCTGGTTATGAATTTCTTAACCATATTTAGGTTCAACTATCAGTGGATTTAACACTGGTATAAGCATTTTTTCTAGAAATTATTCTCCTCTCTGATTTATTACTTCTCATTTAACCTAAACTTTTAATTTGGTCCTAATCTCTATTTCACTGTGTAGTCAATGGTTTTATTCTCATCTGAATCTTCAAACTTTATTTGAATCTTACAGCTTTCCTAAGTAAGTAGCTCAACCCACATCAGGCATTGACTTGACCCTTTTTCTGGATTTAAATTGAGAACCAAAGACTTTTTATTTTTTAAAATAGTATAGACCCATAGATTATTTATTTTTTAAATAGTATTTTTATCAGCACCGTACTCTCCCGAGTGAGCCACGGGCCGGTCCCTTAAATAGTATTTTTAAATAATATATGTGATTTTTTTAAAATGGAGAAATGGGAGTATAAGTTGCTTAAAATATGTGAGGTAATATAATATTACTTAATGTAGACTTTGATAAGTTAAAGATGTATACTATAAATTCAAAGTCAACAACTAAAATAAGACAATGAGTTATAGCTAACTAGCCAATAATGGGGATAAAATGTAATGATAAAAATAATATATTTAATTAAACCACAAGATGGCAGACAAAGAGGGAAAGAAAACAAAGATCAGATGAAACAAATGGAAAACAATAGCAAGATGATAGACTTAAAGCTGAGCATGTCAATAATTACATTAAATGTAAATGGCCCAAACGTCCTAAATAACAAGCACAGATTGTCAGGTTGGAATTGAAGAGGAAGGAGGAGGAAGAGGAGGAGGAAGAGAACCAACCCCATGCTTCCTGAAAAAATATATTTTAAGTATCACTAGGGAAACAGAATGTCATTTCATGATGATAGAAGGTCAATTCATCAAGAGAACACATAGCCATCATAGGTATTAGTGCTGTTAATAACAGAGCTTTAAAATACATGAAGCAAAACCTGACAGACTGCATGGAAAAACAGAAAAACCAACAATTATAGTCACAGATTTCCATATTCCTCTTTCAATAATGATAATATGAGAAGACAAAAAAAATCAAGAAAGATACAGACTATTCAAACAGCACTATCCCCTTGATCTAACTGATATTTACAGGATACTTCACCCAACAGCAGCAGAGTACAGAATTTGTTCAATTTCACATGAAACATTTACTAATAGACCATATTCTTGGCCACAAAAAAAGTCTAAATAAATTTAAAAGGATTTAAGTCATGCAAAGTATGTTCTCTGTTCATAATAGAATTAAATTAGAAATCAGTAACAGAAAGATTTCTTGAAAACGCTCAAATATGAGGAAATAAAATAACACACTTCTAAATAATCCATGGGACAAAGAATACATCAAGAAGGATGTTGGAAAGTAGTTTAAACTGAATGAAAATTAAAACACAATTTATGGGGAAATTTATAGCACTAAACACCTATATTAGAAAAAAATTAAAAGGTCTCAACTTTGTGATCCAGTTTTCTACCTTAGGGAATTAGTTAAAAAAAAGCAGGGGGCTGGCTGGTTAACTCAGTTGGTTAGAGCATGGTGTTATAACAAGGTCAATGGTCCCCATACTGGCCAGCCACCCCCCCAAAAATTAATTAATTAGTTAAGTAACAACCATAGTAAGCAGAAGAAAGGAAATAATTATGATCAGAAAGGAAATAAAAGAAATAGAAAACAGAAAACAATAGAGTAGATCAATAAAGTCAACACTCAAAAGTCAATTTTATTTCTATATATGAGCAATGAACAATTAGATATTGAAATTTTAAAATATTTTTTAAAATTTTAAAGAATTTTTTAAAATACAGTTTATAACAGCATCAAAAAACTAATAAAACACTTTGCAATAAATCTGACAAAATATGTGCAAAACCTCTACACTAAAAACACATTGTTGAGAGAAGGTAAAGAAGACCTAAATAAATGGAAAGATACTTTGTTCATGAGTTGAACACTCAATATTGTTAAGACATCAATTCTCCCCAAACTGATCTATGAATTCAATGCATTCTCAATCAAAATCCTAAGAGGTGTTACCTGCTACAACATGAATGAACTAAGAAAAGATTATGCTATATGAAAGAAGATACACAGGGGCACATATTGTAGGATTTCATTTATACAAAATGTACAGAAGAATCAAATCTATTGAAACAGAAAGTGGTTGCTAGAGACTGGTGGGAGAATAATGGGAAGTGACTACTAATGGATACAAGGTTTCTTTTTGGGGTGATGAAAATGTTCTAGAATTAAATAGTGATGGTTGCACAACCTTATGAATATATTAAAACCCACTGGATTCTACACTGTAGAATGTCTAAAATGGCAAAATTTATGTTATGTGAATTTCATCTTAATTAAAAAATATACCTAATTACAAGGAAGTATACAGATGGAAAAAAATATATATATAAAGATAAAAAAAAACCAGTAGGCATTTTGGTAGTAATTGACGAGCTGATTCTAAAATTTACATGGAAATGCAAAGGACCTGAATAGCCAAAACAACTTAGAAAAAGCAGAACAAAATTGGAGGGCTTACTCTACCTAATTTCAATGACTATTATATAGATACAGTATTCAAGACAGTGTGGTATTGAAGTAAAGACAGGCAAATAAACCAATGAAATAAGGAAATAGAATAGAACTAGACCCATATGTAAATGGGCAACTGTTTTCCAACAAAGGTGCAAAGGCAATTCAGTGGAGAAGGAATCATCTTTTCAACAAATGGTGCTGGAATAATTGGATACCCATATGCAAATAATTATAATAACAGACTTCTATTTACACTTGTACCATATATAAAAATTAGCTCAGAATTGATCATTGGTCTAAATGTAGAACTTAAAACTATAAATATCCTAGAAGATAACATAGGAGAAAATCTTTGTGACCATGGGTTAGGCAAAGATTTCTTAGCTACAACATCAAAATCATGATCCATTAAAACAACAACAACAACAAAACCCTAATAAACTGGATTTAATCAAAAGTTAAAACTTCTGCTCTTTGAAGGATATTGTTAAGATAACTAAAAGATGAGCCATGGATTGGGAGAAAATAGCAAAGCATATATCTAATAAAGGATTTTTAACAAAATGTAAGAACTCTTAAAGAAATAAGTTGCTCTGCAGTGAAAGAGTAAAATTGAGAAGCAAAATCAGTTCCAGCAGTGTTCTAAGTGCAGGTTGCCCTGAGATGTAGCAAGACTAGGGCCTTCTCCACAGTCTAGTTATGATAACAAAAAAGAAAATAAATCTGCTCTGACCAGGTCAGCTATACTGTAGTGCCTTGGGAGACCTGGGATAAGTCAATAGTCACATGCACATGTCCTGGAAAATGTTTTGTCATGTACATCTGATGGGAAAACTGATTAAGTGATTAGCAAGGCTGTACTCTCTCTCCCTCCTTTGACTTTTTCCCCTTCTTGAGATTATAAAATGCTAAGCTCTGCTGGCCGTTTTCAGAGTGCATTTCTCAGGGCCACCTGATCTTATGTGTTTCCCTGGTTGCAGTCATGATATTGGCTCAATAAATCCTATGCTTTATATGTTCGGCCTCAGTTTCTCTCAGATCAACAGTTACATGAGCCAATAAGTTACCCTTTCTGTCTCAGCTGGTTCAAGTAAATTTTCTATTACTTGCAACCAAAAATATATCTTTAACATGAGTCATTTAGACAAATGGAAATATAAGAAAGAGGAACTGAAAGATGGAATGTAAGAAGAATTTTCTGTAAGAGTAACTGTTGAGAAACAGAAACCTTGGTATAATCACAAGGAACTAGTTGGCATAACTTGATCATGCACTTGGCTATGAGCTCATTTTTTACTCAGTATCTATAAAAACGTTTAAAGCACACATATTTCAAACCAAAAAATGGACTGCAGATATCTACCCTAGAGATACACTGGCACATGTGCGCAAAGAGAAATGTACAGGAATATTTGCCACAGTTTTATTTTAACAATAAACAATTACAAATAACTGAATTGTCCATCAAAAGAAGCCTACTTAAATAATCCATTGTAGATCTGTATCATGTAATATCTGGCAGCAGTTAAAAGGAATACGATGGATCTCTTTGTACTGACATGGAAGAGTTCCAACATATTTTATTATGTGAAACAAGCAAATCACATTCATTAGCATATTTAAGTTTTTAAAATAAAAAACGCCAAAGAACCCTTTATATTTCTACGTGTAGGTAAAATTATAAAAAAGAACTGGAAGTTTCCATCTCCAACTGATAATTGAGTTTACTTCCGGAGGGAACAGGGTTTGGGAGCAGTTAAAAGGAGCCTTTTGAGCTGGCCAGTTAGCTCACTTGGTTAGAGTTGTGATGCTGGTAACACCAAAGTCGTGGATTCTGATCCCTGTACTGGCAAACCACCAAAAACAAAAGAAAAATTAAATAAAAATAAAAGCAGCCTTTTACTTCATTTGTTTTGTTCGGATTTTTTGCACATGAATACACTCACTAGAGCTTTTTAACTAAAACAAATGAAAGGGTATGAATAATTTTTACTAAGCTTTAACAGTGTACTAGCTATTACGTAATATAGGTAAGGTCCCTGCCAAGTGAAAATGGCTAAATGTACACAGTTTTAGGGGTGAATATATTAGAGACCTATGCACATAGCTTCCAATAATAAAGTAAAAAGTAATTAAATAGTACTAAGAGAAACCTTTTTTTAAAAGGTCAATTAGGATAAGATATAGGAATATACAATGTTTTGTATTCATGAATAGAATATCTGACTAATGGATTGTTTTTAAGAAGTTCATCTGGAGATTCCTTCTTGGAAACTCAGTGAATTTTCCCACAGAAAGAATGTTTAGATTTTCAAGTCAAAATCTGTTGTACCAGTGTTCTTTAATAGGATGCATCAGAAACACCCTGGAAACTAAGGCAAAAAATGTATTGAATGCTACGAAGGAGCTCACAGAATCTAAGGAGACTTGAAATTTCTGCCCTCATGAAGAACTAACGTAACTCTTAGATCTAGGCTACTAATGGACAGCTGGGCGACCGGTCCTTCTTGGAAGTCAGAATCTTGAATCAAGTGATATAAGGACAGAAATGTATTGTCAAACTCTTGAGTCTGTCTGCTTTATCCTCCTAGATCCCTGATATTGTCTGGTCAGGTCCGAGAATGCTGAAGTTTTGAAGGTTTTCTGAGTTCAGATGCACCTGTGCTACTTACCATGTGACTTTGAGCAAGTTATTTAACCATAACTATCTTCATCTGTAAATACAGGCCTAAAACTATACCTAGCTCCTAGAGTTTTTGAGAGGATTAAGTTATAAAATACATGTGAAATTATTGGCATGAGATATATATTCAATTAATATTGGTGATGATTATTTTCAATTCATAGTCAGAAATACACCTGTTAAGTATTTATAACAGTGGATGTACAAAAGAATCCTCTCTCATCACTTACAAAGTTTCTGTAATGACAGCATTTTTTTCTAATTGTAAAAAGAAATATTTTTAAAACTCTGAGTTGCAATAATCTGCTGACTAGAATTATAGTAGGATCTGCTACTCAAACTGGATATTTTTATTATCAGTCAACAATGTTCACACGACAATTCCTTGATTTTGTTAAAACAAGTAAACAGATATATTGATGGGGGAGGGGGGAGAAGAGGGAGGAAAAGGAGGAATTGGTAAAGGGACACAAAAATCAATGGTATTGTATATTGATAAATTAAAATAAAATAAAACAAAATAACAATAAAAACAATGTTCAGATGTCTTTAGCAGAGTTTTCGAACCATAATGTGAATTTTATCCATGTAAATTAATAAAATTTTTGCCTCTAAAGTAAAAGATAATACAGCTCCTTAATTGAACTGTTTTAGTTCAATAGACTCAAGTGAGTTTCAAAAATATATATCTCATTGTTTGGCTCTTTTTGCATATATTCATTATTCATGATGGTTCTGTCTTGGTCTTGAACAAATAAACACCAGAATATTTCAAAATACTAAATTGTCTGTCCTGGCAAGAAATATATCCCAAATGACTAAAACCAGAAAGGTCACAAGATGTTTCCCTTCATTTTGTCATTTGATCTTAGATATGCCGCTTTCAAAACACAAGCTACAGTAAGTAGCTATTTAGAGACAAGACAGCCCAAATCTATCATTTAAAAGAGGAAATAACTGGTCAGGACATTGCATTCTTGAAGTAGAACTTCTGAACTGAAATGTTTTGTTTGTTTAAAGTAATTCCACATGACAAGGAATCAGTAAGAGAAAAATCCCACATCAGTGGGGCAGACATTAAAAGCGGGCTCCCTCACCACCCATGTCACACTTTCTAACCACCTCCTCTACCAGTATGCAGGTTGGAAGGTGAGATACTTGCTTTTCTAGTCTCCATGGGATGCAGGTAGGATAGCCAGGTGACCCAGTTCTGGCCAACTAAATGTAAATAGAAGTCTTTGCTTGAGGCTTCTAGAAAGACTGGGCCAGCAGCTTCCCTTACATTTTGCGCTTCCTTCTTTCTTTCCATGTGGAACACTAGCATGACGCCTGAAGTGAAGCTATCTTGCAACCACAAAAATAAGAGCCACATGAAGACATGGTTGAACCACCATCTCAGCCCTGGAAGCTTGCCCCTAAATATCTAGTTGCTTGAGATAAATAAGCTCCTTACTTGTTTAAGCCTCTTTTTCTTGGGTGTTCAGTTCCTTGCAGGCAAACATATTTACAACTGATAAAAGTAATACTCCAGGGATAACACCAAGGTCCAAGGTTCAAGCCTTGTACCGGCCAGCCACCAAAAAAAGAAAAAAAGTAATACACCAGGCAAAATGGATTGCTCTCTGACAATAGCCATTTCTTTTTCCAGAGACTATAAAGCACCTAAGAAAAGATGTTTTATCAGATTGCTCTAGGAATGCCTGAGAAACTTGATTTACGTGATGTGCAATATGAATTTTTCTTTCTCGTGCTTATTACTACAATCAACTCTAATGAGAAAACAAAGTTAACATTTTTAAAATTTTTATCTTCATGGAGAATGAATATATAATTTCAAGAGAATATCAATGAAATTGTAATGTGTGGGTATATAATAGTCTTTTCAGTTCTCTTTCTAAAGAACTTAAAAACATTCTTCATAGTAGGTTGAAATATCACAGCATAACAATTACGTAATGTTTTTCATTCTGGGGTGGGGTAAATGAAGTGAAGCAAGTAAATACGTGCATCTCTTAGAACCAAATATAGGAATTCTCTAATCTCTACCACTCCTTTCCTTACCCATTTACCCTGGAGAAGACATAAATTTTGGAGACAGTTCTTGGTTATTTCTAATTTTTATAATAAAAATGACTTAATTGGGTCTTAAGCTGGAGAAAAATTCCTACTACCTAGATTAGGTCAATTCCCTAAAAAAGAAAGAGATTTTTGAGCTATAGGAATGGTTTATCTGCCATGAAAGGGCTTTAGCATCCACCTGTGGGGTGTACACTTTAAGGCCTCTATAGACCTGCCAGATCAAAGTTCTTATCCCCCTGGGATTAAGTTAGTGGTTGGTCATCACATGTACGATTTAGGATAGGGTTCCACTGGTGTCACTCAGGGGCTACTTCGAGAGAAAAGACCTTATAAGATCACAACTCACCTCCATTCCCCCCACCCTACCCCCTGGCACCACACCACCACAATTGAGCTAGAGATGCTATGAAGTTTTACTTAAGGAGCTTTGGAGTAATATTTCATTTGCAACAAGTTTACATTGCTTTAGGGAAAAAAAAGCAATAACTGGATTAAGACATATCCTAGTGCCAGTTGTAAATACAAAAACTTGGGAGGGGTAACATTAATTCACTGACATCCACATCCACATTAAAATTTACTTGAGTTAGTAAATTAGAGAATGAAGCAGTCTGGAACTATTCATTGAACTCTCTGGTTGTTAATTGTTCCATTGCATTAAATGAAAACTAGCACAACACATGAATTTATATTTACATCCCAACAAGTGTTTAATCAATCAGTCACTTAATAGTTATAAATGTGGGCAAGTTAACGTGTCTAGTTTATAAAAATGGAGTTACTACTCCCATGGTTTGAATATTTGTCTCCTCTAAAACTCAACCCCCATTTTAACAGTATTAAGAGGGTGGGAAATCTGACTGTGGTATTTAAGAGGTGGGACCTTTGGGAGGTAATTAGGATTAGATGAGGTCATAAGAGTGGGTCATTAGTGGATTTATAAGAGGAGAAAGAGAGATCTCAGCTAGCATGTTCACCACATGATGCCCTGTACCACCTTGGAACTCTGCAGAGTCCCCACCAGCAAGAAGGCCCTCACAAGATGTGGCCCCTTACCCTTGGATTTCCCAACCTCCATAACTGTAAGAAATAATTTCTTGTCTTTATAAATTACTCAGTCTCAGGTATTCAGTTATAGCAACAGAAAATGAACTAAGACAGAAAATTGGTACTAAGAAGTGGGTTGTTGCTATAATGATACCTGAAAATGTGGAAGCAGCTTTAGAACTAAGTAATGGACAGAGGTTGGAAGAGTTTGGAGGAGCAGGCTAGAAAAAGCCTAGAATTCTCCAAAAGGAGTGTTAAGGGTGGTTCTGGGGAGGGCTCAGAAGACAAGAAGACTAGGGAAAGTCTGGAAAGTCTTAGAGATTACTTAAGCACTTGTGACCAGAGTGCTGGTAGAAATGTAAACAGTAAAGTCTGCTCTCATGAGGTCTCAGATGGAAATGCAGAACAAGGTATTGCAAGCCTGAGGAAAGGCCATCCTTGCTATAAAGTAGCAAGTAGTAAAGTAAAGTAGTAAAGTATAAAGTAGTAAAGAGCTTGGCTGAACCATGTCCATGCCTTTATGGAAAGAGGAACATAAGAGTGATGAACTAGGTTATTTGGTGGAAGAAATTTCTAAGCAGCAAAGCACTCAAGATATTGCATGGTTAATTTTGGTTGCTTAGAATGAGATTTAGGAGCAAAGAGATTGCTTAAAGACAGAATTTATAATTAAAAGGGAAACAAAGTGTAAAAATTTGGAAAATTTGCAGCCTTGCCACATAAAGACAAAAAAAGCATGTTCAAGAGAGCAAACTCAAGGTGTGGCCCAGAGACTGTCTGCTAAATAGATCAGCATGGCAAAAAGGGAACCAAGAAGTCATCACCAAGACAATGGGAAATTGACCCTGAAGGCATTTCAAAGACCTTTGAGGTTGCCCCTCCCATCACTGACCCAGTGGGCTAAGAAGGCAGAAAGGTTTTCGGGGATAGGCCCCAGGTACACTCTATGGGCTACTGCCTAGGGCCACATCAGGATGCTGCTCCCTGAATCCAGGATGCTCCAGCTGCTGTTGTCATGGCTCAAGTGGCTCCATGTGTGACTAGTGCTACTCCTCCAGAAGGTGCAAGCAGTACACCTTGGCAGTGTTTACAGGGTGCTAATTCTGTAGGCATGCAGAATGCAAGAGTAGCAGAGGTGTAGTGACCTCCACCTAGATTTCAAAGTATGGAACTGGCTGAGAGCCCAGGCAAAAACCTGCCACAGGGACAGAGTTGTCATAGAGAGTTTCCAATAGAATGCCTACTGGAGGCATGGGAGTGTAGAGTCACCAGCAGCATACAATGCCAGCCCAGGAAAGCTGCAAGCACCAATGTGCAACTCCAACCTGTGAGGAAAACCATGTGGGCTGAGTCCAGCAAAGCCATAGGAATGGGGCTGCCTGATACACTGGGGGCCCAACCTCCATCCCAGTGTGCAAAGGATGCTAGAAATGGAGCCAAAGGGGATTATTCTCCAGCCTGAAGACTTAATGTCTGCCCTGCAGGGTTTCAGACTTGCTTAGGGCCTGTTACCCCTTTCTTCTTGCTTATTTCTCCCTTTTGGAATGGGAATGTGTACCCTATGCCTGTCCTACCATTGTATCTTGGAAGTAGATACAGGTTGAATATCCCTTATCTGAAATTCTTGGGACCAGAAAGAAGTGTTTCAGAGTTTGGATTTTTTCAGATTTTGGAATATTTGCAGATACATAATAAGATATCTTGGAGATGGGACCCAAGTCTGAACATGAAATTCATTTATGTTTCATATACACCTTATACACATAGCCTGAAGGTAATTTTATATGATATTTGAAAATAATTTTGTGTACCTGTCACATGAGGTCAGGTGTGGAATTTCCCACTTATGGCTCAGAAAGTTGGCACTCAGAAAGTTTCGAATTTTGGAACATTTTGGATTTTTGGATTAGGGATTCTCCACCTGTAACTTGTTTTGATTTCAAAGTCTCAGATGAGACTTTGGACAATGAACTTTTGAACTGGTACTAGAATGAATTAAGACTTTGGGGCTATGGGGATGGAATGGATGTATTGGTATGTGAGAAAGACATGAGTTTGGGGGGCCCAACAGCAGAATGTTATGGTTTGAATGTCCCCTCTGAAACTCATGTTGAAACTTAATCTCCATTGTAAAGGTATTAAGAGGGTGAGAAATCTGAGCATGGTATTTAAGAGGTGGTAAATTTGGGAGATTATTTGGATTAGATGAAGTCGTGAGGGTGTGGTATTAGTGGCTTTATAAGCAGAGAAAGAAAGACCTGAGGTAGCATTCTCAGCCCTTCTTGCCCTGGGATGCTTTCCACCATGTTACAGTGCAGCCCAAGGCTCTCACAAAAAGCCAGCCAGATGCAGCTGATCTTGGACTTCCAAGCCTCCAGAACTATAAGATATAAATTTCTTCTTCTTTTATAAATTACTCAGTCTCAGGTATTCAGCTGTAGCAACAGAAAACAAACTAAGACACTATATCACCAGGTAATTGTTCTCATGAACACCTATGAAGCACCTAGAAGCACAGAAAGCCTCTGATCCCAGGTATCTTGAGCACCAAGTACTGTCAATTTATCATAGAGCAATGAAACAATAATCTGATATCTTCCAAATTCTGCTATTAACTCTGTTGAAGACTTCTGGGGCTCTCTCAACTAGTACAGCTATACTTAGCACAACCATCTTAGGAACACTTGACAGGTCTGTTTATATCAAAACCTGAGTGAGCCTTGAGCCATTTACCATTGTTACACTGCCTTGGCATGGCATAAAGTTTTCTAGAAAGATGTGACAAAGAGTCCTTTTTAGAGAAATGCACATTTATTATTCTTGTGACCAGAGTTTTTGTTGATATCCATCTCCTATTCTGCAAGCTGGGCTAGACAAGGTAGAAACCACAAATATATCTCCCTATTATGCCCAGAGCAAAACCAGGGTGTCCTTTCTCATAAGCTCAGAGCTCTGCCAGTGAAGTCACAGTACAAAAAGAAAAATAACCCTCTTGAAGCTCTGCAGAGGAGAGAGAAGATGACTCAGCACAAGAGAAAGAGTGTGGTGATGCCTTTGTTCCTCCAGAATGATGGCCCCATTATGTTCCTCACATCTTTGATGTGTCCTTTAATGCTGGTCAGAGCATGATGTTAGATTGGGGGCAGCAGGGGAAACTGTGGTCAACACATGCTTTAAAGGCTTGCTCTACCCTCAACTCCCTCAGGATCATGGGAGTCTATTTCATCCTTCTTCCCTCCTATGAAGTCTTGTAGAACTTAACTATTCTTATCTACAACTCTCATTATTTTCATGGCAATAGCTTTTCTCCTTAGGTTGATTATAAACTCTGTGAGGACAGGATGGACAGATTATAAGAAGATTGTAAAGACAACAAACACTTACTAAATATTTATAATTGACCATGAAGAGGAGGAATCTCTTGTTTGTGAAAAGTATTTGATGAAAGAAATAACGCCTGACTGGTTTAGAAGGAATTTGAGCCTGGGGCATCAAGCCAGGACCAGACCCCCACCCCCAGCCCACATTCAGGCACACTGCCAGTGCCTCAGGTCCCGTCTGGGGGCCTGGGGCATGGAACTGGGGACTGGACCCCCACCCACAACTATGTATACCACCAGCACCAAGGAGCATGCCAAAAACATCACTGCCATGTGGGTGGCCCACCACAGCCACCCAATAACCACAGTTGCCGTGAAAGTGGCTAGACATCACAGCCACCATGCAGATGATCTGCCAGCCACTGGAGTGCCATTGACACAGGAGAGTCACCAGCAGAGACCAAAGAAAAGAAGAGGATGTCTCTCTCCACAAAGCCCATTCCAGAGTGACAGAAGAAGCATCTGCTCTATGATAATATCAGGGGACCTGATCACACCTCTCAGCATTGGACAGATCATCTAGGCAACAAATCAACAGAGTAACCATTACTCTTTCAGAGGGAGGGAGAGATGAAATCTAGGGTTATCAGTGGTAGGAATGGGGAGGAAGAGGGGGATAAGGAGAGATTGGACAAGGGGCATAAAGAATAAGTACAATTTGTAAAAATATATATACTAGTAATATTGGTTTGACCAACATATGTCAACATTGAATCCCAGAAATACATATAATCGATTATGATTCAATAAAAAAAAAAAAAAGATCCTGGGGGGGGAGGAATTTTGAAACATTCTTATGAATCAAGACATGTCAATGAATAATGTCTGGAGGCTTCACTAGACTGAGAAAGTGGGTCTAGAAGCATGAGAAAAACAAGACATTATCAGAAGAGGAAGTAGATTAAGAGGCCAGGAGTAAGGTCAATGCTGCAGACATTGCAGAAATAACCACCAGGAAAAATTCCAACCAGGAGGAGCCAACATGTCAATTCAAGCCCAAGCCTGGGGAGCATTTAGTGGGTAGAGTCGAATTTGAACTGCTCCTCGGGATTTCTTATGTGGCCTTGAGGAATACTCACTGGAGGACTTTGGATCACTGAGATTTGTCTGTTGCAAAAGATATGTATATAGTTGTTGTTTGTTTGTCTTTTAATGAAATTTGCTTTTACCACACTGCAATTATTGAACTTGCAAGTGGAGGTCATACCAGCTTACTATACTGCCCAATAGATGGTTTTCTTGGGTTTTGGCTCATGCCAAAGAACAATTTGGGGATAAAAAACTGTCACTTAAACTTTCTGAGCCTAGTTTTCTCTTTTCTGAAATGGGAATATTTCTCATCTTAACAAGGCTTTGTTTTAGTTTTATCAGGCATATAGTAGACATTTCATGAATATTAGTGTCCTTCCTTTCTTTGTACCATAGGCATATCTGGCAAGATAATTATAACTTGAGACATCAGTGCACATTTAGGCTATAATAAATGTTTCCTGTAAGAAAGCAAAGGAAATAGCCTGAACTTTCAGAATTATTGAAGAAACAGGAATTTGGTTACTTTAGTCTTGCTCTTCTCTTAAATAGATGACCTATGATACAAAGCAAACAGTCTTTCAATTAAGTTCTTTTTGTTTTATGATGTGTTCAATCTTCATTAAATCAACTTTAGGAATTAACTTACTTCCTTTTAAAAAGGAAATAATCTTTCAAGCATCACCTATGCTTTTTACTACCTTTTTCATGCATTAAGATCCTTTTATATATAACTCATACATCATTTAATTTTAAAGGCTATTTTAAAGTGATTTTAAATAGCATTTTTATTGTCTGATATTTATAATCTTAAAATTGGTAGATTTTGCCTATATTGGTACCTATTTCTAACTATCCATTTAGATGTTCTCCTAAGAATTCTTATCACATCAAAAGGATATATAAACAAATAATTTTAAAACAAAACTGAGCAAAACAGCAACAATTTCTCTTAGTCCTGAAAAGAACAAACACACACATCACTTTCGTATACATGACATTACAAACACCTTTTTGATCTGGTTAACAGATATTAATGAAATCAGAGGCTATTTATTATATATACATTATTATATTAAAAAAGAAAATGTCTATTCGGGCCCCAGTTACTATCCATTGATCAGTAACAATCATTAGTAAATTTTTAAAGTGATTTATTTCAATCAGCAAATGTTTATTGAGCATCTATTATATTTCTTGCAGTATGCTAGGTCCTACAAACCTGGCTGTGAATAAGACACCTTATCTCTTACTAGCTACATTGTATATTTAAGCACACCTCAAATGATAGAATCATGTATGCTTTTATTTTTTACTGTATCAAAACACAAAATTAAAGCTTACTAATATTTAAAACCATTAATTTTATCTTAAAAATAAATCAACAAAGAAGCCAGAAGTTGAGCCAAATGGAAACTCAGCTATAACAGCTTCTAGATTTGTGGCTATTAAGCTATCTGGAAGTTATTCTCTTCCTTTAAAATTCAAGTTACTTGTAGAAAGTCCTCTCATTCCCACAGGGCATATTAGCAATAGAAACTGAGATCAGAGGGTTGGAGGAGCAGACACAGAGTTCATACAAAGTGAAGACATATATACTAGATTGGATTATTGTCCACAGTTCTTCCCTCCATCCCTTAGCCATGTGGGTGGGGTGTATTCCCCCACCATTGATGTTGCACTATGTAACTTGCTCTGGTCAATGGAATGTCAGTGAATGTGACATGCACAAAGAATTTAAAAGTCCTTATCATGAAGGGATGTTAAATTTTGTGAAATGCTCTTTCAGGGTCTATTGATCATATTATTATATGGATCTATTGATCATATTAATCATATGGATTTTGTCCTTGATTTTGTTGATGTGGTGTATCACATTTATTGACTTTCATATGTTGAACCATCTTTGCATCCCTGGGATGAATCCCACTTGATCATGGTGTATAATTTTTTTGATGTGTTGCTGTATTCTGATTGCTAATATTTTGTTGAGGATTTTTGCACCTATGTTCACCAAGGATACTGGTCTGTTAGTTTTTTTGTTGTATCTTTGTCTGGTTTTGGTACTGGGGTTATGTTGGCCTCATAGAATGAGTTTGGGAGAATGGTTTCTGTTTCAATTTTCTGGAATAGTTTGAGGAGAATTGGTATTAATTCCTCTTTAAAGGTTTGATGGAATTCAGCTGTAAAGCCATCTGGACTTGAGCTTTTCTTTGTTGGAAGATTGCTGATTACTGCTTCAATCTCATTGCTTGTTATTGGTCTGTTCAGGTTTTCTGTCTCTTCTTGGTTTAGTCTGGGTAGTTTGTATGTGTCCAGAAACTTATCCATTTCTTCCAGGTTTTCATATTTGTTGTTATACAGTTGTTTATAATAGCCTCTAACAATTCTTCATATTTCTGTGGTATCAGTTGTAATGTCTCCCTTTTCATTTCTGATTTTTGTTATCTGGGTCTTCTCTCCTCTTCTCTCTCTCTCTCTCTCTTTTTTTTTTTTTTTTTGTTAACCTAGCTAATAGTTTGTCTATTTTATTTATCTTATCAAAAAAAACAACCTTTTGTTTCTTTGATTTTTTGTATCTTTTGGGGGTCTCTATTTCATTTAGTTCTGCTCTAATCTTAATTATTTCTTTCTGCCTACTACCTTTAGGATTGGATTGTGGTTGTTTTCTAGTCCTTTGAGGCAAACAAATTAGGTATAGAAGGAAAGTATCTCAACATAATAAAAGCCGTCTACGACAAGCCCACTGCCAATATCATTCTGAATGGGGAAAAACTGAAGGCTTTTCCCTTAAGAACAGAAACAAGACAAGGATGCCCACTCTCACCACTTCCATTTAACATAGTACTGGAGGTACTAGCTAGACCGATCAGGCAAGAGAAAGAAATAAAGGGCATCCAGATTGGAAAAGGTGAAGTCAAACTGTTCCTATTTGCAGATGACATGATACTATATGTAGAAAGACCTAAAAATTCTATCAAAAAAACTTTTAGAGCTGGTTAATAATTTCAGTAACATTTCAGGATACAAAATAAATGCCCCCAAATTAGTTGCACTTACATTCTTCAATAATGAGCTAACAGAAAAAGAAATCAAGAAAGTAAGCCCATTTACAGCAGCCGTGAAAAAAACAACAACCTAGGAATCAATTTAACCAAGGAGGTGAAAGATCTCTACAATGAGAACTACAAGACACTTCTGAAAGAAATTAAAGAAGACACAAAAAGATGGAAAGACACTCCATGCTCTTGGATTGGAAGAATTAACATTGTGAAAATGTCTATATTACCCAAAGTGATCTACAGATTCAATGCAATCCCCATCAAAATACAAATGACATTCTTCACAGAAATGGAAAAAACAATCTTAACATTCATATGGAACAACAAAAGACCCTCAATAGCCAATCCTGAGCAATAAAAATATAAAGCTGGAGGCATAGCACTACCTGACTTCAAATTATACTACAAAGCTATAATAACCAAAAATAGACACTCAGACCAGTGGAGCAGAATAGAGAACCCAGAAGTTGCCTCAGAAGCTTACAGCCATCTGATATCTGACAAAGGCAACAAAAACATACACTGGGGTAAAGACTGCTCTTCAATAAGTGGTGCTGGGAAAATTGGATATCCCTATGCAGAAGAATGAAACTAGACATGCACATCTCACCATATACTAAAATCAACTCAAAATGTATTAAAGAGTTAAGTATAAGACCTGAAACTGTAAAACTACTAACGGAAAATACAGGTGAAACACTTCAGGAACTAGGTCTCAGCACAGACCTTATGAACATGAGCCCAAAAGCACAAGCAACAAAAGAAAAAATAAACAAATGGGACTATATCAAGCTAAAAAGCTCCTGCACAGCAAAGGAAACAATAAACAGAGTGAAACGACAACCTACAGAGTGGGAGAAAATTTTTGCTAACTAAGCATCTGACAAGGGATTAGTATCCAGAATATACAAGAACTCAAGCAATTACACAGTAAAAAACCAAAAAGCCCTAATGAAACATGGGTAAAGGAGCTGAATAGACTTTTTCAAAGGAAGACATACAAATGGCCAACAGACACATGAAAAAATGCTCAACATCACTAGTCATCAGGGAAATGCAAATTAAAACCACATTGAGATATCACCTCACCCCAGCTAGACTGGCTATAATCAAAATGACAGAGAATAACAAATGCTGGTGAGGATGTGGAGAGAAGGAAACTCTCCCTCTCCTACACTGTTGGCAGGACGGTAAATTAGTATAACCACTATGAAAACAGTATGGTGGTTCCTCAGACAACTACAGATTGATCTACCATATGGTCCAGCAATCCCACTTCTGGGTATAAACCCAAAGAAATGGAAATCATCATGTCGAAGAGATACCTGCACTCCCATGTTCATTGCTGCTCTGTTTACAACAGCCAAGGTATGGAACCAACTTATATGTCCATTGATGGACAATTGGATATAGAAAATGTGGTATATATATACCATGGAATACTACTCTGCCATAAAAAAGGATGAAATTCTGCCATTCTCAACAGCATGGATGAGCTTGGAGAAAATTATATTGAGTGAAATAAGCAAAGCACAGAGGGAAAAATACCGCATGTTCTCACTCATATGTGGGAGCTAAGAGAGAAAGGAAGGAAGGAAAGAAAGACCACAGTGGTGCGTTGGACTTGCAGGGGGATAGAACACACCTAGGGACACAAAGTGGAGGGGGGGATTATGGAATGGGGAGGGAGGGCCGGGATTAACTGGGTGGGGGACACGGGGCATAATCGCGATTTGTGGGAATGAGCATGCTGCCAGTATGGATCTGGCCAGCACATCTCGGGCACGAGTGGAGATAGTCAGCTTTGTACCCCACGAGTATTCATAACCAACAACAACAAAAAAAAGAATTTAAAAGTCCTCTTGTCCTTTGGATCTGCTTCTCGCACCCTGTGACTGCCATGAAGAAAGCATGTGCCGGCTAGCTGCTGTCCCTTTTGTCTGGGCCACAGAGGGAGACACACGTACAGTCCTACATTTGACCTAAAGACTAAAGCCAAGCCAAGATGACTTGCAGCCCGAAGCAGAGCTACTTACCCCCGCTGATCCGCAGGCCTGTAAGCAAAAAAATAAATGCTTCATGTTGTAAGCTACTGAGTGCTTTACGGATCTGTATGCAGGATTTGAGGCTTCAATAGGTGAACAATACACCATTCCTAGTAAAAATAAACAGCACGTGTTTGTTCACGTTGTCAGGTCCGGACTTTAGTACTTCAACTAATATATAGTATAAGGACTTCATGCAATTGCAGACAAAGAGACTAACAAATTGTGCAATTAGTTTAACATCCTTAATAGAGGTGATAAATCACAGTGATAAAGAGAATTATGGGAAACAGGTGGTCCCTGGGAAGAGCAGAAACAGGACCACAAATGAACGAAACAGGTCAGCTACATTATAAGCTTGTCTATTATGTTCCTGAAAGTTGGCATGTCCTGATGGCAAATTAATACAATCATCACCCTTGAATTCTTTTCCTGTAAAAAACACAATGCTTCTTTTTTTCCATTCATAATTGAAACACATTTTCCTAGGACAATGACTTCGGCTTAAGTAATTTAATAAAATGAGACTTTAATTTGATATCAATATAATCTGAAAGGCAAGCACAGTGATATTCTTTGTTTTAGCTACCAAGGAAAGTACAGAGGTGCAATTGTTATGCAAATTACACATTTGTACCAAGAGAAGCCTGAATGTTGTCACAGTGAGCTCAGGGAATGAAGGTTTTGCAACATTTCAAACAGAGAAAAATGATGAAGAAATCACTCATTACATAGCACACACCTTCTGTGTAGGACACAAAGGTATGCGGAACCCAAAACACCCCACAACATATTAGCTAATGCCATATTCACATGAAGAAGAAGTTTAGTTTCAGTAAAACATTATCTGTAGCATGGTTGATTTGAACTTTTCTGATCTGATAGTTGTGTTGGAATCTAATTTTGAATTTTGTTTTTGTTTCATAGGTATAATAAATGTAAGAGGTCAGAGGTTTTGCCTCAGTTAGTATCCTGTTGTTGTAAGTCACAGAGAACACAACTCAATCTCACTTTTATAGGAAAGAAAATTATTTATTCATGTAGCAGAAAAGCTTCAGGGTTGTTTAGTGTCATGAACGGCTTGACCCAGGAGCCCCAAATATGTAATCAGAGTTTGGTTTCTCTTAGTTTCTTGGCTCTGCCTTCTGCTGTGTCAGCTTCATTCTTAAGATTCATGTGGTAGCCCCTGGAATCTCCAGGCTCACATCTTATTGCAACAAGTTCCTGTGAAAGGAGAACAAGTAGCCCCATACAACTGCAGTCTTCACTCTGATTAAACCAATCACTGTAGCCAAGGTGCATTAGCACCACCAGAAGCATACAGAATGAGAGACAGGGATGCGGGTAAGGTTCCCACAGAGACATTAGGATCCTATTAGTGAAATAAAGGATGATTTGGGGTGGATAAGGAACAACTAGTATCTTGTATAGCACGAGTTGACAGGCTATGGCCCATTGGCCAAACCTGTCCTGTTGCCTGCTTTCATAGGACACACTAGCAAAGATTGGTTTTTACATTTTTAATTAGTTGTGGGGAAAAAATCCAAAAGAGTAATAATATTTCATGGCACATGAAAATTATACACAATTTAAATTTCAGTGTCCATAAATAAAATTTTATTGAGACACAGGCACACTCGTTCGTTTACATATTGTCCATGACTGCTTTTGCAAAGCAATGGCACACCAGGTAGTCACGACAGAGAATGTATGGTTCACAAAGACTAAAATATTTACTATCTGACCCTTTAAGAAAATGTTTTCTGATCCCTGCTCTGTAGGTTTATATCTATGTTCTATTTTAGTACAACATAAGATAGCATTATTGTTAAAATGCTTTAAGTCAAGACTGAGGGTCTTTAGCAGTATTTGTCTTTTTAAAGTGGAGAACTTCAGTTTCATGGATAGAATACTGAATAGCAAGAAGTAACACCAAGCAGTTCAATAAAGTAGAGAAAAATGCACATTACCTGGAAAATGAGGATTCTGACAAATTAATTTCAAAATGCTCTTGTGACATCACCTTCAGATGTCCATCCCATTGTATATAACCACATCAGGTGAGACATTTTTGTCCATGAGGAAAGGAGACTATGGATGCCTGGAAATCAAGCATTAAATTGTTCTAGATATGTCAGTTATATGTCTCCCATGTCCGGTGTCTGTTCAAAGGAAATCACCCTGCACACATCCCTGCTGATGATCCAGCTCTAAGCAGCTCACCCAGTGGTCAATCCATTGCCTAACTAATAGTCTATGAATATTAAAAGCCCTCAGAGATGAACTGGTCTATTAGCTTCTGAGATGATTAATTTTGCGTGACAGCTTGACTGGGCCACAGGGTGCCCAGATATTTGGTCAAACATTATTCTGAGTGTTTTTGTGAGGGTGTTCTTTTGATCAGATTAACATTTGAATCAGTAGACTGAATAAAGCAGCTTGCTCTTCATTATATGGGTGGGCCTCATCCCATCAGTTGAGGTCTGAGTAGAATGGAAAGGCTGACCATCTGCAGAGTAAGAGAAAATTCTCCAAAAGACTGCCTTGGATTTCATCTGCACCATTTGCTTTCCTGGGTCTGCAGTTTGCCAGCCCACACTGCAGATTTGGACTTGCCAACCTCCATAATCACATTAGCCAGTTCCTTACACACACACACACACACACACACACACACACACACACACACACACACACACACACACACACACACACCCTATTGGTTTTGTTTCTCTGGAGGACCCTAATATAGTTTCCCATAGCTGCCATAACAAATTACTGCAAACTGAGTGAAATAGAACAATAGAAATTTATTCTCTCATCATTCTAGAGGCCAGAAGTCTGAAACCAAGTTGTTGGCAGGATTGGTTCCTTCTGGAGGCTCTGAGGATGAATTCATTCCATGCCTCTTTCCTAATTTCTGATTGCTGCTGGCAGTCTTTTCCTTGGCTTGTGGCTGCCCTCCAAACTCTGCCTCCATCTTCACATGGTCTTTTCCACCCTATGTCTCTATGTTTCTCGTCTGTATCTTATAAGGACATTCATCATTGGAGTTAGAGTCCACCTTATTCCAGGATGATCTCATCTTCAGATCCTTAACTTCATCATGTCTACAAAAACCCTTGTTTCAAATAAGGTCACAGTTTGAGGTTCCAGGTAGACACAAATTTGGGGGAGACTCTATTCAATCTGCTATAGCTGAGTCAAACAAATCATATTCTCAGGAATTTGAAATGGGAGAGTGTATATGAGGCAACTAATCTTGAAGTTTAAAAGATGTCCTAGAAAAAGAGAAGGAGCAGGAGGAGCCTGGAGCAAACCAAACTTACGAGCAAGCTGAAGGCATGAAAAAGCGGATATGATAGATATAGCAGAAGCTTTGAGGAAGAGTAAAGGTACAGAATAGATGGTAAGGAAGCCAGCTGGTAGCAGAAAGAAAAGCAAAAAGACACTAAGAGAAGCAGAGATCAAACGTATCAAACTTCTGTTAATAATACCAGAGCACTCAAGTGACAATGATAAAGTACTTTCCCTTAGCTGCATTGGACATGTTCCAGATTCTGAAGATATCTGTTGGTCTTATGTTTCTTTGAGATTCTGTGTCTCTATATGCCAAATATATATTTCTTTGTTTGTTTGTTTTGGCAGCTGGTGGGTACAGGAATTGAACCCTGGACCCTGGTGTCATCAGCACTATGCTCCAACCAGCTGAGCTAACCAGCCAGCCCCCAAATATATATTTCTAATAATCAACATTACTAGACCTTGCTGAAGGATGTCTCTTTTACTTATACCCTAAAGAGTTTAACAGCTTGACTATATTTAAGATAACTATTGAATAAAATTTTTGTGGCTTATGCCCATTGAGGTCCCAGTTATTCTAATTAATCTTTTTTGCTATATTTATAAAAACTCTTCAGTTAAAGAACTCCTTTGAGTTATTATAAAAGAGAGCTGTCTGAGCCAGATCCACCCAACTGATAATTGCAGTCAAAATGCTATTGTCAACAGTGAGCATGCCATGTGTATTAGTCAGCTTTTACTAGTAAGGCTGCAGTAATAACCCTCAAATCACAGTGGCTTAAGACAATGATTCTTCTGCTATTTATGTCTTCTTCGATATCTGAAATGTGCTATTCTCATAGCAGAGAAAAAAGAGGGAGAGAGTTGGCAAAAACGCACAATGATAATCAGCACTTTTATTTAGACATGATGTAAATCATATCCACTTACATGCCATTGGCTAAAACAAGCCACATGGCTAAGGCCAACACTAATGGAGTAGGAATGCGTACTCCTTCCATATGAGGCACTGTGAGTTACCATGGAAGTGATACATAACCCCCTCATAGGACGAAAAACTACTTAGAACAATAACAAAATCTACCAGATTACCATAAAAACTATATCAAACTGAAAAATGTATCATTATATTAATATGATCTTTTCTTGATGTGTATTTATGAAAGCACATTGAAAATTATAAAACAATACATATATTTTATTTTTAATAATGCATATATAGTCTTATATAAAAATGTAATTGTTATCATTAGTATGCATAAGAAACCATGCTGGATAATATGGATGTATATATGTAATCGGTTGTTCCTCTAAAGGAACTTAAAACCAACGGCAGTACTTGTTCTCATAATATACATACTAGCTATAAAGCATTACTTATATATTTAAGACAGTAATGAACTAACCAATGGAAAAGCCCAGAAATAGTACTACACACACACACCCACGTGCATGCATGCATCTGTATGTATAAGAATTTGGCATATGAAAACATTGGCATTTTAAATCAGTGGGCACTGCTGGGAATATACCCAGAGGAATGGAAATCATCAGGTCGAAGGTATACCTGTTCCCCAATGTTCATCGCAGCACTCTTTACAATAGCCAAGAGTTGGAACCAGCCCAAATGTCCATCATCGGATGAGTGGATACGGAAAATGTGGTATATCTACACAATGGAATACTACTCAGCTATAAAAACGAATGAAATACTGCCATTTGCAGCAACATGGATGGACCTTGAGAGAATTATTTTAAGTAAAACAAGTCAGGCACAGAAAGAGAAATACCACATGTTCTCACTTACTGGTGGGAGCTAAAAATAAATAAATAAATTCACACACACACACACACACACACACACACACACACACACACACACACACACACACAAAACCGGGGGCGGGGAGGAGAAGACATAACAACTACAATTCCTTGAAGTTGATATGACAAGCAAACAGAAAGGACATTGTTGGGTGGGAGCGGGGAGAGGGAGGAAGGAGGGGGGTTTCGGTAATGGGCCACAATAATCAACCACATTGTATATCGACAAAATAAAATTTATTTATTTATTTATTTTTTTGAACATTATTTTATTTTTTTTAACTGAAAACACCACTTGTTTAATCTTTTTTTTTTTTTTTTAAATTTTATTTTCTCGATATACATTGTGGCTGATTATTGCTCCCCATCACCAAAACCTCCCTCCCTTCTCCCTCCCCCTCCCCCCCAACAATGTCCTTTCTGTTTGCTTGTCGTATCAACTTCAAGTAATTGTGGTTGTTATATCTTCTTCCCCCCCCCCCGGTTTTGTGTGTGTGTGTGTGTGTGTGTGTGTGTGTGAATTTATATATTAATTTTTAGCTCCCACCAATAAGTGAGAACATGTGGTATTTCTCTTTCTGTGCCTGACTTGTTTCACTTAATATAATTCTCTCGAGGTCCATCCATGTTGTTGCAAATGGCAGTATTTCATTCGTTTTTATAGCTGAGTAGTATTCCATTGTGTAGATGTACCACATTTTCCGTATCCACTCATCTGATGATGGACATTTGGGCTGGTTCCAACTCTTGGCTATTGTAAAGAGTGCTGCGATGAACATTGGGGAACAGGTATACCTTCGACTTGATGATTTCCATTCCTCTGGGTATATTCCCAACAGTGGGATAGCTGGGTCATATGGTAGATCTATCTGCAGTTGTTTGAGGAATCTCCATACCATTTTCCACAGAGGCTGCACCATTTTGCAGTCCCACCAACAATGTATGAGAGTTCCTTTTTCTCTGCAACCTCGCCAGCATTTATCGTTCAGAGTCTTTTGGATTTTAGCCATCCTAACTGGGGTTAGGTGGTATCTCAGTGTGGTTTTGATTTGCATTTCCCGGATGCTGAGTGATGTTGAGCATTTTTTCATATGTCTGTTGGCCATTTGTATATCTTCCTTAGAGAAATGCCTACTAAGCTCTTTTGCCCATTTTTTAATTGGGTTGCCTGTTTTCTTCTTGTAAAGTTGTTTGAGTTCCTTGTATATTCTGGATATTAATCCTTTGTCAGATGTATATTTTGCAAATATTTTCTCCCACTCTGTTGGTTGTCTTTTAACTCTGTTAATTGTTTCTTTTGCTGTGCAGAAGCTTTTTAGTTTGATATAATCCCATTTGTTTATTTTTCCTTTGGTTGCCCGTGCTTTTGGGGTCGTGTTCATGAAGTCTGTGTCCAGTCCTATTTCCTGAAGTGTTTCTCCTATGTTTTCTTTAAGAAGTTTTATTGTTTCAGGGTGTATATTTAAATCCTTAATCCATTTTGAGTTGATTTTAGTATACGGTGAGAGGTATTTTCGGTAATGGGCCACAATAATCAACCACATTGTATATCGACAAAATAAAATTAAAAAAAAAAAAAAACTAAATCAGTGGGAAGAAGATGGATTATTGAATACATGGTGAAGAGGTAACTGACTAACTATTTTTTTCTAAAAGTTAGGTTCTTATCATATAACTTGTACCTAAATAGATTCCAGGTGGATTAAATATTCAAATTTTTTAAAAATCATAAAAATATAGGAAAAAACATAAAACAAATGTTTATATAATGATGGGATAGAGAAAGACCTTCTCAGCATTATAAATCACAAGGTTTTGATAGATTTTTTTCTCCCCTTAAGACATGGCACTGGGAAAGTTTTGATAGATCTGGTTAATGTACTGGATACCTGAAAAGGTAGTCCTCTTTGAAAGGAGTTAGCTCTTCAGCCAACAACCATGCCCCATCCCTACTCCATAGAAATGGATTCTCAGCAACTATGTTGGAACCATATGATCCTGCTGCATGGGCCCTAGATACCTAACCTGAGTTGAACCAATTAGATTTCTTTACAGGGAATTTGGACTTGGAACAAATAGCTTCTGGTTCAGTCTGGTTGCTATATTCAATAGGAAACAGGTAAATGCAAAAGACATGGGATAGTCATTTTCCACCCAGCTTGTACCTGTGAAACAAAGAAAAGTGTACTGCCAGGGGATGAAAATGAAGCAGATGTAGAGAAAAGTGATAGGGACAGAGTACCCAATGGGATTTTTGAGTACTTGATTTCACATACTTTTTTGATAGCCAACTGCATTGTTGTCCTTGGGTCCCATGAGCTAAGTCAATATATGCATGGAAACCTTTTGTGTACATCTTTCCTCACATCTGATTGTGATACAAATGATTCTACACAGGCTTCCACTCTTTTTCTCTCTCCGTATCTCACCTAAAGAGTGGGACACACACTCTTGCTTCTTGCCCAGGGCTTCTCTGGTGCTGTGGTGCAGGACAGTGCAGGAGCCCACTGGGACCAACACGGTCACCCTGAAGTGAGGAGTAAATGCTTCTTATTTGGTCTTTTAGAAGCCTGCAGAAGGTCTCAGCAGTGACAAGCACCAATCTTCTGCAACAGGAAGTTAAACAAAACTGCAGTAATGTAGTGCAGCCTTTCTCTTCTTCCCTATTTTGCTTTCATTGGTCACTAACTCCTGCTCCCTGGAATCACATCCCAAGTAAACTACCTGCATGCAACTCGAGGCTCGGGCTCTGCTTTGGGGGAAACCCAGAACAAGCAAGTTGATATCAGAAATGGCTATAGAAAGAAAATCTTCAAAATCTTCAAGATGAGCTTCTAAACCTGGATCATCCACTGGTCAGGCAGCAAAAGGAACACTATTTCTGGTAGCATGTGAGATGGTTATAATCTCTGGTACTTCACAAACTGACTTAAAATGTAATCATCTACGTTAAATTGGAATTCGATGGAAGAAGAACACAAAGCATGTATTATGTGGTATTTTGGCACTGGAAGAGGTGGCAATAGTAATTATAAGAATTATATAATGACTTGGCTTTTTGAAACTGCTTTTAAAGACTTGGTTAAAAAAAAATACTCATGTTATCCAACTATCAACTCCAGGTGCACTATAAAAATAAAAAGTCCTCCATGGAAATATTTAAAGAGACTCCCAAATAAAAGATGATCTTTTTGATAATTGGTGCTGGATTATCCATATGGAAAAAACAAACTTTGACCTCTATTTTGCACTAAACCCCCAAATTAATTCTAGATGGATCTTGGACCTAAACATAAACAGTAAAACAATAAAGCTTCTACGAGAAAACACAGGAGTACATATTCATGACTTTGGTCTGAAACAGAACATAAAGAGCACTAACTCTAAGAGAAGATCGATAAATTGTACTTCATTAAAATTAAGAACTTCTGTTCACCAGAAGATACCATTAAGAAAGTTAAAAGGTAAGCCAAAGACTTGGAGCATAATTCAACAAACTGCTTAGATCTCCAATATAAAAGAATTCTTATGAACCACTAAGAAAAAAACATGATTTGGCCCAACTTTAAAAAACTGCCCCTGATATTCACAAGGAGGATAAACAAATGGCAAAATGCATGTGAAAAGGCAATGAAAGTCATTATTTATCAAGAAAATGCACATTAAAACTATAATTTCATACTATCACACTCTCACAAGAATGACAAATTAAAAGGACTGTCAATACAAAGTAAGTACATGGTGAGGATGTGGAGCAGCTGGAACCCTTTATGATGCTGGTAGGGGGAGTCTAAGTTAGTGTAATCACTTTGGAAAACTGCTCAGCAGTTTTTGTCTAAAGTTATATGCACATATAGCCAATGACTAAGCAAATTCTATTCCTGGAAAATTCAGCTCCCAAAAGAAATGAGCATTTATGCCCACCAAAAGTCATACGTAGGAATGTTCATAGCAGTTTTATCATAACAGCACTAACTGAAAATAACCCAAATGTCCATCACTATGAGAATGGATAAATGAATTACGTCATATTATGTAATGCTAAACAGCAATGATCAAGAACAAACTACTGCTTCACACACAGCATGAATGTGTCTCACAGACATAATTATGAATGAAAGTACAAATCATGGATTCGTTTATATGAAGTTAAAGATAGGAAAAATGAATTTACAGTGAAAGAGGTCAAAGAGTAGATACTGTTGTGGGGGGAAATGTTGATGAGGGAGGCATGAAGAAGACTTCTGGAATGCTGGAAATGGTCTGTACCTTGATTAAGTAGAAGTTATAAGGGTGTGTATACACATTGTAAACATATATCAAGCTCCACACTTAGATGTGTGTACTTTGCAGCATGTAAGTTATTCTTTAGAAAAAAGTAAATAAACAGAGGAAAGAGGGAATATTAAAATAAAATGATCCTCATTTCCTGTAATTGAGGGACAATATATACTGAAAAATTAGGACAAGGGTTTAATTGTAGGAGTGGCCGAGCTGCAAAGGAGACTGAATGCACAGCCTTAAAAAGTCTTCTACACCAAAGCCAGGCCTTGATAGGAGAGATGGTACCCTAACATCTGAGATGGTGACATTTGGGTGAATAAACCTAAATACCTTGAATCCTCGATTTCCTTGAATCTTCTGCCAGAAGAAGTAATCCTCTCCCCTTTGCTAGAGAGGAAAATTTTACAACACCTGGAAGCTTTGCAAAAACCTCACCTATGTCAGGTGTCTTGCAAGACAATGCTTTTTTCTGTCCAAGATCTGCCACCAGATCCTTCATTGCCTCAGGAATAACAAAGGTGTAGTGGAAAAATACATTTCCTACTCTGGGAGGAAATAGCTTACACAATCAAAATAATTACAGGACCAGAAAAAGAAGTACTGGCAAGAATGGAAGAACATGTGTGAGAGTGAATCTCAAGCATGTTGAACCAGGGTAGTGGTGAGGGGACAGGACATAAATCTGCAGAGTGGAGAGCTATTGACATTGGAGCGCTCTCCTGTGACTTGGGGTTTAGCCTCCTGAAAAGGAAATCTGGGGTCATCCTAACATGCTGCTGAGATGGGCTCTTGAAGCTTGGCCATGTTGATGTCCTACTGTAAATGAGGTGGAAATGCCAGAACATTGAGGAAGGGATCATAAGGCTCTGGGCAGTGAAAATGTTAAAGCAGATGCATTATATTTATTGCATATGATCAGAGAAGCCACTTTCTGACTACATGTATTTCCCAGGAAGCTCTAAAAGATATTTGCTTCACTAAGGGAATAAAGAATGCATCAAGGAAGTTTGCACTGTGATCCCTGCAAAAATTCAATGACACATTTCTTCTATATGTTAAAGAGATGTAGACTTGAAACTGGCCTTTTAGCATCAATAAAGATGATAAGATTCTGGAATGGCAGAGGCCAGGGAGTGACACCTAACTGACAGAGGCAATATGGGCATCGTTACCATAAAAGGCAGCAAGGCTGGAATGGCAATCATAGTGTCCTGACCTACAGAAATCTGTGTTGGTGGTTAATAGGTTTCCAGGAGCAAGAAAATAGGTTCCTAGGAGCAAGACAGATGGATATCCAATCAAGGTTGCTTAGTTACCTTATAAAGCAAAACACAAAACAGCAGCAGAGAAGACTGACATCAGCTGCAAAATAGAAAACTACTGTGGTCACTCATCCAGTTTCAAGCCAGCTCACAGGCCAGAGCCCAAGATTATAAGGAAGTATAGGTCTCATTGAGGAAGGGCCACATAATACCACCTTCCTCAAGTATGCACAATAAAATTCCCCCAGTCATTTCCCCAAAAACTTGTGCAGCCGTTTACTAGAGAAACTGAACACTGGGGAAAGGAGTCTTCCCAGATCTTTTGAGGACTGTTACATAACAGGGTCCAAACTGAAACAAGCTAACCTAAAATGCCATTATAGACCACTGGATAGACTAAGGACTTATAGAGGTCAGATGATAAACACAGTTCTGGCCCTAGTCCATGTTACCTTGAGTCCCAAAATTCTGTGAATAGAATCCTGAAGAACAGGAAATAACCTATTCTGTGGTTATTTCCCTAGTTCTCAAATAGGAAATTTGAATAGACATACTTATCAGTTGTCAGAGCTCTCATAGTCTCCAACCTATTGTGTACATGTTATTATCATAAGAAGAGCTTAGAAAAATCCCTGAAAATGCATACCCACTTTCCTGCCATCAGTCAAAGTGCCAAGATAGTAAACCAGAAACACATTCCAAGAGGAATTTTAGGAATAAGTACAACTGTCAAATATTTAAAGGCTGAAGAAGTGTTAGTTTAATCATATCCCTGTTTAATTTACCTGAATGACGTCTGCAAGTACCAGATGAATCATGATAGTTAATAATGTTATAGTAAATTTAACCATTTGGTAGCTCCAACTGCAGCTGGTGGGCTGAATGTGCTATCTTTAATAGAAAAGATTGACACAACCCTTGGCACATGGTATATAGCTCTTGATCTTACGAACATGTTCTTTTCAATACCCAACAATAAAGAGTATCAAAAAATTTTACCTTCATATGAAAGAGTCAGGTGTAACTTTCACTGTCCCAGTTCTTGATTATCTTGACATCCTCCAGAAAATCATGCTGGTTCATTATGATATTATGCTAAATAGACTTAGTGACTAGAAAGTGACGAGTACTCTGATGCCCTAGTAAAGCCCATGCATGCCAGAAGGTGGGAGATAAAAAGTTCAAAGATTCAAAGGCCTGCTACTTCAGTGAATCTTTTGGAGGTCCACTATTCTGGGATGTCATGGACAGTACACCTAAGGAACAGGAAAACTTGTTGCACCTTGCAGCACTACCACTAAGAAAGAGGCACAAGTTTTGGTGGGCCTTTTTAGATTTTGGATGTAGCATATACCGAACTTATATTGCTCTGACCCATTTATTAAGTGATTCGGAAGGCTGCCAGCGGCTGGAGCTGCCGCAGGAGGTGGCGCCTGCGCAGTGCCCAGGTGCAGACCGAACGCGCTCTGTAGGGAGGGTGCATGGGGTGCAGGAGCAGGTGTCCGCACTGAAGGAGCAGTTGCAGCAGGAGCTTCTCCCCAACCTTCCGGCCCCCCCAGAGAAATGAGCCACTTCACAGCCAGCATCCAGGTGAGCAGTCCCGTGCCCGAAGCAGGAGAGGGACCTCATCTCCGGCAAAACCCACCCAGGCCTGCTCCATCGGGGGCCCCCAGAGCTGGGGTGGGGCTGAAGAGGACTAGGGTGGCGGAGCCGAGGCACGAGGACTTCAGCTGCAGGCCAGACCCAGCAGTGGCTTTCCCTGGGATGAGACACTATAGAATGTACAAGATCCTTCCTGAGAGCAGCTGAGCAGAAGCCAAGGGTAGGGGAGAGCCCTTGTCTTTGGCCATCCCTGCATCAGGGCCCTGGAGCGTGGGCTCATGGGAAAGAGGAGCGGGGGGGGGGGGGGGGGGGGGGGGGGCCCAGGGCAGGGGTCAGAGTCCCAGGCCCTGACCCTGACTTCCCAGAGATCTGTCTTTTCTGTTTGTCAGGAAATTCCTCAGAAAGCTCACAGTCCCTGTATTTAAATAATACAGTGAACACTGTTAACTGTTCAGAACTGTTACTTTTTTGTAACAAGACTCCATTTTCTAAAACAAAGTAAAAATATATTTACAAGGAGGGGGGAGAGGGGGAGGAGGAGGAAGAAGAAGAAGAAGGTGGAGGCTGCCAGCTTTGAGTATGTCCCAAAAGAAAAAAAGACACATGAGCAATTTTAGGCCACTTGGGTCATATGTTAACTGAGAACCAATGGTGTTAGAGGTATCCCTGATATTTGAGGATTTAAGGCTATTGTGGATTGCTGGCATACTTTAATAGGAGAGTTGCAACCGCTGGCATAGGATTCTGGCAGAATGTGATGTCTTCTGTGGCAGGGAACTCGTTGTCATTTGAAAAGCAGCTCTTGATGTGCTATTAGGCCCTAATAGAGACTGAGATTCTGACATGGGACATTGAATGACTGTGTGACCAGAGCTACCTATCATGGACATTATAAGAGCCATTAAACCATAAATTCAGATGAGTGTAGCAGCAATACATTAAAAAATGTAAATGGTGCATACAGGATAAGGTCCATCTGTCCATGTGTCCATGGGGCACAAGTAAATGACATAAACAGGTGGCCCAAGCTCCCATGTCACTTATTTCTATTGCAGTGATGTCTTACTTCATGCCTATGACCAACTAAAGGAGGAAGATAAAACTGGGCCTTGGTTGTCAGATGGGTTCACTCAATATGTTAGTGTGAGCCAAAAATGGACTGCTGGAACACACAACTCCACTCAGGAATGCACAAAAAGATGGCGGTAAAGGAAAATCCTTCCAGAAGCAGTATATGTGCAAATGAAATTTAGCATTTTCTTTAATTATGTAGGTGGACAACAAACCACAGTAATATTGACAGTATCTTTGGCATTGTGATGAATAGAAATCATAAATATTTTCATTTTACATTATTAGTATGGCTATCACTATTTTGAAATTGTCATAGTCATTACTTCCTTTTATTTAAATCATTAATAAAGAAGCACGCATTTACTGTATATTAATATAAGTGGTTCTTTTGTAATTCCATGTAGTTTATCTTATGCATTTAAGAACATTACTTTGAGAAGGAGTACACTAACTGGTTAAGTTTAATAGAAAAGATCAACACAAGCTCTGGCACATGGCATATAGCTCTTCATGTTACAGACATGTTTTTTTCCATACCCAGCTGTAAAGAGGATCCACTAAGAGGTTAACTTTAATACAAGGGTACTTCAAAAAGTTCATGGAAAAATACAATTAAGATAATAGGAGTCATTCCATGAACTTTTTGAAGTCACCTCGTATATCACCTTTAGCCATCATGATCCATTTGGTTTTGCAGACTGCTAACGGAGTAACAGCATAAAAATTGTTGAGAACCTTGTCCCAAAGAAACTCACACAGAGGTGCCTATAGGCATATGTAGGGATGTTCATGCCAACATTGTCTATCACATAGTGGAGTTGGTGGCAAACTGTGTTCATCATTAGAATGGATAAATTAAATGCTATAGTTTTATATTATGGAATACTATACATATACATACTAAAACATAAATTCCTATTAAAATCATAGCATTGCATGAAAAAGGAAAACAAAGCAAAATCTATAACACAGCATAATTCATAAAAATTTAAAGTCTGCACACATAAAACACTATAGATGTTTTTATATGTATATGTTTAAAGAACATATACATACATATTCAAGGGTATGTATTAGTGGCATCATATTTTGGAGCAGGAGCCCAGGATTTGCAGCGGGTATGACCATAGAACTGGAGAAGGAGGATAATGGAAATTATGAAACATTAGATAACACATGAGAGGTGCTTTAAATGAAACATTGATGACAGTGTGTCATAAAACAAGAAGTATGTGTAGTCCATCCCTCTCATTCAAGGTCAAACAAATAAACCAGAAACCCTACCATGAAAAAAATGCAAAGGCAAATTAAAAACTAGGGAAAATAATAGTAAAAAATTAATAAGGCGAAGGATTAATATTTTTAGTACATAATAAGCTTTCATCAATCAATAAGAAAAATAAATGGTCTTCTAAAATGGACAAAAAGTCAAAGTTGGTGATTAATAGAAGAATGCTTACAAATATACAACAAAGAAATGTTTAAACTCACAAGTAGTGCAAAGTAAAATATGAGGTATTGTCATGGGAGGAGAAAATCTAACCTCTCAAACACTGCTAATGGAGAAAAAAGTGATAGAAATTTTCTGGAGAAACTTAGCATATATTTAAAATGCTAAGAAAATATGCTCTAAAACCCTGCAAATCCTTGGCAAAGCATTTTCACATCTAGAAATATGTCTTAAGGAAATAATAAAAGTATAGAGATATTTAATTACAAAGATGTTTACTGTGACATTATTTCTCACAACTGAAAAGTAAATTAAAAGGTGATTAGATATTGCCAAAGTAAACTGTAATATAGTCA